>NC_052535.1:31029358-31336108 GCF_016699485.2 Gallus gallus | reverse complement strand
CCTGTCAATACATAAACATCTTTATTGCAAATAGCAAGCTTCTTACCAATGTTCAAAGGAGGGGTCTTGTTGAAAGCAAACTGTGGAATGGAATTGAGTGATGCTGATAAGATTTTTTGAAACATTTCTGCTTTTGCTGTATTTCTACATTTGCTTGTGCCTATGATATGAAGGACATGGGGATGCAGAGAAACTTGCTCGTGATTCTTTTGTTTCTAAGTCTTTGCTAATTTATTTAAGCCTCCCCAAATAAAATAATAAAAATTAAAAAATAAGGTAGATAGAACACTGTATGGATAAAGCGTAGGTGGGAAGGTCTATGGTTTACCACAGACTCATCGCTAATAGTGTTATTCTTTGACAAAACTTAGTATGTGAGCAATGTGAATGGACAACTGGTTTCTGTAACGTATAATGTGAATCAACTGGCACCTACAAACAGCCTATCTTAACAGACAAGACAGCAAACAAAATTGAATTAGCAACTGTTGTCAAAGATTGACAGTATTGTCCCCAGATTTATTTTCAGATAGGTACTCCTTTCAAGGTGTGTGAAGACGAAGTGGCAACAAGGTGTTTTTCTGGCATACAGAAGTGTTACTAAACACTGATAATTTTCTGCTAAGTTAGATGATGGAATAAACAGCAGTCGGTTTTTCTAAAAATATTGCTGTGCATTGTCAGATCTTTAGATGTATGTCAACAGAACATGACACTATTGAGGAGTTAAATGCATGCAGTTTGCATGTTTCAATATGCTTCACTAGAGGAAGTAAGAAATTGCTGAATTCCTCACCAACATTTCCAAGTAGACAGGATTTAAGGAGGAGAACATAATAGTGTTATTCAGGAGTGCCTTTGATCATGGGAAGCTTAAGCTTTTGAAATATCTTGCAACTGGCTAGCTTAGAATGAAATTTTTAAAGGCTGCAAGGATCTTAAAGCCTTCAAAGGTGTGCCTTCTGTCAGAAATCACAGTGGTTACTCTGCTGTGTGGGGGAGGCTTTGCTAACGGAAAGAATACATGCCTTGTGTGTCGACATCAGCACCTTACACTGCCAGAAGTAGCGTCAGTAGATTAGTTTTAAAAGCTCATTGAGCTCTGTAGCCACTGGCCCAGTAAAGCTGCTACAGTCCCAACAGCTCACCTACTAGGTGAGTGTGTTGAGGTGGAACGATCCCTGCAAGGGTCTGAGTAATATGACTGTCAATGAGGACTTCCCCACCTCTGGCTATCTGCTCGGAGTCAGATATTGCACCACCAGAAGTAGCAGGGACATAATAAAGTTTAACAGAGTGGTTCACTGTGGTTTTAACCAAGCAGAAAACACAGCACTCATCTGCCAATAACTTTAATATGATCAGAAATGACACTCCAGAAGTGTCCTCTCCATCAAAACATCTTTTCAGTGCTGAAAGGGGATGGAATAAAGTATGTCTTTGCATTAATTCTTTTTTTTTTTCTGTAATTAAATCTGTAAGTAATTTTCTGATGTGAAATCAGTTTTGATGCCACTTTGTGCTTCACGTTCAGTTATTCACATGAGTGCTCCTCTGACAAAGGACAAGAAAAGTGGGGTATTTCTGCACCGTGGTAGTGCATGGGATTGCATCTCTTGCACCCACACTTGCTGCCCTATTGCAGACTACACCTGCTGCTCCATTTTTTTTGGTCCTTCCTCATGTCTCACTTGTTTTTTTTTTTCCTCTGAAGAGAGAATAGTGCTATACAATGCAACAGGTTAGGAATGCTTACATTCAGTACCACCTCTCAAATGGATCCCCATTTTCTTTAATTGTATATCCCGAGCTTCTTACTACAAAAACAAAAATATCCTCAAAATTTAGGCCATTAGACATGCAAGTGCTTGTGCTGATTTTGAAAGTAGGTTACTCATATTTATTTGCTTTTCTAAATGGAAAAGAAGCCTGCTGTTCTCTTGGGACACCTGGAATTGCAGCCCGCCCTGTTGTTATCTCCTTCTAGTCCTGTTGGTGACTTGTTCTATGACATTGGACGTATTCCTTTCTCAGATTTCCAGGTGCGGAGTGTCATTTAAGTTATTTCATGAAATCGGTTACATTAGCTTAAATTCACACTAAGAATCTCATCTTCTGACTGCGAAGAAACTACCCACTAAGTTGTATTACAAAAGGTTGCTGTAAGAACTCATTAGGAGCACTGTTTTGAATATAGAATGCTTTAGAGGTGCCAAATGTTTTCGTATCATGGTCAGGACTTTTTAATACATTATAGGCAAAAATGTGTTATCATACATCTACACCAACCAGTCACAGCCAGTTTTAATCATAATTTTTTTTCTTTTTTCTATTAAATATACTTTTCAGTTTGCATATGGGAATAATTTTTAAAATGAGAATTTTCTATCCACAGAAGAAACAATCTTGTTTAGCACTGCACTCCTCTAATGGTAGGGTACAGCCTCCTTGGGAGTGGGAGTCAGCGATGTCATTCAGCACAGACGAGTCATCCCATCTCCAGGGACACTGTTTTAACAACTGCCTGTTCCTGTTCCACACTAACTTCTCTTAGGGCAAGTGTATTTTTGTTGAAGGTTTTACCAGTATACTTTATTTTTTTTGTAAGAGCTTATCAAATGAGCAGGATGAAGCAGCTGAAAAATTTTTGAATTATAATGCCATGATTTTTGCTCCATGTGTCCTTTATTAGTTTGGTTTTTTTTTTTCCTTAACCCTAGAGATTTAGATTTTGTTCCAATTATTTGAACCATCCAAACTATCTAATTATCATAGGTCAGGAAAACATCATCCAGAATTTATGATTAACACAGTTAAAACTACATTGCAAGGCACTACTGAGCCCACAAAAGGACAAATCTTCAGAGTTTTTTTATATATATAAAAATATATACATATTATTAATTTTATATTATTATATTATATTAATATTATATTATACATAATAAATATAAATATAAATATTTGTATAAAAATATATATACATGCTAGGAAAGGCAGATATGGATGTGAGCAATGAAGAGAGCTACAAGCTAGTTCTCCTCATGTGTATGTGTGTTAAGGGAGCAAGAGCTGAGGGCATGATGAAGCTTAAATATCACACAGAAGAAATTAATATAATCCATGACAAATACATGTTGTCATCAGTGAATGTTATGTCTGAGAGAGCCCGAAGACAGAAATGAGGCAAAGCTTGTAGGACAAAGTAGTGCTGTTCATTAGGCCTGAGTTTGAAAATAAAGAGAAAATTTCAGGTGTATGGACATCTTTGTTGTACTTCTTTAAGGCACTGTAAGAAGGCAGATCTATTTCCCAGTCCAGCAAGGGCTGAAGCCTTGCAAGCTGCTGGCTAGTGGGGAAGGTTCTCTTTAGGGAGGCCACCTAGGATATACTGAAGAGGAGAAAAGTGAGAATGTACAGGGGAAGGGAACTTCTGTAAAAAAGAATGAAGCTCTGTACTTGGAAAGATGATATAAGCTGTGCTGTTTGCTCTATTAAATGTCTGTTGGAGTTTTTTAATGGGAAAAAAATCATAGAAAATGCTTCTATGTTTCTTTTCAGTGACAGTGTAGTTTAGTAGAGTTGATTGGGCATTCTATCACCTTACAGACATTACAAACATTTCTTTTTTGCTCAGCTTTTGTTCAGGACCGATCACTTTATTGCAAATTTCGGCAGTGACTGGATGCTTCTCTCATTGAACTGTCCATTGCAAATGGGCTATTTTCAGTATTATACTTCCTTTCACTAGCAATTTTAGGTACTTGATACTACCTTTCCTTAATTGATGTGTTGAGAAAAAGGGTTTTAACAGCAAATGTAATTGGTCAGCAAGAACACAGCCCCGGATATTTAACCTGGTTCTATGTTCTATTACCAAGTATTTTTTACCAGAAAAAAATGCTCTTACCCTTTCTTTTCCCACCTTCGTTTTTAAAAACTAGTACATTTTAAAGTATATCTTAAATAAGTTTGTAATTTTGGCATCTTAAGGTGCCAGAGCAGAGAAATGAAGCATAAATGAGAAACATCAAAAGTAACTTAGAGAGAATTTTTTTTTTTAATATTAAAGCGATGAATCACAGGCCAAATTAACAAGTAAAGGAATCTGCCTATAATGAAATCTTTTTTTCTAACATAACACTTCATTATAAAGGGAGTTTTTCTATAATAGTAGCAAGTGTAATTACATTTTTATATATAATTAGGACATTATTATCATTTCACCATATCAAAGTTCATTATAAGACATCTCCAATGCATTTTTCATAGAGCAAAAATAAAAAGAGAACAGGGGTCCTTCAATTAGACTAGTATAAGGACATCCACAGAGACTGAGGGAAGCTGATCAAACAGCTTAGCCCAAAAGGGACCAGGTAGGAACTCATCACTGCTCTGGCATGGGGAAGTTGTGCTTTTTCACATCCTACTTGGTATTAATTATACTTTTCACCCTTCTCATATTCCACTCCATTGTTTGCAAGACAAAAATGTCTTTATAGTAGTAATCTACCAGAAGGGAACATAGAAGATAATAAAACCTTGATATCTGTACCTTTAAGTAGAGAACTCCTTTGCCGTACTCAGCATGTTGCTGTGATGTCCAGGAAAATATACCACTGTCATCAGAATGACATGCAGATGGAAGACAGCAAGGTCTTTTTGCATTTTTTACATTAATTGAAAAGTGTTTGAGTTCTTTTGTGTTTGTTTGTTTTTCTAGTTTGAAAGTGACTTGATCCTTTCCTCTCTCAGAAATCCCATTCTTCCTGAGTATAGTGATGATTAGGAAACTGTTGAGAAGGGGCAGAAGTGCAATCAAAAGTCATGTTGATTGTAATTTTGGATTGAACATTGAAAAAACTGTGTGCTTTGATTATGCTCCATTCTTTTTTCCTCTTCATGAGTTAATTGTCTCAGGCAACTATACATGTAAATCCCTGCATGCTTTTGTGATTGACAGAAAAGGTCAGTCCTCTTATCAAACGCATGCACAAGTTCTCTGTTAGAGCCGTAGGATGGACTGTGTTTAATTCTGAATTAATGTTAGGCTGAGTGTTCTATATTCCATTTATCTGTTGATCTAGAAGCAGGCTAAATCACAAAGTAGGAAATGAAATATTTCTAGTGCCGTTAAAAAATAAAAATACAACAAAACTGAAGTCATTTGAGAATCTGGGAATGAATTGTAACGAAATTCTAAAAAGGTGCCTTTGGACATGGCAACTGTGTTTGTATTCTGAGATTTGGAAAGGGAACAATCGCATGGTGTTGGACTGTGGTGTATAGTATTTGTCAGTGTAGACGTGTTCCCTCTCTGAGTTTGCACTGGTGCATGTAAAATGCTTACTAGAATGTGAGAGCAGCTGGAGAACTAGGGGACTAATATAGACCTGTGAAACAAACTATGAAAACAGAAGTGATTTAAACGATGATGGATAGAACATTCAATTCATCAGAGAGGTGCCTAACTCCAGTGCTTACAAATTTTCCAAGCTGAAAGCACCTCAGCTCGGTGATTAAGGTCAGGCAGTTCAGAACAGTGCAAACAATGCTTCCTACAGAAGGAATGCACAACAAATAAAATAAATAAAGAGTGGCTTCCACATACATTCTTCCAGGTTGCTTCTAAGCTAAGAAAAAAATAAGTCTATATTGAAAGTGTTCTAGGTGAGGATGCTTTGTCTGTGGAAAAACCAAACAAAACCATAAAAGCAATCAAAATACACCTCCTCTTAGTTTTAACACTGTATTACTGGCTGATAGAAGCAGAGCTAGAAGAGATTTTGGCTACAGAAATGGCTTGTGCTGCCAATACACTGTTTGCATTAATCAAAGCTTGCATTCACCACGTTCTCCCTGACACACCTGTGCTGGCAGAAGGCTGCAGTGCAGATGGGTTCATTGATAAGGCAAGAGGGAAAACGTGTGGCAGCCCTTCCTCTCTGAGACCACAGCTCATTATGAGCCTGTTCTAGAGGTGGTCCCTACTCAAGGTATTTCTCATAAAAACTTGAGGTTGTTTTCTGCAAATGAGCTCTAGACAAAATCTAACTTTAGAAGAATTATGGTGACCCCAAGTCTTACTGGCTTTACAAAATTTAGCAATTGCCAGAACGTAAGCAACCGCCAGCCTGCCTGCCCAAATGAGAGCTACAGAGAGTTGATAGTTGGCATTTTATTTTGTTCATCTCAAATGACAGCTCTGGTTGTGAAACAATACTTTTAATTTCTGTACTTTTGGAGATCCCTTCCAACTCTGTTCAAATCTGCAGGTTGTCATGCCTTGAACTGCTCTGGATCATGAGATCTTAACATGTTTTGCTGAGAAATAGTAAAATAAGGCATTATTCTCTTCTCTCCACTGCAACATGGAGACAATTAGCTATTCGCTCCTGACGTAAGGGTCATTTCCAGACTCATGTGCAAGTTTGTTCTGACACTGGTGTTCTCAGGGTGTAAAACACCTAAGTGCTAGAGGCCAGACCAGGGCCAGTTCCATTGCAGTGCGCAGCTTACTGGTGTGACGCTGTCGTGCCAACAGCCCTGCTCCCCATGGCCTCTCTGCTACCTCCTGCCAGCTGCCAGACATCACTCCCTCGGGACTTGGAACCAGCTTCTGCCTTTTTAGGACAAGAGTGTAACCCAGGCAGAACATGCTTAAATCACATTGATTTTCTTATGTTTCACTTGTCTATTTTTTCACTTTTCCCTGTCTTTTCCATCTGTGCATCTTCTGTGAGTTATTTGCAACTAGCCTGGGAGTCTCTTCTGTTTGCTTGTATTCCTTTCTTCTTCTCTCATTTCCTCTGAAATTCAAACTCTTCTATATAACCATCTCTGATCATCTTTGCTTTCATCCCTGACTGCTAGATATCACTAGGACAGTTGTCCTGTGAGGACAGAAATCATGCTATAGTTGTTATAAAATAGGAGTACTATTTGTTAGGGATCTGCTAGTTCTCCTACTAGTCACAAGCGCTGCTAAAAGATATAAACAGAAAACTACATCTGGAGTTATAAGCTCTAATCTCAATTCCATTATAACTACCATAGCCACAGGAGTTTTATTACAAACAATGCTTTCATCTTAATAGCGCCTCCATTGGTGAAGTGAGAGAGCAGCAGCAGTCAGGGGGTTTAACTGATGTCTTATTCTTTCCCAGAGGACGACTTCTTTGCTCTAGAGAAAAACTTAGGAAATCACTGGGTCCTGCTGGAACAGTTGGGATTCTTCCCAGCTTCACTGGGTGAGATGAGAAATAAAACAGGAGGTAGGAAAGACCTAGATGGCAAGGGCAGGAAAAAAAAATACTTGAGCATATGTAGACAACTGCTAACTCACAGCCATCTTTGTAAGCTTTCTGTAAACGTTAGAACACAACTGACTTCTAAAGCAAGTCCAAAATGAAGCAAGAGTAGAGGCCTCAGTTTCAAGTTACATTGCATCTGTATTGTATTGCAATTACATTGGTCTGGTGTAGGGGCTTCCTTATGCCACTGTTAAGCTTTTCAATTCTTGCTGCCATTTCAAAAACGTGGAAAGACTCTCTCCCTTCCTTACCAAATCAGCCAAGACAAAACTCTGAAAGCATTATGCGCTACACAGTGGCAATGAATAGCATCTGAGTGACTGACTTAGGAAATAAAACCAGTTAATTGAATGCACCGTATTTACTGAGAGACTCTTTTTAACTGCTTTAAAAAAGGAAAATATGCAATTCTGCTTTTGTAGTACAAGCCAGGCAAAGCACCATTTTTAATCCATCACTGTGTACACCAAGTAAGAAGTTACACAGATTTCATATTTTATTAATTACAAGAATCTCAATTATTTTGCTGCACTCACAGCTGGGAAAAAATGGTGACGTGAAAAAGTCCCAGGCTTCCTAAACTCCTGCTGCGCCTTCTTCACCTTGCAGAGCAGCTTCATTCTTCAAAAAATAGAATAAAATATTCATTTTTAAAAAGATGAACAGAACATAAAAATGATTCTGCACAGATGAAAATGAGCGAAACCCACAATGAGAGGAGGAAGATGAGACTTCTGTAGCATTATATTTCTGAGTTTCTGAGGGAGCAGTGCAATAGCTGTTGTTTAGGATATGTCTGTGAAGTCTTTGCAACAGGATGAGAAGGTGCTCTGCCTGCAGTCTGGAGCAGCTGAAGCCAAATAACAGCATTTCTGTAATGCTGATCCACACTGCAGAGCTCACTGCCTCTAGGTTCATCGCGGCACCAGCCTTTGCTGCAGGATTTCAAGGTGGAGTAATCCATGCCTGATCAGCTCAGAGAATGAGCAAAGCAGGCTCTTATCTGTCTGAAAGACTGCAGATGTCCCCATAGTCATTTATCACTTCAGAGACTGGCTTTCAAAGCATTTATGCAGAGGCTGTTTGCCCTTTGGCCTTTCCTGTAAAAGATTTTTTGCACTCACATAGATGCACGGTGGCAGTGCTGTGAATTCCTGGTGCAGGAGTGCTGAGCTAGAGGAAATCAAAACTCAGTGACCTGGTTAAGATGCTTAGAGTCCAGTTTCTTGTGCTGAAAACTTTAACACTTGGACTTCTACCTGAAATAATTTGAATTCAATTTTCTGTGGCATTGAGCATGGTCACAGCTCAATCTCATCTGTAGCTCATCTTTTGGATGAAGAAAAGCACAACAGGATGAAATAGAAACCTGGGCATCCAGAATGCAAGGGACCTGTGCTGGGGGCCACTTATACGTGTTTAGTCAAAACCTGTGTCTTGGCTTTGCCTCTCTGTAAAGTTAAGGATGTTAATAGTTACATCGCTCAAAAAATGGATTTGGGAGACTTCAGTATTTGTTGAAGCCATGAGAAGTACTCTCTCTTCTGCATAAAGCATGTTCTTGGGAGGCATTCCCTGGCCATGTGTCCCTGTGTTTGCACATGCTTGGGGTGAAGATCACCACAGCTTCTGGAGCAGTTGTCTGTAATTTCCATTTCCCAAAGAGAGCATTGTTTTCCAGGAGTAACAGGAACAATAGTCTGGGTCCTCTCTCCTCCCGAGGGCAGTTCTGTTCTCCTGCTGGGATGGGGTTTGCCTGCTGCTTGAAATAATAGATGAATTAACCCACTTTTCTCTCAAACAAGTATTAACATGGTTCTCTGCAAACTCAAGTAGGCATCATTTTATTTAATGTAGATCATATTCTGCAAATTTTCTTGATGGCCAAAAGCACTAGAAGAATTTTATTTCAACAAAAGCGGTGATCGTGTTGAAGTCATAGGCTTCAAGAACCTTGAGTGGAAGATTCAGACCTATTATTTCATACGCAGACATGAAGCATGGTGTACCTCTGTGCAGAAATACATGCCTGGTCATGGAGGGTTTGATGGATATGAGAAAAGAAAGGGAGATAATGCACCCATCATCATTTTGCCACTAGCTAAAACTAATTTCTGCCATGTTTCAGTGGCATTTCTATCATATCCTTCCTATTCCTGATATTAAGACGGTCTCAAGCTAGCAGTAAGAGAACTTTGTGCTTGGACTGACTCAGACTTTATTTTTTTGGAGGAGAGATGGGTACTTTTTAAAATCACTAAGGCTAGAGATATATGGGATTCTCCAGAACTCACCACTAGCAGCCTTCTTTCCTAGGAGCCCAGGAGGATGAAATGATTGCTTTGATGGACATGATAGTGTGCTTCTAGTGAATATTACTGGGGAAAAAATAGAGAGAGTCTCTTTTTCCTGTAACTGTTCAGTACAGCCAATCTGCAGGTGCCAAACTAATGAAGCATTTCTCAGAAAATTCCCAAGCATACTACAAATGCACTGGTAATCATAATATTGTGTGAAGCCTTACCCAATTTTTGACCAGCTAAATTACTGCTCAACTCATTTATTTAATAGGACAAACGATCTGTAAAATAAACAGAAGAAATAAAATCAAAGTGCAAAATATGCATCTTGGAACAAAGCTATTAAGAGATTAGAGAGATTCAAGGACTGTAGCGTCTGTCAGTACTGAAACTAGATAAAATGATTCAACAGATGCATAAAATGCTTCCAGTATAAGCAAGTGAGAGAAGATAGTTAAGAGACAGCTCTTCAGCCGGGTAAGCAACATGATAGCTGGTGTTAAAGTGGCTAAGTGTATTTGCGTAGAGCAATTCATTTATACAGGATGGTACTGAAATGAGCTCAGTAACATATTCCTGCAATTGAGGAGATAATATTTAAGTTGGCAGAAGTACAGATTATCTCACAACCGTGCAATTTGTATTAAGCAAGCAATTACTTACCCTACTCTCCACAACATAGAGTAGAAATGGATGGGTGAGGCAGACAATTTGGATTAAATTTGCTGGAAAAGAATATTAATGCTACCATCCGAATATGCTAAGAGGACTCCCTGGGATAAATATCTGAGTGATCAGCATGTTCAGGTATGTTAATTTGAAGTTAGCAGAAAATTGAGGTAGGTTATGTCTACAGAATTCTCCTACTTCAGGGAGAAAGCAGAAGTGTAAATAAAGGGAAGAACAAGGGGAGTGAGGACTTGCAACCCTGTAATACAGTGGTCACCTGCTGTCTGATGTGAATATAGGCTGAGCCTGGAAAGCATAAGGCAGTGCAGCAGCTGTCCATACCCAAAGTATGTCCTCTTCCTACCGAGGAAGGAGAGACTAAGAAATTACTAATGTCTGTAGATTATCTGAATCAAATTGTTTAGAAACATTCAAAGTGTCATTTGAACAGAGGTGAAATGCAGATATGAGTGCTTCAACTCAGTGTGACCAGTATACTTCGTATATGTAATACTATATATAAGCTTGGAGCAAGTGGCCAGCTATTAAATGTACAAATGCTGGGTTCTGAAAGTAGGCATGAACAAATAACTCAGTGTCAGAGAGAAAGTGTCTAGGCTCTTCCTTCTACAGCAAGTACGCCAGAAATTCTACACCAAACATGCTGGAATTGAATTAATAAAGTAATGAATTAGCTTTTCAAAACCAAAATTCAACCAATTACATTTTACAATTCTAAGACTGAGAATCAATTTGAAAATCATGGAATCACCATGGTTGGAAAAGACCTCCAGGATCATCCATTCCAACTGTCCCCCTATCACAAATATAACCCCACTCAACCACATCTACACCATTCTTGAACACCGTCAGGGATGGTGACTCAACCATCTTCCTGGACAGCCAATTCCAACACACAACCATTCTGTCAAAGAATTTTTTCCCAATGTCCAACCTGAATGAGAATGACATTTTTTAAGAAAAGTCAGAACTTTTCTTAAAGCTAATAAGAATGACTTCAAAATGCTTTCAGTGCATGCAACTAAAATGACTATCTTATATTTATGCCACTAGTATGCCCTAATTTGGATTAATCCAACAGCAGAAGGATTACAGTACATATCCGACATTGAGAGCTGTAGAATTATGACGTTGTAGTAGAATGTGTGAACTTTTCAGCCTGCAAAAAATAGAAAAATGTTTAAAGTTCTCAGAATCAGTCAAACAGAAAAATTCTGATATGGTTTTAAGAGAGACCAAAAAAATCCAAAGATGTAAACCACAAGAAACAACTGAATATTTGTCATCTTGACAGTCTGGGAGAGAAGGACCCCATGTGATAAGTTTGTGGAACGAGGACATCTAGCCGTTAGTCGTTAGAATGCCTGGTTCACTGAAAAACTGAGCCCTGAAGAGCAAGAGCAGCTCCCAGCTGCAAGCCCGGTTGCTTGGAAGAGGCAGAGTTGGCACACAGTCGCCAAACATAACCCAGGCTAGCAGCAGTTGCCTGAGAATAAGGGAGCTTTCCTGTTAAAACTGAAATTGTCAAATCCAAATTTCTTTATTGTATCCAAAGCAAAAGAAAAGTATGAGCTCAGGAAAAAAATTGCATGAGGTGGTAGGTCAGAAAAGGAGGTCTAGACATGTTAGTCACTGGCCTCTCTGCAGCCTTGCCTTCAGTAGGAATTGTTTGGTTCTCAACTGCAGAAATGTTTTGTATACTTTTGTATTGAAACTTTAGATTTCTAATTAGCATCAACCATGGATCTGAGCTGACATTTCCTAATTACTCTTCTTCCAGTTAGCTGAACAAGTGTGGCAGTGCTGTTTAGATTAGGTTTGTTCTGTTTCACCAGGATATTTTAGAACAATGTGATTATGCATGGTTGCACCTCACTACTGCTATCATGACAAGTACAGAAGTTAAATTATGAAGCAAACGTAAGCTTTGAAGAAATTTTTATTTAATCTGTATTCCCCTGTTTCATCTGCTCATCCATCCAGCACAATCTGCATCATTATTAACCACACCATATTTCTAAAAAAAGAGTATAAAAAGTAAGACATCTGTGTTATAACATTAATATATTCAAAGGTTTTTACTTTCATCTTCCAGGCATTAACACTGTGTAAGTGCAATGTAGGCGCAACTTACAGCATCGATGAGATACCACAAGAAAAACGTACTAAGTGGCAAAAAAGAAGTAAAAAAGAAAAAAAAAAAAAAAAGATATGAGTAGACTGAGTATTATGTAAAAAGAGGACTTTTATTCATAAATAGAACACTTTCGCCTATTGCTCCTATATACCTTTATTTCTAATTGCTACCACAATTTTTAAGGCACTGAGGCAAGCCTCCAGCAGTGTGCTGAAGGTGTGTTTGTGCTGTTATGCCCTCTGGCTTTGCTGCCAGCCTATTCCCTTAGATCAGAGCCAGAAGGCAGACTGTTTTCGAATACCGATCACCTCACCCGGACCTAATCCTTTGAGTTCTCTTTGGCATCTATTCCTTCTGCCAGTTTCCTCTTCTGTTCCTCTCTTTTCTTCTGAAGTTGACAACAAAGACATCCTCAGGGCCCTCCTTGATGTAAGACCACTCTTGATGTTGTTACAGTGTGGTTTTTTTTTTTTTGTACCCTAAAGTTGTGCTACTTTTATATTCAGCTAGCACAATATTTGCACACCAGAAGATAAAGAAAATGAGAATATGTTACACAGAATGATAGTTTCTTTTTTATTTGTACACCTTGGTCCTTTCAGTGGAAACCTTTTTTCTTTTTCTGTCATTCATCTACATACCTGATCAAGAACCTAAAGGTATCTTTTTACAGGCTGTGCTGCTTATATACCTTAAATTGGCCTGACCTGCCACTTTTAATTTTAAAAAGATGGCTGTATGGGATGTGGATGAATATGGAATTTCTATGAAGCACAAAACTTTTGAACGGTTCCTGTCCTCTGTGATAGTGAGTTTTAAAAGGGAAATCTCCAAAGAGCTAATTAGTAGACAAGTAGAGCTCAGGCTGAACAAAGCTGAAAAGATAGCAGATAACTAAAAGGACCTGGCCATAGCTGACAAAAATCAAAGCACTGACAGAGAGCTGGCAGTAACCTTGGGCTGCTAACTGACAGGGACAATAAAAAAAGCCTCTGAGTGTGGCAGAGAGTGACAGCCACAACCACAGGCTCTCTGAAGAGCCTGAAACCTCCACCAAAAAGAAGATATAATCTTCTGCCTGGCAGCACCATGCACAATTCCCTCCCATTCCAAACTGGGAAAAACTCAGCTTGTCTAAATGATCCTTCTGTGTGGACATGAATCCAGAATGGAAACATCTAAGGCTGGCACGTAAAGTTTAATGGCAAACGTGTGGTCCGATGGGATGTGTTCATATGCCTGCAAAAGTCCAAATTTGCTTAGAGGGACAGTGTACAATTTCTTTACCTACCCTAACACATTTGCAGGAGCAGCCACATAACTGCTTGGCTCTTACTCTGTAAATCTTTGTGAGATAAACATATTACGTGCCGTGAAAGATGTGTTCCCTGAAATGTAATATAAAATGAAAACAAAACTAACTTGTCTTCACGTGGCGGGGCAGGGAAGCTGCTTAGTGCTGCATCGTGTTCATAGTAGAATGAGCATAACTCGATTCTATGTTTTGCTTAATACGTGGTGGCAATTCTTGTAGTCTCCATGCCCTCACTGATTGTGAACAGCATTTGCACACTGTGATCAACAACCTGTGAAGCCCCTTTCAGTGAGTAATCATTCACAAACTAAGATATTGAGGGAATGTGCGCACATAACAGGTAACATATTAGACCAGCAAACATGCAAATGATTTATGCAGAAAAGCCTCGGAGACTGTTTCACAAAACAGTAGGGATGGTATCTGCAGGGAAATGAAGGCTGCAGAGAGCATTTCTGAAGTGGTACCATAATTCCTGAAATCACACTGACAGGAGTTTGGGTGTCGCTGTTGAGTTTCTTCGTGTTAAAACAAAGATTCTAAGAATTTACTTTCACATCTCAGTGTTCTAGCTGCAGTCAATTTATTTTCTTCCATATAGTGAAACAGGGCCTGACCTTTTCATTGGGGGCCAGTTTCTCATATCCTACAAGCCATAGTGAGCTCATTGTATAATAGTAGACCCCATGAATTAGGGCATGAGTCATAGGAACTTGTAACATAATTCCTTGGGAAATCTTTCATTTTGTGGAAGGGATGATTTTAAGGTTAAAGAAGAGATTAAGATTTCTTCATAGTCTTTAGAAAATCATAATGACACATAGTAGACCTAAAGTCATCAAGAGGCTGCACAGTTGTGGATATGTGTATTAACCTGATCTTTAAGCTAAAAGGTCAGTCCTGAAGCATTGTGCATGTATTTAAAGCATTAAATAAGGCTCAGAAGTAATATCTGCCCAAAGCAGAAAAGTTCATGTATCTCAGTACTATTATTTCAAGTTACTTTAAAAAAATCTGTCCCATTTTTTTAAATTAAGACTTCTCTTCAACAGTTTCCATCTATCTACAAGCCAGAACAAATCCAAAATCTCAATGACTTTGAACGTGATTTGAGCTTATCTAAATGCCAGCAGCACTTAAAGAAATTGACCTGCCACTTATAAATCTTATAAAAAGGAGAACCTTTTGCTTCATTTATATCTGTAATTTCACTTACCAACCTCAAGACTGGGAAATTCTTTTAGATAGAAATTTCATTTCTAAACCAGAACACACAGAATCTTCTTAAGAGAGCCTCTGTGTGATAGAGCAATTACATGTAACAGGACATCCTGCAGGCAGCCCATAATACACACTTGCTTTCAGAACCATGTTCTGCATAAGCATCTTGATTAAAAAACAACCATGGGAGCCTTTGAATGTTCATATTTTTTTTAAGATTTGCCACCTTTTTACATTCAACTGAAACAAACTTTGGCTATGCTTCATTTCTCCTCCTTCTCAATCATGTCCTTCATTCTCAGTCCTTGGACTGTCCTGTCCCCTAAGAGTTTTCTTTTCCCTTTCATGCTACATATCTTACTGTCTCTTTTTAAGCCTTTGAGTTCTTCTTCATGACTCCCACTTTCTTCTCTGCAGGTGTTCCTCATTCCTTGCCTATATAAATTTCCCCTGCATGGGATATATTTCCCTCTCCTTCCAGTCGGAAAGTAAGTTTACTTTCCCAAATGTGTGTTCTTTATTCAGTTCATGACACAAGTCTGTAAACAGATATGAACCAGAATGTCTTACAAAAGTCAGCAAGAATAGAACCATTTTAGGCTTTTTTGCTTATTCATCTTCAATAAAATTTGCTTTGACCATTTTCCCTCTCATTTCCTCAAACTGCAGCATCCTCCTCTATTTTACTGCATTGTATTAGAAGCTGCCCTCACTTTAAGATTCACACCTTTATCCTATGTTCTTACACTGACGGATCTGAAGAGAAAAGCTTTTAAAATGTGCTTTTGTTAATCTTAATGGTACAATTCCTCACTAGCTAAAGGGCTGGTGGAAGTTAGAACAGTAACATGTATGTATATTAAAACCATCTTAATTTGGTTTTGGAAGGTAACGACATTATATTCAGTGCATTCAAAATGAATACAGTTTGTATGGGTGACATTCATTTCTGGTAGCAACTGAAACAAAATTAGACCAGTTTAACTGAGATTGACATTAATATATCACTGAGCAGTAAGTTATATCACATGAATTAGACATTACAAATTCAAGAACCATTTGTTATGCTTTGAGTACAAATTTTCCTGACAAAAGTGTGATAGAGATAAATAGCCAGTCACAAAGATGTCATTCGGTCTCTTGGGGTTATATTGATGATTCCTACTAGGGAACTCTAGAAGCAGCTTACCATGCAAAGAACTGGGGAACATCTATGCTTTCTGTAAGGGTCCTTTGTGATCAATTCTTCACTTTTTAATTTTATGATTTTTAATTTAGATTTTGTGTATGTATGTGTATGTTAGCAGAAGAAACCCCACTGAGAAACTTCATAGTCTCCTTAAATGACATTAAATGTCATAGGGAAAAGATCAGTTCTGCTTTGTACTACTTCCAGGGCAGCAAGTACTGGAGCAGATTGCCCAGAGAGGTGGTGGATGCCCCTTACCTGAAGGCATTCAAGGTCGGGCTGGACAGGGTTCTGAGCAACCTGATCTGGCTGTAGGCATCCCTGTTCATTGCAGGGGGGTTGAACCACATGAACTTTCAGGGTCCTTTCCGGTTCAAACAATTATATGATTCTATGAGAACAGCTGTGAGTAACAAGGCGTCATTTTGAATGTTAATCTGATCTATCCCTGCTTTACTTTTCTCACAGCACCCTTGCAGAGCCCTTCTGGGTGTCAGCGTATTCACAGTTCCAGTGACTATCTTCAAATTGTTGATACTTTAAAATATATATATATATATATCTAAAATTTGTTACTTGCATTGCTATGCTGTGCACAAGCAGTAGCTGTAGGCCAAGATAACTTCATGTAGACAGTGCACAAAGAGCTCCTAGGATAACAGGTTACGAAAACAAACAAAAGATACACATTTCAGGTTTTGGTTTTTTATAGTGAACACCACAAAGGCCAGCATACAGTGACAGAAAACGTCAACAAACTTCTGTTGGAAAAGATAACAAAAGGCATATGAAGTATTTTGTAGGAATGCATTATTTATTTTTTCCAATGAAAACAAATTAAGCCAAGTTATTCTTTCACTGTGATTCTATCAGCGTATATTTAAGAATTTTAGTAACCTTGAGTATCATGTTTCATTTAAAACTTCAATATTTTATTTTTGCAGACTGATTTTATATTGTTTTGTTATATTATGTTTATTTGTTCAAAAGCTTTTCTCCCCTAGGCTTGGGGGAATTCAGTAGTAGAACTGAAATTGTATCTTCTTATTCTGGTTTAAGGCACAAATTCTCATATGTCAGAATTTTCTCTTGGGCAAATATTCTATCTTCTAATTCACCCAAACGTTTAGATGGAACCTATACTCAGGTTATGTATTCTTTTCAAGTACATTTTTGTGGCTCTGGATCTTGTGGACAGTGCCTGTGTTCAGTAAAGGTTTCTGATAGTTGCAGACAGGAGGCAGGATGAGTTTATCTGCAGCAGTATGGCAGTCAGCAATTGCTTTCAAGGTGTCTTTCTTGAAACACAAGTATTCACTACACAAAAGATGCTGGATGAACATAGTACGCATTTAGAAATGTTTGAATGGAGATTTACATTACGATTTGGCTCATTTTATTGTACCATTGGCTGATGCTATATGGGTCTTCCTGTTTAGCTGTCTTAATGTGATTAAAAAACAGAATGTGACAGAAGCACATCCTGTCTTTGTATGCAGGACCTTTTAACTCTGATGAATAAGTGGATGTGGCTGTAAGCCTGTAAGGAACCAGGCCTCATGATTCTCATTTTCATCATCTGAAACTAGTTGTACGTTGCAGTGATGTAAGTGAAGGCACTGCTCATACAGCAGTAAGAAGCTAGAGCAGCTCTGTGCTTGAAGTGCACATTCCTTGAATGCAATCTGAAATGTCTAACAGCAGAATGTAAAAAAAGAATGCGAAAGCTTTTTCTGCCAACACAGTCCCTAATCATCTTTTGTAGCAGGACTGAATATTTACTGAAGAAGCAGAATTACAAAATTAAGTTAACATGAACACTACCAGTGCAGACTCACAAAGAAAATGCACAAAAACCTAAAAATCTCTGTTCTCCTACTCATAGTGTACTGCATATCTTTCTGTAGTTTTCCTTCTTTTTCAGTATAATAAAGCTATGGTACACTGCATGCAGACTTTGGTAGTATACAGAGGATCTTTGGAACTAGAGTTACCATCAAATGACAGCAACAAAGGGTTGTTGTCTATATATTGGATTTGTAAGAAAAGTGCCTGAAAATTGAATAGATTTGAGTAGAAATGAATAATTCTCATTATTATAATTATGAAGTACCTTATGTTGCATTAGTTGAATGGTATCTTTTCAAACTTATACTTAGCAGAATTTTCTTTCGTCTTCATAAAAATCTTCATTGAAAAATAATTGAAACTTTTATCTAAGTGACAATCATTAAATACTGTGTTGAAACTATTACTGCTATGAAGTGCAGTTTAGAGTGGCAACAAACACTCTAATCGTTGTCAGAGGTTTTACCTTAATTATAGGGAAAGGGTTTCTGATAAAATATACATGATTTTTAGTGTTTTTAGTGGACAGACAGTAATATCAGGATTCAATGGTGTCTTCCTTAGACATGTATTTGGGAAAGAAAGATATATGTTTTCCTTTTGGAGATTTATCTCCACCCCGTAATGCATTCAAGAAGAGCTAAATTTGATGTCTCTTCAGGTAGCACAGGATATGGTTGCTTGCTTGTTCACAAGAAAGCTTGCAGTGACTCTCAGATTGTTTCCAAATACATGAGTTTCATGGTTTGAGTTACTGATTAAAGGTCACTTCTCTATTTGTATTCTACTTTGACGCTTCAGATGAGATGAAATTCTTGAATTATAAAGCTATTTAGGCAGCTATGAATTGCAGTGAGCAGTGAGAGCTCAGAGTTCAGCTCCCTGCTGACCAGATTGTTCCCCCAGAAGCTTCAGGGTTGATCTTTTTGAAGAGACTTTGTTGAGCCCATAAACGGAATTTTTTGAGGATTCTTATAATTGACAGTGGCTCAGTTTGTCTTATGTATTTTAATACCATACATGTTTTCGGTCTCATAAGCATATTTTATAAATCAAAAGGCAGATGTGCTATTGTATATGATATAGTCAAAGAGAATATTAACACTATTTAAAAGAACAAAACATAGAGCATATGGCAATAAGTATGAAATAAAAATGGGATTGCACAGTAACCTCTTCACATTGAAAATGTTACTCATTCAAATGAAATAGTGTTAATTGCATTGAGGTATAAACTACAGTCAATTATCAACATTCACCCATATCTGTTCACCGCCTATGGGAAAGTGATTCCTTGAATGAATCTGGCCTAGTGGCACCCACAAACCTGATTTTAAATGGCACATGTGATCCCAGGTCCCAGCAGCCCTGCAGGACAGTGAGCTGAATGGTCACAGGACTGTCAGAGCTCTCACTGTGTTGGGCTCTTTACACCATTTCTTTATAGAGTTTACCTTCACTTTCCTCAGGTGGTCATCAGATTGAATTGATGTGAGTGTGACAAGTAGCCCAGAAAAAATAATATAGAATCATAGAATAAATCATAGAATGGCCTGGGTTGAAACGGACCACAATAATCATCTAGTTTCAACCCCCATGCCATGGACAGGGTCACCAACCACTAGACCAGGCTGCCCAGAGCCACATCCAGCCTGGCTTTGAATGCCTCCAGGGAAGGGGCATTCACAACCTCTCTGGATATCAAATCACTTATTTTAAATCCATTTGGTATGTTTTCATTAAAAAGTTCCAGTCAAGTTGTTAAATACAGTTCCAGCACAAATTCTTATAATATATTTAATAGTTATATATTTTGTGTGAGACCCTCCTCACTCCAACAGGTCATCACAAAGGTGTTTTCTAGAATTTCAGTCAGTGCATCAGTTAGTAAGATAACTAATCAATAGTATGGCTGCAGATTGGCTCAACTGAAGTTCCAGTTGCCGCCTTCTGCTTTCCCAAAATTCTATGAAGAAAAGGCAGAAGAATTCTTAGACAATAATTCAAGTGATTGTTACAGTGACAAAAATCTATTCTGAAGAGTCTAATTCTAAAGTTGTTTGTTATTATGGCTTTCACATATAGAAACCAGAAGGACAGACTTGACTCTGTTGCTGTTTAACTGTAAAACATCAAATACTGATTATGCATAGAAAATTTTCAGTGTGCTTAGTCTCATGGCAATGAGAACCAGTGAAGTCTTTTAAATACTTCAGAAGATATACAGAAAAAGGAAACAGTTAAAGCACCGTAGCTGTCTGGTATTGCATGCAGCCTTTAGCAGTTACTGTCTCCTTCCAACTGTAAAGTGTATGCTGAGGATAATGTATATTTTCACTGTAGTTACCTATTGCTAAAGATAACTGCTCCATTTCAGTGAGAAAGAAATAAAACTTAGTGCAGCTTTTTAATAATCTGACACTACAAAGACCAGGAAAAAAAAAAAAAAAGCATTTGGATTGGGAAGAAAGCAATAGAGAAGAGATGCAGTTTACGTTTTTCTCTGTTTTTAATAAAGGCAATGTTTATATTTCCTGACCTTTTGTTTTCTTCAGTTATGCTTTCAGTAGGTACGGGCCTACAAATGCACAGAATGACCCGGGTACCAGGGTACTTTCTGCACATTTGCAAAGTGTCCTATTTCAGTTGGACTAACTCAACAGTAAAATCTGTAACAGCACCCCAGCTAAGCAGACCACTTCTCAGTCTTTAGGAGTATAGGAATGATGATACCCTTCAACTACCCTTCAGCTAATAATTTCATAGGAGTTATTTCCATTGCATGTTCAGTTGCTGATTGTCAACCTTGGTAGAGGATAGCAGGACCAACATCATTAGTCTGTAGTTGTCAGTGACTTTTCTCAACTACCATCATAAACTGGACTCATGATGAGAACAGTAGTCAGAAAGATGCAAAAGAGCTTAATTTAGATACCAAAAATACTTTCAGTGAGACAACTATTTGCATATTTCTAAGAATCAGACAAAAGATCTATCTCAAGTGACCCTGGATAACAATTGCGACATCTCATGATAGCACAGCATAAAATCTATACCGCCAAAAGTGCTCATCTGCCTGTTGGTAGTGACACAAAAGAATTTGGTATAAGAGGCTTCACAAAAAACTTTACTTTTGAAGCTTTACTTCAAAAAAACATTGAGTTCTGTCCTGTTCTCCACTTAGATAACAATAGTGATATTCCATTAATCTGCCAGATACCTTAAATAAATGTACTGGTGAGCTACAAGCTCCTCCCTGTTTCTGCAGGTCATCATGTGCATACACAAATGCTGTATACTCTCACCAGTGCTGACCATATCAAAACTCCCAAGGACATTTAAGATAACCTCTAGCCCCAACAAACCTATCATCTTTGCTTTTTGCTTAATCACAGAGTCAAGTAATTGGGTTGAAAGGGACCATAAAAAAAATCATCCAGTTCCAACCCCCTTGGTGAGGGAGCTTAAAAAGCTCTTTCAGCTTTCCTCCCTTCTTTAGCTTTCACTTCTTTGACTTCTTTCTGCTCAGACAATTGAAGTCTTTCAGTTTTTGGAATTGAAGAATTTTCCAGTAAGTCAGTTTGTATTTACCAGAGACAATGTATATCATCAGTAGTTTAATAGACAGTACTAAAACCTGGATTATAACCTGAAGATTTAGTACCCAAACATGATACTTACAGAGTCTGAAGAGTTGCCTGAGAGAACAACCATACCAATGAACTAGTAAGATAAATTTACAAACGTGTGGATCTTATTGTGTACCGTAATGAACATGGCAACATAGTAATTCCCTACTGTAATAACTTTGCAGTCAGGTTATGTTTTATTTATAGACTCACCATTTGTTTTGAAAAATGACTACCTGTTTCTTATTTTAATTAGTCCAGAATCCAATGAAGGGCACTAGCAATACTAGACAGGAGAAAGCATTTTCTACCCACAAGTAATGCAATTGAAAGAGCTTTAGAACTGTCAACACTACCTCTCCAGCTCCATTCTTCTGATAGATACACAACCTTAGTGAGAGCTGCAAGCAGCCTGTGCAAAGCAGAGACACACTGGCACCTGCCACTGCTCAAACTGAGTGGCACCTTTCCACTCAAAAAATGGCCTGTCCTCTAAAAAATCAACCCCCGTACAATCAGACATCCCAAAATCTACGCAATTTAAGAGATACTTTTATAGACATGTAAAATAAGAAGTGTAACATAAAAGTAAGACAACTTGTTCTTTTCCATATCAAGTAATGAAAGAAAAGAGGCATTACTAACTTTATGTACCTTCAGTTAGCAATTCTGTGTGACGTGGTTAAAGCTTTCTAGCAAGAACAGGGAATTCAGGCTCTGTCCTAGTTCTATCATAACCCATCTGTAGGAGCCAGAGTAAATAATTTTCTTGTTCTTCAGTTCCCATTGATAAATGTGGATAAATGGGGCATTCTTGCTTAAAAATACAGATGTTAGTGAAAAGTTTCTGATGATCCTGATATTCACAGGCTCAAAACATGTTTTCAAGTAGTTTCCATTCTTTGCTAGTATGGACCATCCTGAGGAACAGGTAATACATGGTTTTAGCAGCATAGGGGTGGGTATGTGTTTTTTTGTTGTTGTTGTTGTTGTTGTTTTTGAGGGAGAAGCTTTAGAAAAATGTAAATGGAGGGTTGACAGGAAGGAGTTTTAAGCTCCAGACCAGACTTAGGAAAATATTAATTTTGAAAAAGCAAATAGTAAATATAGTTGTGCAAAGGAAAATTGACACCAACTGCTTTCTTAATTAATGTGTGCTCTTCAAATGCACATTGGTCTGTGAGTAGCTTATGCTGGCATACCAGAATTCAGGTTAGCCTAGATACAAAAGGTTTCAATTACCAGAAGAATGTTGTAATTAATCCTGCAATGAATGAGCAATTTCTTCCTGATACAGTGGCAAGCAACACTTCCTACGGAGACAAAAAAAAGTGATGTATGTTCCTTGCAATTCTTTTCTGAGAAATCATCTCTTCTTAATCAATAAAGAAAATAAATGCTATCTTCTAGAGCCAGGTATACTGAATATTAGGCATCTCATACTCAGCTGGCAGAACCACTGAAGGAGAGTTTTAAAGACACAAGAATAGTTTTAAAGAACCAAAGAAGTGGTGCTAGAAATAAAATTGCACAAATAACTAAGTGCTATTCTAATCTAAATAATGCAACTAAAGATAATCTGGGACACAGAGTGGCTCTTGGGGCTACTTTATTAGCAGTAAATGGGTAAAAGGAGAGAGAGCATAACAGGCTGTTGGAAGAATATCAGTTGGGTAAGACAGACATAAATCTAGTGGAGATGTCAGAGTCCCAGAATTATTTTCAAAAAGAAAGGCTATTAAAACTTTTTTCACCAGTAAAATCGGGGGATATACCCTTTTGTAAACCTGACAGATTATTTGCACATGTACCAAGGGTACAGTGAGATGAGTCGAACACAGTGAGGAGAGTTGAATGTTTCTTGACTTCAGCATTACAGTAGTATTTGTGTGTTATTCAAAAATTATTATGTCCAACACTGTTACTTTAGATGCTCAAGCCTAGATTTCTCAACCCACAAATTAATGGTTTCATCCACATGGTCGACTTACATGTTGTATTCAGCCTGATGTCCTCATTCATACAGTGAAAGATGTTGCCTAGACTTAAATACTTTCTGTTTCAAGCATAATTGATTCCATTGGAAATTATATCTATTTCTCTAAATATTCTTATTTATTTACAAATAAAATGAAAGATATTATCCAAGACAAACAGATAAGGAAACTAAGACACCAAGTGTTATGTAACTAGAATTGTCCTGCAAGCTGGTGGCACTCTCAGGAAAATAGAGCCAGGCTTGATGTTGCTGTCCCTGAAAATTCTCTAGATATGGCATTTATGAGATAAGTCAAATGCCATATTTTTTTAACATATGGTATTAGCGGCATGTCAGAAATAGTGATTTATGTTCTGGATATACAGAAAATAAAAAAATGCTGTAGAAGACGTAAGGTCAAAGACCTTATATGCTATACCTAAATGCAGAACAGAATGTATATATTTAGAAGGAATTTGTCAGTGCAATTTCAACTTTTTCATTGATCAGCTTAATATTTTATACCAACTCAGACTGAAACAGGCCTGAAACTGCAAGGGAACATAAAGAGCTAATTAAAGGTAATTCAGTAGACAGACACAGAATGATTTGTGTTGGAGGGTATATTCAAGATCATCTGGTCCAACCTCCTAATAATAATACATATTTAGTTTAAAATACATTGTTTGATTTCAGCAAAATTGTTCCCTGTCTAAAGTGGGTCAAGATCAAGACATACAATAACAAATATCATGTGTGTCATGCATTAAAACAAATGATCCAGAACATTAGATAACAGAAATTGCTATGGGGAAAGATTTGGTAGGCTATCTATTGCCTCCTCCTTAGTCATGATCCTTTAGTACAAAAGAGGATCCTCTGTTGTTGGCACATCCAAAGGCTTTGTCTTCACTTCCTTAGAGATGACTTCCTTTATTATTTTCCATCTCAGCTGTAATTCCAGTCTTGAACCTTCTGCCTATCCCTTCATATATTTTTCCTTGCACCAGAGTCAGTTCTGACCTTCACAGCATGAAAGGAAAAATGATTTTGCTCCATGAATCTCCTTGCCCAACATAATTACAAATAGCACAGTGGCATTGTTGGGGAAGAGAGTGGGTGGCACAGAGCCTAATCCAGTTTCCAGGACTTTCTCTCCGTTTTCCCATTCCACGTCAACCCATAAGCTCTGCTTCTGTATGTGTGGATGCTGGAGACACAGGCAGTTGCTGGCTGCTGGATCCACACTCTTAAGTGTTCATATTTAACAGATCAGTGAAGACCTACGCAGACCAGGCCACACCTCATTTTTGCCTTCTTACAGACTCTATTAAGACAGGAAAATGGAAATGGAAGTGTATCCACAAGTGTTGTTTTGGTAAAAATTCGACAAATGTTCGAAGTACTTTTCCAGTTCCTTCTCTATAATTATTGCGTTCATGTCCAGTGATGCATGCCACAGATCTGATGAAAAAAAATACGAAATTTTAAAGCTGAAAGAGGTGTATGCATGTCTAGGATTAAAGGCTTCACTGAACTCAGCAGCTGTTACATGCATGGTGCAAAGCCTGCATGCTGAACAGAACCACCAATCTGAGAACAATATAGGCAGCCCCGTGCATTTAGAGAACTTAGATACACGTAGTATTTGAATGTACTGAGCTGCTGTTCTATTAACTGTGCTTTCTACTGGCAGATTTGTACAAACGCCTTTCCAGAAAATGCTCTTTTAAAATTTGGCTCATACGCTGTATGTATCTTGTAGTAACTTTCTTTGCTGATTTCACTGACTTTCACAATAACATACCATACCTCATACCGAAGCAAAAATATTTCATATCTCATTTCCAACTATTGCAGCATATAGTTAACTTCTACTCACTTTTCCCTATCAATTAACCAATAGAAAGCAGGATACAAGTGCTACAAAATAATTCTGGAACATGATATATTAGATAGGTCCTCAGGTAGTGGCTAATTAAGACAGCTGTGTCTCCACTCCAATAAAACAATTTTACCAGTGAGAAAAGAATCATAACAAGTAAAAATCATGCCCAGACCTTTTGTTTCCACATAATTTTAGACTGAATGTCTACCAAAAAACACCTCTTAATATATGCTGGCTTATAACAATGCCAAAATCTATGAGGAAACAGAAATAAAACACCCACTGAATGACATCAAAAATAAAATAATAACATTCATTTCAGGCTAGTGAAAGACAGTGATGTGTGCAGAAGGTCTAACCACAACTTAGGGTATATCTATGAAGCACGATGATGAAGAGCTATGGCTCTTCAGCCTTGTGAAGAGAAGGCTCCGAGGTGACCTGATAGTGGTCTTTTAGTATCTTAAGTGGAGCTACAGGAAAGAAGGGGACGGGCTCTTTAGCAGGGTTTGTGATAACAGAACAAGGGGAAATGGTTTTAAGCTCAAAGAGGGTAGATTTAAGTTAGATGTAAGGAAAAAGTCTTTTACAGTGAGCGTGGTGAGGCACTGGAACAGTGATGTGGTTGATGCTCTGTCCCTGGAGACTTTCAAGGCCAGGCTGAATCAGGCCCTAGGCAACATGATCTAGCTGCAGGTGACCCTGTTCATTGCAGGGGAGTTGGACTAGATGGTCTTCAGAGGTCCCATCCAACATTAAGGATTCTGTAATTCTATAATATGTTACTATAATGACAAAAGCAGGGAAACAAAGTATGTCTGGGATATCATTTCCTTTATTCTTCTGCTCATGATCTAGGAGAGGATGGAGAAATTACACTGACCAAGAACTAAGGGTTCTTAGTGTTGAGACTGCAGTAATAGGAGTATTCTCTAGCAGAAGGAATTGAGAGCAAGTTGCAAGATCTGCTAAAATCCTTTCAGGGTACTACTGACAGAAATTACTATGGCAGAAACAAGAGACTCATCTATTGCGTATTTACTGTTACACATTTCTCTTCATAGTAAAATTATGATACAGTCTACAGTCTATCTGTAGGCTGGGGAACACAGTGCCTGGAAGTTTCACAGTTGTCTTTACTTACCTCTTGTGCTCTGTTCACAAAAAGGTAAGGGAATTTTAAAGGGACCAGTAGCACGCACAGACACTTCTACATATGTTCATGCCTGTTCTGCCTGTTTTTAATCTAATTTGCAGTATCTTGAGACAGGAATTATTTTCTTTCTTACCTAAGCATTTATATACCAAATAACTTTTACAGTCATTCTAGTCCTGCACAGGCAGTTTGTTAAAATATTTTACTGTTCTTTAGTTGAAAATGAGTTATATTATATGCTTGCAATTTCCACACTGTTTGGGAATCATTTGAAGCCACATTTCTAGTGTAAATCCTAACATTTAGGAGTCTGCTACCTCTGTGAACATGCCTGCCACAACTGTGTAACTCAAGATGGTGGTACCAACAATTTGAACAGTCAGGTTTTCTTTTTATTTCTTCCCAAGGATAAATGTATTCTCAGGGTTCCACATGGTTATTTCTTTAATTGGATAATGCCTTCTACAGTCATTGGGAGAAAACCAACATGCCATCTGAATGTTTTCCTCCAGAGATTAGATTCGTGATGGGATTACTTGGTACATCTGTAATATTTAATGGAGCCGAAACTATATACGTGATTTCATTCCACTACACCCAAACTCTTATTTGTGTGCAACCCAACCTACAGCCCCAAGCAAGATCAGATCAGTGAAAATATTACCAAGTAACTGTTGATCATGAACCACCAATTAAAGAACATTATATTAATGTTTTCATGTGATTATTACATGAAAAACAGGCCAGAGGTGTATTAAAGAAACTTTCCTGAGGATGAAGAGCTAAGGGAATACAGCAGCACACTGGACAAAAATGGAAATTTCTCTACGATTTTCACTATTTTCAAAAATAACTAAGTTATTCAAATGTAGAAGCGCAATTATTTATTTTCTGTCCACAAGTTCATGTAAAATGATCCCTCTTTTGCCCTCTCTTTTTACAACAGAATACTGCAGAGGGAACAAAGAACGCTTGCATTATGGGCGATGTGTTTTTATTCATGCATATTCAGAAATAATGGAAGCAGTCCCTCAAACTTTCAAAAACAAATTTTCATCCAGCAGAGACATAAGCTAAGAAAATTTTACCTGGCAGCCAGAAGTTTTCAGAAAGTTGAGAGCAGTTGAAATTGGGGGTAGCATGGAAAACGTCACACAACCTCAACAGCAGTAGTCATTTTCTCTCCTACTGTAATATGTTACAGTATAATTTATTCATGTTCCAGAGAACATTAGGTAAAAGTAATGATTTTTTAGTGCAGGAGGAGTTAACTCAAATCCTGTAATAGTCAATACAGTTGCTCACATGTAAGATTAGGATGGGGCTTTTGTCTCAAATAACTGCTTTCCAGTTCTACTAAATGAGCAAGATTCCATTTGGGATGGAAATACAAAGTGCTTGTCAAAATGCCATTTCCTACTGAATCTCAGTTTCCTGCCCTGGGAAAACAATCCTTAACAGCTCCCGCCAGCTATCCCCCACCCTCATTGACTCCCTCCACATGTTCCCTGTTTTCTGAACAATTATAACACTTTCTAAGCATAGAAATGCTTGCTTGCTAAGTATATTGCTTTTAAATTAGTTCTTCAGCTAAGAAAAAAAGAAAAAAAAAATAGCATTTACCATGTGATAGACATTGAGCTACAGTGCCTCCTCCTGCCTCTTTGTGATCACTTTTCCTAATGCAATGAGTTGCTTTTGTTGTCCATTCCATGGAATTTCATGGCTTGATTTTCCATTTATTTTTTTACACAGAAATCAGATATTTTCACCTAGATAAGGGTCTATATAAACAGTATCAGACTCAGGGCAGAGTATATATTTAATTACAAAGAAAATATCCTTGAAACACTACTGGATAATGACAAAGTTTACTTTGCTGTTTATTTCGTAATGTCTTTAAATCAATTTCAGTTAATAGGCACCATTCTCTGCAAAGTTTGGTTTTATAGTACCTTTTTTTCTCTCAAAACCATCAGAAATTTCTGTTTTACAGTTAAGATTGCAGTCTGTTCTAAGCAGGCCAGGACTTCCAAAGCATTATTTAAATGCCTCAGCTGAATACCAGCATTCTTTCATCCCATTTCATACACTGAAGTACCAAAAGGGTAAATAACTTGCAATATCATTTTTGACTGACTTGGCTTTGAAAAAGGCACAACCTACATAAACAACTGAGCAGTTGTTAGGTGCTTAACTGGATCTCTAAATGATCCTGTACGCTAGTCTGCTAATGCTGGTAATGATTATAAACACCTCCATTCATCGTACTAATGAGTTATAGCCAATAGAAAAGGACAAAATCTATAACTTTTCCACAAACTTAGTTAAATGTCAAGGTTTTTAAAGGCCTAGTTAGCAAGTATATTAGATGAGATATGTCAGTTTCCCAATTTACGACTCTGACTTGTCTCTTGTGATTCCTTATAGCCTCTAGCCATTCTCCTCTTACCTGAGGCATTCTCTGGCAAAAACCTGATGCTTCCAGTCATTCTGCATTCTTGTGTTCCTTCAAAAATAATTGGACAGGCAGCTCTCCATAAACAATCATCATTAGTCACATAAGGTACACAGATAAGAATACCATACAAATAAGTTTCAATAGAATGTCTCGAGCCAAATAATAATAATTCGGCCAGCATGCTAAAAATGTGATTGACAGGGAGTTAATGCACTTAACACTTTTCCAGCAGGCTGTTAAAATTAGTTCCTTGATGCTCAAAAAGTCCTGCTCCCAGAAAAGTGACACCGACATTGACCAGTGAGTTTGTTGCTGTTCAGTAACCTGCTCCATTTCCAGACTATATGATTAAAGTCATTATGGGAACTGTCAGTAGGAGGGAAAAAAATGGAAACTGTCATAAAAAGCAACTGTTGGAAATCTTAGGTTATTTTATAATGCTAAACTATTTAAAAATATTGTCTCTAATTTTAATATCCCGATACATAGCCATAAAATATGGTATACGTGTAATAAATTGAAACCTTTCAGGTTATATATGATAAGTGGTATATACATCCTTCTTTACTAAGTATACAGTAGAAAGTAAATTAATTACAATTTCCTTTTACTTCAAAGAAGAGTGAATTAGCATACCAAAAAAATCCAATTTTAAAATGTTACCATCCTATCTAAACACTCTCAACTGGATAAATAAAACCACAGACTAATGGAAGAAAAAAAAAACAAGGATTCACAGTTGCAAAAATTTTGTTAAAAGAAGAATGTTGACAGCGTATTCCTTTCTAATATCAGTCCTTCAGAGCCAATGAGTTGCTTAATGGGGACGTATCAAATTAGAAGAATAAATATGTCTCAATTTCAATTTAAAACTTTTCTAAATTTATTCTAATACTTGATGCAGTTATGTAGGAAAAGTTTTAACTGACCCACTGAGAGCAAAAGCAATGTAAATTGTTTGTTATAGAAGGCTCACAAGACTTTTGTGGTGCTCAGATGGCATAACTTATAGTATTTGTCTCGTATTTTAATATTTGATAGGATTTACTGCATTTAAAAAAAATAAAATAAAAAAAATAATATTAAGCTGTTTAATGATTTTTTCCCAAATCAACATAAAGATCAACATAAAGATCTGACCCTTTCCTTCTTGCACTTAAAATGCTTTATAGATCAGGAGGGTGCTTAAGAAGATAGCTTCTTTATCTAACACAATAATGCCAACACTGTAATTTTCTTATATTTATTTTTCTTTTTTCACCTGCTATGCCTAGGTTTTGACACTAAGAATATTGTGTTTGATATTTTCAGCATTAAAAACCACTTTAGGCTTTGGTTCCATTTTACTCCCAGTCAGAAAGATCAGAAAAAGCTCAAGTCACACAGTGAGAAACTTTATCCACTGAATGAGACATTATCCATTCCACCAGACTACAAATCAAAGAGTATCTCTTAGGCTGCTTAAAAATTCATTTTAAAATCTGATCCTGATTGTACTTTTATGGTAATTTCATACCATCAATCATCCTTTTACCTTTAGTCTCTAGGTCCACTGCTTTCCCCATAGATCTCATTCACTCTACCTCATTATAATTCTTTAGGTGAGAAAACAGGGTAAGAAACCTTAACAGAAAATGAGAGAAAGATGTAAATTTCTTGAGAAAAGTCAGGTTCAGTAAGAAGCATAGCTAATGATATGTTCTGATCTATGTTTTTTTAAAAAAAATTAAAAGATATGGGGATAGTGTCGAGTGAAAAACACATTTTTCATGCAAATAACGTGTTTGCAATCTGTATTCTAACTCAACAGTATCATTTATACAACTAAGCTGTCAAAGTATCTTCTTAGATGGAGTTCCTTAAAAAAAAAGAACAAAAGAAAGATTTTTGGAGCTCCACAGAACTTTTCCTAATTACCACACTGAACTTCCTACCATTCTGCGCTTTCCATTATGATAAGGCTGACCTGACCCATCCTTGCAAATACTTTGGATTATGCAAATTGTAATAATTAGGATACCAAGCTAACTGTAGAGTGCTGGAAACGTACTGATCAAAACTGCTTTCTTACACCTAAATTTGTGCTGCAAAGGGAAATTTTTCCGCTTGTTTACTGTTGCAGTAGCACTGATTCCTTCACCAAGAAACAGTTATTCACAGGAAGAGAAAGTATATTTCTCTGCCAACCAGTCCTCAATGACAGCTAAAATTCTTTGAAATAGTTAAAATCTAGTTTCTACATTAATCACTCTTTCCCAGAAATCAGTATTATATTTTCACTCTTTTCATTTGAATCCTGACCGTAATGAAAAGCCTATTTTACAGCATAGAGAGATATGACAAATAATGAATCCACTGTGCACACTCAAGACATCTTTCTTGACTGGGAAAAAAACCGTTGTTAATCACAAGGGAAAAGAATGGTTTTTCCAATACTGTGGGCCCATCCGTGTAACAGTTCCTAATGTCTTTTACAAAATGTAGCCATAAACCACTGAATACTGGTAATAGCAATAATCCCTCCAAAATGGTTTGTTACCAGCAGTTACTGACCAGTTTCTTAGTTAATGGCCTGAGGGGAAAGGCTTTAAGAAAGCTGTATTCACTGTTTCCTCCCAGGCAATTTAACTGGCTGCATTAAACTGTATTTTCATTGAGTTTCCTAACATTTGTACTCTGATAAAATTCTAGTCAGGAAGGGAATGAGGCGGAGGAGGGGTATGTCACCCCTGTACTTGGAAACAGCAGCATTCAGAAAAATTACTGAGAATCTTATTACTCCAAATGAGGTTAGAATTTGGGAGTGAGCGTAAAAACATATTTTAAGCTCTTTAGGTATCAAGTTAAATTAAAAGTAATCCACAACTTCATCAGAAGAAAGCTGAAAGATTCTTCAGCTTCATGGTACGATACAATGCCCTGGAAACAATGGGGGAATACCAGAAAAAAAACGTTATGTGCTTCCATTAAAAAACAAACTGCCAATCTGCAATGCTCATTTATTTTCATAAACTAACTAAAAACAGTATCTTATTTGGAAGAGTATTACATGCTAGCATGATACACAGTAATATTAAAAAGTTAATAAAACATGAGTACAGGAGAGCATAGAAAATTAATATACAGTTTTCATTTGTATTTTATGCAGTTAAAATATGGTTTCATAAAATGCTTCTCATTATGTCATTGACACACAAGCTTATGCACATGGATTTTTATATATTTTTTTTTATTTTAAATATACCTGCTTTATCCATACTTTTAATATTATTTTCAGTAAATGCAAATACAAAACTAAAGGGTAAAGCAAGAATATTCCTACACTGTTTCGCCTACATGATAAGCTATACATCGAACACATTAATGCTATGTTCTTTCCTCTGCCTGCCTCTGCAACACACTGGGTTTAAGTGCCATCTCTTCAGTTTTTGCTCACATGGGTAAAAAGTCTCATTAATCAGAAACTTTTTTTCCCCCAAGTATGGCAGTAAAGTCAAAGGAATGATTGGCATTACACAAAACACTCTGTAACATACACACAGGAATTTATGTTCTCATTAGGCACAGCATATTAAAAAAATACAACCACCAAATAGTCTACATCTTTGCTTGCACTATATAGGATGAAGAAACGAGAAAGAAAAGAACCATGCATAATGTGCAGGGAACTGGGGGAAACTGGAAAGGATTTGAGGTTTCTGGAGTCCCTGCACGAACAGAAGGAATCGTTCTGGGGAACTCTGACAGCCTGCTTTAAAGCTGTGCTGAAAGGTCGTAGATGGCACAATCCCAAGTTAAGTTATCTGCATGGGAGGCTGATGTGAGGGTTTGTTGGGACAGAATTATTCAGTCCACGCATGGCCTCTGGGAGGCTGTCAGGCAGTTGGTGCCACTGCCCAGCTGCACTGTATGTAGGAAGACTTAGTGAAACCCGCCTTTGCATGAACCTTGCTTTTATTAAAGTGCTGGAGGAGAGCTTCTGTTTGCTGTTACATCCCAGTTTAAGTCTCTCTGCAACCCAACATAGGGATCTTGGCAAATCTGGATCTATCACAACTTCCATATACAGTAGTCTTATTTTACAGAAATATAGAAAAGTGCATTCTTTCGCTGAAATGGGCTGTTCATTCATCATGTGACTATAAAGTTACGGTGAGTACAGTGGACTCTATAATACACACACACACAAAAAAAAAGCCTAAAAATAAATAGATATAGAAACAGTGTTACTTTGAAACACAGAGTTATGCAAAAGAGTCAATCACAGGATGCCTTCAGTAAATAAATAGTGGTAATAAGTGGCGTTAAAAATGACTGAAATGGAGCAATTAGGTAGCAACATGGAAACTTGGATGATGGAAATGTGAAGGAGACAAAGAAAACTGACAAGAAGTAGAGAGAGAAGGGCTGGTGCTTGAAGATTAGAGATGAAGTTTTATGTGGGAGGCAGTGGCTGAAAGATCCTTGAGAAAAGACCTATCACACTGGTCTGATGTGGGCTTTTTAGTCAAAAGGGCTGTTTTAAAGAGAGGAATATATGTTCCATTTACAATATATAGCTGCAGCAAGTTGAAACAATTTTCTTTAGTAAGAGGAATAGCACTTGCACTTCTTTTCCCCTGATGTGTAATAAATATGAGAAGCTTGAAAACCTTTTGTTTTTATGGTTTTGCTAGCTGGCCTAATCCTCCAAATATCAGATGTTAATTCTGGTTTTGTTGGAGGATATTTCTGTGAATGTACCTCCTGTACCTTAATTGAATTGGTTATAGAGAGAAGGGACTGAACATTTAATAATGAATTCTTCTTTCAAAAAATTACTGAAACCAAAGGATGAAACATTAATAGAATTACTGTGTAGTAAACTATCCAGAGAAGTGCTAAGCATAAAAGGCCTTATCATCCAGGTGACTGTGTACGTTAAGCACTCTGTTTGGATAGAGAAGGACAGGTGGAAACGTGGCCTCCACTGGACATTGTTTCATCTCTAACCCTCAGTGGTGTCCAAGCTGTTGGATCTGTTCGGCTGAGGCCTGGGAAGGTTTTGAAACATCAAACTGAAGGCTAGATCCTTTGAGACGAGAGACTTCTCAGATTAAAAGCAGAGCCTGGGACACAAGAGACATGGAAAAGAGAGAAGAAAGGTATTTTCCTGGCAACAAAGCTGACTCAGTCATGTCTTATTTGGATATTTTGAAAGTAGTGTTACTTGTACACAATTTGGATCATCTCTGTTCAAAGTAAAATAATTCACATTCACTTTGAATATCGGTCATTTACACTAGAAAGATGCTCAGAAGTTGCGGTATTTTTCTTCTGCTTGTAGAAATCTTAATAGCTGTAAAATCTTAATTCTGCTATGATGCAGAAATGTTTGTATTTCATGCTAAGCTAAAAAATTCTCTCAAATTCACCACAAAATACATCAGATTTCGGGATAGTTCTTATCTCTGATAGTTTCCATAGGAAGAGCTGGATGGGTGATATCAACTTAATTCCTAGACAGTTTTCTTCCACTGATGATAGTACAGTGGTTGATGACAGAGGTGAGGATTTGAAGAGATTGTAGTTGGTGGATTTTGTGTTTAACAGACTTGTGGCAACATACTGAGACATGTAAACTGGCAGATATAAAACTAAGCTCTTTTAAAAAAATCACTTCTTAAGAACATTTTGCTGTAAGGATGACCATACCATCTATCAGTTGCTTTGCTGTGCACGGGAAGACTGGCAGGCAAGTGCCCTGCTGGGGCCAAAGCAGTAATTCTGTGCTTACTTGGTTTGTTATTGAAATAATCCAATGAACTCTCAACTTGTTTCACTTCCCAGCATTTTATTTAAATCTCAGTGGGATGATGGAGCATTGGAAAAGACCTAAAATTTCATAGCTGATCCTCCTTTCAAATCTCCAGGCTCAAACAGAATCACATACTATTAGATGACCCTTTGCACTGATCGTTCTGTCAAAGCTCTGGCCACATACTGCCAAAGCGGTCAGTAATGAAGTGGTTTCTACTGTCACTTGTGCAATATTAGCAATAGTGTAAGAAATGTAGCTCCTCCATTTAAAAAAGAAAACAGAAAAAATACACAATGACTTGGGTTTGTTTAATTTTTTTTTTTACTTTACTCCTCCTGCTAATACATATGTGACAAATATTATTTTCCCAGATGACACTTGTACAGTAGGTCTATAGGAAATGTCAGCCAGAAAAAAAAAAATCCTGAATTAATGTGCATTCTGAAAGCCTTCTCATTATTTCTCATGCCAACTAGGAGCTTACTAAATAACAAAATAGAATGCAAATAATAAAATAATGCAATTAAGCTTGTATAAAGTTGGGTGACTCCAGAAATAGCAGAGATTTCTGCATTCTACTTCATATATGTGTGTTATCTTTAAGAAAGGTGGGGTATGGATTTTATGCACATTCTACATTCTTATCAGTAAAAAAGGCAACCTAGAAATAAATAAATTAAGGTGGTACCGTGCAATATAACAGCATACAGCGATGACAATAATGGAATCTGCCAGAGGTCATCTTTATTAATCCTTTCAAAATAAATTTCTGTCTGGGAACTGCAGTAGGGTCAAAAATGAATATCGAAAAAAATCCTCCAGTTTCTGAGATTTTTTAAAAGAATGAGGTTTATTTCTTAATCTTTTTAAATCACGATAAACTTTGTACAGTAAACTACCCTCAGTCAGATTTTTAGTAATTTGTTTGTTGTTTTTTTCTTTAGTCTTCTTTCCATCTTTCGTAAGGAAAGCTGAGACTTGATCACACGAGCTAATGCATTAAGGAATCCTTACTGTAAGGCGTGCATTGTGAAAAATATCACAAATGCAATTTGTTTGTTCGGGCCCAAAGGCTATGAAACACAAAGAGGATTACAGTAATGCTTGCAAGAAATTCTTCTTTCCCATTTTTGCCTTGAAAGAGAAAATAAGCAGTCCTCACTTTGACGGTTTTTTATGCTAGCAATGGTTACAGAGGCCTCCAACTTTTCTTTTTTGTTGTCCAGTCTTCTGAGCTTTTTAACACTTTCTGTTCCAGAAGCTGTTCCTCGCCCTTGGCCAACTAGACGATTATGCACAGATCCAAAGATAGATTTCCAGGGGGAATGCCAGAGAGAACAGGAGGGCTGCATATGCAGTACTAGTCCCCTGACACATCCTGAATGCCCAGTGTGTATGTCCAGTCCATCATGCACTCAGTAATATGAAACCACAAGGTGTGCTGGTCTAGAAATTAAAACATAGTTTGACACATTATGGAGTCTTTGAGTGATTTTCATTAGCAAGACAGATTACTGTAATATATGAAACAGATTTTTTTTCAGATATTATGTTAACAAGAAAAGTTCAGAATGCTCCTGCTACCAAAATAATAATTAAAAAAAAAAAAAAAAGGCCTAGGGAAAGAAGCAGCATTCTTTTTACCTGCCTTAAGCATAATCTCATTTAAGCTGAGAGCAGAGAACAGAATCAAAGATACAGTTCAAAGATTCTGCTCCTCCACTTGGGGAACAAAAAGATGTACAACCTGAATGGTCACTTAGAGATAAGAGTTGTTACAGTTTCAAAACTAGAAAAATAAATAAATAAATGCAGTTGTTGAACAGAACATTAGCAAGAAATTTGTTGTAAATCACTTAATATGAATTAGACCATGCCCACGTGTGGCCAAGAGGCATTTACCTAAACATTGGAGGCTGCCATATCCTGAAGCAGAACTGAGCTTCAAGTGGATGACTGCAGCTATTAAGGAAAATCTCTTAATAATCTCATCAGTAACTGTTACCCCTAAAATTATGGGGTTCAATCAGGGAAAAAAAAAAAAAAAAAAAGGAGGTGAAGACCCACAGATACCCACATGTTATAAAATTAATGTGCACAGACAACACTAAAAATGAACCTCACTGAATCCAGTAAAATTGTTGTCTTTTCTGTCAGTCTGATCTTCTCTTTAGAAGTCCCTTTCTGTTAAAAACACAATAACATAAATCCAAGCAATAAAGAACTCAGTTAAAACATTACTAGTTATATTATTATTATTGTATGGGAACTGTTGAATTACAGCAAGAACCTCTGATTGATCACCTGAGGCAAGCACTGAGTCAGCTGCAGGAGCACAGGTGAAGGCAATTCAACTGTGTGACCAGAAGGGGTGGAGCCAGGCTGCACCTCTCCTAGACCCCATTTAAGGGCTGACTGCTACCTAAGGAAGGATCTCTCTCTGGAGATTGCTCCTCATGGAGTTTCTTGTGAGCCTACAACGCTGGTGAGCACTTTCATTTATCTATGGTATATCTGTCTTATCTATGATAAGAAATCTTTTCCAATTTGATAATTTTACTAAGCCTAACTTCTCTGTATACTTATTGATCATCTAATACTTTACAACATCTGTATGCTTATGGACCTTATACTTATGTATGCAGAAATATTAATGTGCATGCTATTTACAGCCTCCTGCATTTCTCTTTTTTTCTTTAGCAAGTTGACAATAAAATTTTCAATGGTGAGATGATTTTTTTTATTATTTTAAACATGGAGGTCTTTTCTTAATTAAAGTTGTTCCTAAATTCCCAGAGTACATAAAATGCTAAGAAGTCTTAGCAAAAAAAAAAAAAAAAAAGCTTCATGTAGCCAAGAATTATAAATTAAAATGCTAAAGTTAATTAATAAAATACATAAACTGCAGATCATCCTGCATTTAATCCTTAGTATCTTAAATAAATAAACATAAATAAGGCTCTCAATACAATACAGGAGTTAGTAACCAATTTAGCATCCTACAGCATCTGTGAAGAATAAAAAACAGGCTCTCTAACATGCTACAAATAATAAGCTATAATCTTAATTTTAAGTATTTGAAGGATTTTAAATGCTACGGTTGTGAAGAATAAAATAACAAGACTTTTTTATCCACCTTCCAAAAGGTCCCTTTTTTATCTGTGTTTCTTCTGTGTTGTCAGGTTTGACTGTAGCATTGTAAGTGAGGACCTACCTTTTATCTTAAAGTGGGTTTATACTTTCAAGTCACTTCTTTACATCATTCTTGAGCATCTTAAGAGTGCTTTTGTTCTAGTTCATTACTAAGGACTTTAGAGAGGTCATTGTAGAAGTACTATTAAATTGTTACTCATTTCCTTTTAATTTATTTTGTTGATGTGCTGAAAGTATGTTGGAAGTGACTTACAGGTATTCATAAAATTAATTACTTCTGGTATTGGAATGAAAATTTCTCATGAACGAAATCATGGGCAACATGCCCAGATCTTTTTAGACAGCTCATGAAAGCACTCCAAATGTCTGTGTTCTATGGAGACTATGTCAGTCTGACATAAAGAGTGATCTCTGATGAATACAGCAGCACAAGTGCTTTGTTGTAACTGTGATGGGAGGACTTTGCTCATAAAAACAAGTAAAGCAGAAGATGCTGCAAGCTGCTTGCATGTATTTATCTGAAGTCAATGTGCTTCCGGTGCACGCTCGCTGTAGCTCCTTTGCTCCAGCACAGTGTCAATGGGTAGCAGGTAGCCAGTCCAAGTGTCTGAGACTGCGGAGAAGATAATGCTATGAAGAGTGACCTGGGAGAAGCTGACAGCATTCTTTGTGCTTTTGGCAACATCACTAACAAAAGGCATTCTTGGATCTGAGTTTTGCTTCCTGTTGTTGAAGTGATGTCTGAAACCAAAAGAATATAATTGTGTTTCCATTAGACACAACCTAGTATTGAAGTGATTGTGGCTAGTAAACTGAGGAAACATAGCATGGAAGTTATACTGAAAACATCCACAGAAACTATATTTTTGGTATGAAATTTTTGAAGGAGTACATCTTGTAACACAAGAAATGGAGCATGCTTTTCCATCAAGTTTTATTTGCAGTTTTTAAGTCTTCCGCATGTATTTTTGGGGGTAAACTGAAAATTCATGTTTAACTTGAAAAATGTAACCAGCCCAAATATGTGATAGGATATCTCCTTCTATCTTCTTGGCTTTTTATCTGTTCCTCCTGTTGACAAAAACACAGCTACTTTCATCTGGATGCTTCTCTAGTGTCTCAGATATGACCTCATCTTCTGCAGGTGTTCAGAGTAATCTTGTCACTGACAACCATACTTTTCCAGAGTAATACTAAACAGATTGAGAATTTATTCATTCCTCAGCTCTAACTGTATCTTTCTTTGCTCCCTCTGATCAATCTGTCTTGAGTGCTGCTTTACCCTGGTGTATTGTTTTCTTTCCTACCCATATTTTTGAAAGTCTATTTAGATAGTCTGTTTTATCAGTTCTAACATCAAACTCTATCATTACCTGTTTTGCCTTAAAATAAATAAACTTCCTGGAATCCTGTATCATGCTAACTTCAGAGCAGCTGTCTATGCAGTATAATAAAGACATAACTTCATTATTATGTGCCAGCATCCCTGGTTAGCGAAACCCAGCTAGCGGGGGGAACAGTAGCTCAGAAGGGTGGGTGCAGCTCAGGCTTCACGAGGCAGGAATCGACGTAGTCCTTTTCCTGGGATCTTTGGAGCAATCGTGTTTTCATTGTCTACAGTGAGCACACTTCTTTATCTAACCACGTACAAGAGAGGAACTCTTTTGAGACGGTCTCCTTCAGAATACTGAGGGAGTTTTAAGTATGGTCAAATAATTTGTTCATAATTATTTTTACCCCAAAATACTGAATTGTAATGTCATCATTCTTGACTAAAACATTTTCTGCCCTGTTTGTGTAATATCACTTATTTATCCTCATAAAAGTGTCACAACCACTGCCAAACAAGGCAGAAACTGCTACCTTCTCTTTGTGATAACTTGTCTCTGACCTCTAAAAGAGCAGATGACATCTCATAGTGCAGAATTATGAGTTTCCTTCATTGGAGATTTCTTTTGCACATGTCCAGTTTCTGTGAGTTTATGCACCCAAGCACTTAAGAAAAGTCTTACCCCTGTTCAAAGCAAAATACGCTTTTATGATTGAATATTAAGCCATTTGTTTTTTTTCTATTTGTTTTTCCCCAAATAAGTGTGTATTCCTTTAAAATATTTTATTAAAATCTAGAACACAGTATGGTGATAAGCTGCTAGACTTATTACGTACATTTAAAACATGCACGCACATATGCTGATCTGTTCAGAATACCTCTTTCTTAAGTATTGTGTTATTAATTACGATCTCAACAATTACAAAGTACATTACAAAGTAATGAACTACTCTGAAGTTAAAATGTTGTATTTTCTAAAACTCTAAACTCAAAAACATTTCTTTTCCTCATTTAATTTATTTAGAGATTAAATCTAAAAATCTCATTAACTTAAAATGTTTCTATTTCTATCAAAGCATAAAATAAATAAAAGGAGGTCATAGGCCATGTTTTCAGCTGGCAAAATCAAAAATGGCATAGCTATTGAAGCAATGTTTTGTGCTAGCTGAGAATCTAGCCCACATTTCCGAACATTACTATGTTACTCATCTGCTATTTTAAAATGTATTTTTAATTTAAAGGTTATGAGCCACTGGAATTTGGAATATACATACAGAAAGCTGTGAAGCATACTGCCTGTAATTACAGAAATGAGTGTCAGGTTAATGCCTAATATTTGTCTTTGGTAAGATGACCAATGTTCTTCTTAGACAAATGAAATGCTAATGATTTCCTATCTGCACTTTGGATCCCAGCCTAATGCAGTGCTACATGGTGTAGCTTATTACGAAGAAAGTGTGGAGGGAATTCACTGAAAGTGAATGATGGTGATGTACTGTATTGAAGGAGAAGTAGCTAAGCTACAAATAGGTTATATGTAATGTTCATAATACAGTGATGAGAAAAGAAACAATATTTAAGATACTCAGAGATGGTCTTTTCGATTAGGAATAAATGATTCAAAGCAAAGATAAAGTTTTAAGTACACAGAAGGATCTAAATGTCCTAAAGAAGGTGAAGGCTGGACTGCTTTCAGTGATGTGAAATCTAAAAGTACAGAATATCAACTAACACTGTTAGGGACTAAATGAGGAGAATGTTGGTGCAATATGGACTTAAATTCCTACGTGGGTTCAATTTTTGGAACTATAGTTATGTAAACATTTAAAACCTGGCAAAAGAAGTTGCAGTACAGCAACTTTCAGTGACAGCTTTGGAGGCATAAAGTCTGGGACAATGTGCTGCCTCAGAACAAGTTCCTTCCACCTGGAATAGTGTTCTGTGTCACCTTACCAAGTCACCTGCAGCTCAGCCTATCCCATCTCTTGCAGGAACAAATAGGCTACATCTGCATTTGCTGGATTTCTACTGATGCTAATATCATGCTAAGAGATGAGATTTATAGGGCCTCCTTTGAATTCTCTTTATCCTTGTTGAAACAGGCTTGAAGACCTGGGCTGAGCAGCCTCTGCTTTGAAGCTACAGATCTGGCTACTGTGTTTGAGTGCATGCTGGAATGCTCCTTATCAATATCACCATTTATTTTTTTTCTGCTTAATGCCTCTAAGTAGGCATAATTGATCGTGTTCTACAGCAAGTGACATACAAGAAACATAGAGTCATGAGTTTTCTTACAAAAATAATTATTACAGCAGTATCTTACATAGGGACTCTTAAACAGAAATCCTCTCTTCATCTCCAAGTCTGTCTGCCTGCTGGAATGTTTTTCTCCAGTGGAATTTCTTCTGCCAACATCTGCCATTCCTTCATCTGAGCTCTCAGTGCAATATGGGAAATGTCAGCTCTAAGCCATACAGCTCCGGGGCCTTCTCTTCACCTCGTCTTGTATCTCTCTTCTCACCTCTGTTGGATGCAGTATTGCAAGTTTCCCTTTCTGGGAAAGGCTCTCTTCTCCATTTCTGTCTGTTTCCTTCTTCCATTTTAATCTAGACAAGGACGAAACAGAAACATCAGTGGGTTTTTCTAAAAGGTTATAATTTCTCCTGTACCGCATTCACAAACCACAGCCACTGCTATTAATGTATTTTGCAGCTGAGATGATATAGTAATGGGATACTTTATGTTCTCATAGGAGAAATGTCAGAAGAAATTGTTACTCTTTCTAAATGTTGTGCGACTGAATATCTCCTCAACATATGGGATAGAGCAGTAAGAAGACATTCCATTCATCAGGGCACTCCCACCTCATAACTCAAACTTTTCACCCTCAGCTAGTTTCAGTAGGATAAGTCTGTTTACATGTCAGATCTGTCCTAGACCTCTCACTATTTCTTCAAAACTGCCAGATGCTGTACTTGCCAACACTGGTATCAGCCCACCAGATATTCGGTTCTATTTACCTGCATTTTCATTCTTTTTTTCTTTTTTCTCAGCCAACACCTGACAATGTTTTTGATCTGTGTTCTCTCCAGAAGTTTACTCAACAGTTTTTAATTACTTTCTTCCACTGTTGTTGGTTATGCCTTTTCTTCACATTATATTGTCTTTTTTTTTTACCTTCCTCATTTCCCAATTCCTGATCTCTTTTTTTAAAAAATAAACAAATTATATTTCTCTGAGTTTCCTGTTTCACATCTCTTCTATTTCAGTCTTTCTCTCCCTTTCCTTTTTTCCTGATAAATTTTCCTCAGCTTCCACAATTCTAAAGATTCTGTAATCCTGTTTCTAATCAACTATGTTATATTCCACTCTTTTGAGGATGCCAGTCCTGCACTTTGGTCACAACAACTTCATAAATCACTAGGGGTTGGGGCAGAGTGGCTGGAAAGCTGCACGAAGGAAAAGGATCTGAGGGAAGGATCAGCCAGCTGATAATGAGCCAGCAGTGTGCTCAGGGAACCAAGGAGGCCAATGGCATCCTGGCTTGTGTTAGAAATAGTGTAACCAGCAGGACTAAGGAGGTGATCATCCCTCTCTGCTTGGTACTAATTTAGTGGGCATGGTGGTGATGGGCTGAAGGTTGGACTAGATCTCAGTGGTCTTTTTCAATCTTAGTGATTTTTTGGAGATCATTTTTGGTTGTTCTCCTCTTACTGTCTGCCTCCATTGCACCTGGCCTGCATGACTCCTTAGTAAGGTATCCATGGTGGCTGTTAGTTACTTAGGGCAAACTTATGCATATATGTTGATATGATATCCAAGCCACAGTAAGGACCCAGACATGCTGCATCCACTCATAAACACTCTAACATTTGCTAAAGCTGAAGTCTAACTGGCATAAGCCAGAGTTCAGACTCTGTGGTTGCAACAGTGGACTCAGGCAGAGCTAGAATACTGCACTCAAAGTGCCCACAGTTCATTACAACAGAGCCTGTGAGTGTTTGAAGTCTCTTGTTTAGAAGTTTCTTTACTACATCTAAGGGAGACATCATGGAGAATCTTAGCATGAACTGACAATATCATATGTAAAGGCAAATTATAAAGTATGCCAGGTGACAAGGGGTGAAACCAACTGTCTATGAAAGCACACTGTAAATCTACCAGTTCTTCAAGAGGGATTTGAGCTCTGCAGGAAATAGCAATGTGTCCCATGACTTACACAGCTCAGTCCAATGTTTTGTTACAAAAAGTCATATGGACACTTTCCCCCTACTAACAACTCTGGCAGGATCTCGCTTGTATAATTAAAGAGTAATGGAAGCACTTAAATTAAGCAAGTTGATGTTTATTTGACTAGCCCTAATTATATGCTATGGTAACTAATGTTATGTTAGGTGAAGTTTTTTTTGTGGTGTTTTAGCACAGTAAAAATCAGGGTTGAAATAACCAGTGAATATGTGTAAACACAGGCGTGACTGTATCGTAGAAGAAGGAGCCCTCCACCACAGTTAATAATTCATCCATGAAACTTGAAAGTGACAAAATCTGAGAACAATAAATAAATATAATCTACACCAGAAAGGTAGTGAGTGCTGAGTGGGGGGTCCTCACCTGAGCCCAAAGATAGTGGTAACTGTTTGGTTGTAGGCGTCCTGCTGAAAATGCCAGGACTGTTACCTGGTGTGTTAATATAATTAAAGCTAAGATTCTGATCTCTTCAAGTGTAGAGAAAATGCTACAGCAGAAAAGCAGCTGTCAGTTGTTTCTAAACCAGCTGATGAAAATAAGCAGAACACATTGCTAATCCAAGCTGATGACAAGAGCGTGGAAAATTAAGAGACCTTTACTCCAAAAAGATCTTCACTGGCTGGAGGCAGAGAATGTAGGAAATTTACTGTGGGCTGTAATAATTGCTGTCTGCCCTGAGAAATGGCATCAAGGCCAGTACAGTCATGGCTCCATGCAAGCACATCCTCTAATTATTGAAAAACCTGTGTAGAGTCTCAATGTTAATCAGTCTCTCAGAGACTTCAGCTTTATGTGGTTAGTGCAGATTTATGGCATTTTTCTTTTCTTGTTATTAAAACTGATATTTCACAAGGAAGAAAGTATCTCCAGATAACTGTTAAAATGCAAAGTTTCAGTCATAAAAGAGAACTGCAGGATTATTCTGAGACTATTCCACAGAGAACCCAAACAAGAAGGGTAAGAAACAAAACATCAAAGACGCAAGGAAAAATGGAAAAAGATGAGACTTTAAAATATTAACTAAAGACGCAACAGTTGGCCTGTAGATTCAAGAGGTTATAGTGTAATTAATTAAGTGCTTGTTACAATTAGGGAAATAAACAGTGCATGTACTAATACAACATGAATAATACATAACTGTGAAAAGAAGTAAAACAAACTGAGAGATTTGCATCGCTGCATCAGTGATGTCACTAGAAAATAAACACAGAACTTTAACATTTTATTACACGGCCACTATTTGCTTCCTCTTACGAATGCTGCAGTAACAGTGTAATATACAACTTCTAATTATTCCACTTGGACAATTAAAAATGGTATTTTGATCCATCATTATGAAACAGTTTTGGAATGTTATACTCGGTAGTCTTTAAGAAATAATATATTGAATCAAATTTCAGATTTTCTACTGGTTGTGCCTGCAAATTTCTGGCAAACCAAGTAGAAAAAGTTGTGCGTCTCTCGATCTTTTCTCTTACTGTTACATTTTACATCAACCTCAACCTTCCTGAGGTGTCTTCCACTTCATAAATAGTAGAACCTTGGGAAAGTTCACAGAAATGGAACCATAAAAATTGCAAACTTGAATGTCACTGACAGGATTTGAGAAGTGTTTGTGATGGGCAGGGTGGGGGCTGACGTGTTCGTCACACATCATTTAGTTGTTAGTTGTCACCGTTTTGAAAAATATGCCATAATAGATCTGATATGTCTACAGGTTTTAATTTACTAGTGATGGCTGACTGCTCTTAAGTGGCCTAAATTAACATCAAAATAATCTTTCTGGAAAGATGTGCATAAATACTGCATAAGGACTGACTGTAGATTGTACGTACAACCCAGGAGCAGCACATTTACTCTGTATAGAAAAAGACTGGGCAAGGTACCCAATTACTTATACAGCAACAGGAAGTTCAAAAGATGTAACTGGAATAAGCAGTGGGAATGCCTGAATCAGAGCACAAGGCTGGAATCAAAAAAGGATATGCAAACTGACAGCTGATATCAGCTCTTTGTAGCTCTTAAGATGCTAATGCCTGAAAGAAAATACTGACCAAACACCGTGGATATGTGTGCAGGAAAGATGCAGAATGATTTAAGGTACAAAACTTCTGTGGAAAAGCAAGTGATGTGCATTATCTGAGATGAATGGACCTCGAGTACATCTTCCCCAGGATGGAAAAAAAATAATTCCTAATTGATTATTTTAGTGATTGTTACTTCCAGAACCAAAACAAAAAAGTCAGGTGTTCACAGCAACAGCACGGAACTGTTGATCTCACACTTCCCTATGGGTGTGACTGTGCCATAAAGCAGTAAAAAGTGCTGTGTAGTAAATTTCCAAAGTCTCTGTGTGTCCCTGCAGTCCTGCTGGCTTTCTCCCTACCTCTATGGATACAGAATTTTGTCCCTGTTCAAAAGGTGATGTAAATGTACTGAGTTACAGTTTACTAAGATAAAGAAGGAATGGAAAAAGGGGAAAAAAAGGAGCGGGGGAGGAGGGGGGATGGAGGGAGATGGAGACCTGCTCCTATAGGAAAAAGACCCACTTAGCTGTGGGTCTGATGAATAACAACAAATGAGCTGTAAATGGGAGAGAGGAACACCAGTACTTGAAAGAAAACACTAAGCATAAGGAAGGAAGGAGAATCACTGACTTATTAGAAATATCTGCTTGAAAACAATCCAGTTATCTGTGTGTCATGTTTTTGTCTGGCTCTTCATGGTGTTAAAATTAGGAATGATCCATTTTAGGGTCTGTGTGATGTCTGTATTTCACACTCTTCAGTCATTGCATTTCTCTGCTGCCGTACTTTAAGAACCTATGTCCATTAAATTACAGGAAATTGAAAAATTCTGGGGTTGTGAGACTTAGAATTCAGAAAGGCTGTATATTTGCAGACAACTGATTTTCAAGATGTAGCAAGGAAGAGAGTATACCCAATTTGTTCAAGTCTGAGGAAATTCTGATGTGAAAATGCTGTACATGCGTAAGAAGAATCCGTGCAAAGAAAACAACTTCTCAATAAACATGCTCTCCCAGAGCCTAAATCATAAGAAATTGTCTGATACAAACTCCTGTTTTGCATTTAGAAAAGAACTTCATGGTTTTGGCCACAAGACAACTACAAAACAAAGGCATTTATGTTAAAGCCTGTTGCAACTATACAAATACCCAACTCATCTATTTACACAGCAAAATATCTTTTCTAGGATTTATGCCCCTAAACTGTCACTGCCAGCCACCATTTTCAGTTTCACTCTCTAAAAGGTGTTACTTTGATAGATAAGCTCTCAGAAAAAAAAAGAAAGAAAGAAAAAAAAAAAGAAAAAAAAAGGAGGGTTTGGCCAAATCTCAGTGGGAATTTTTTAGGCAGATCCATAGCAGATGAGTGAAACTATTCTTCCAAGAAATGCTGCAACCTGATTTGCCTGAGAAGCTCCGTATGTTGGCAATATCTCACTGAATTCACTGGCTCCAGCAGTTCTGTTATTATTTTCATATTATCTGGTAATTTGGATACAGTTGTCGTAGGATCTTCTGCCAGTATTAGATATTCTCTATAATCCCCAGGGTTTTGTATCCTGTTTTATACTTCTTCCCTTGTTTTTATCAGTTGTCACCTATTGTGCCTCACTATTTTACTCTCGGGTGCTTTAATTATATATGAACGTGGTACGCTTCACAGCAGCTAGTTTCCATTTGCCATCTAAATATCTTTGTACATGAATGGAGTAACCTACATTTAACTTCACAGACATACAGACAGTTTGCAAATCTACTGTATATCAGATTTTTTTTTTTTTGTCTGCTTGCTTTTATTTGATAATTGATTTCTAGCTGGTGTTTCCTCTGCTTTCTGAACCTGAAATAAAACTGTTTTCCAAAAACAAAGCAGAACACCTGAAGACTAGGAGGCTGGCTTGGGATAGAGGGCCTCATATTGGCTCCCTTGGTGGACTTCATGTACTTAAGCTGGGCAATTTCTTTCAAGAACATCTGTGACAAGAATGGGTATTTTGTTCTAATGCCTAGTAGTACTAATTTATTAAATAACTCAAAATTAATTTTGTGGCAGCACACCAACTGATTTTCAGAAATGCCGTTTTCCCTGTACTCCTGGAAATATGACACTGAAAACAGAGAGGTGAGATCCCTGTTCTCACAGTACTGCCTAGATGGACAAAAGCTGGGTAAAGACGGTGGCGGGTATGTAGACCGGCACTGACAACTACAGGAGTTTCCTTTGACTTGTTTTCAGGAAATAATTGCAATACATATTTCTGATTCCTGTGTTCTTTTTATATAAATACATTGAAGAAAAATCAAGTAAAACTCACATCGTGCTTCCATCTATTCTTCATAAAACACCAGAAGATAGTAAAATTGTATCTAGAATCAAATTCTTATAACTTTGAGGTTCACCTGCAAGTCTTAAAATCATATATACATATATATATATATATAAATGAAACAGTGTTCTGTACTAGTGAAACCATGTTTTTTTTTTTTATTGAGTAATTTTTTTCCATCACCTATTTGTCTTTGCCTCAGCCTGCATTATTCAGGAAATGCAGTAGGTACCCAAAATGTGCTGAAGAAAGAAGGGCTGCTCGCAAAACATATGCCTGACCATACCAGGGGTGGGAGGACTTTTACTTTTCAGAGTTACTTCATGGCTTAGATAGTGATCTGTTTAAACTTATGCAAAGTGTGGCTGCTTTTAGATCTTCAGATACAGAATAGAAAATAGCTGCATGGGGACAAAAATAATTCAAAGCAGAATTCTTCAATATACGGCTGCATTGCATTGTATTTCTTTTGATTTTTTTACTTTTAACAATCCCATGAACACCTATTTGTACCTTTTGGAGTGTTCTGAAGTTATTTAAAAAGTAAATAATTTGGTTGGACTTCTTTAATCAATAGTTAATCCACAACTTGAGTGACAGTCTCACTAATCGGGAAAGCAGCATGAACAAGTGGTAAGTAAATACAAATCAGAAAGCATCAAGAAATAAATGTCTGAAAAAAACCCAGCAATGCACTAGGGGATTTTCTGGTTTTAAACCTGCACAAACACAGATTGAGCTTAAGATGTGTAGTTATTGGTTAAACCATTTTTAATGAAATAAAAAGACCTATGTGCTCTTAAATGGATAATTTATGTGCAATGTTATTGTCTCCCAAGGTTTAATTAAATGTTTGCCTTGTGGCTAATCAGCTACAATTAATAAATGAAGCCTATATTCATGTCACTTATAGGGAATGTTAAAATTCCATTAGAATTTCAGTATCACTTTTGTGGCTGGTCGATAACAACAATCTAGTACATGAGAAACTTACACACACACACACAAAATTAGTACAGACACTAAAATGAAATTACACTTATGTCATGCAATGCTTTTATCACACTACATAACTTTAATTTCCATTTGAAGGTAAGTACCGTAAGTACTTGGAGTGGAAGTATATGTTTACATAGCGCTTTCCATCTCCAAAGCAGTTTCCAAAGTTTAGCTTTAAGTTCTGCTTTGCCTACAGAGCAACACCTCTTAGCCTTACGGATACAAAGGAATTTACAGAGGAGAAAAACATCCATTAATCCGCAGACCTCCTGCCCCCAAGGATTTCAACTATCTCTAGCATGATACACTTAAAGTCTTAGGACTATCTAACAACACCACCTGATTTTTTTTTATCCTAGATACTAACTTTACATGCCTTTTTCACTCCAGCTACTTTAAAGTTATAAATCTTGATAGGTAAGCATTTAAAATGTAGGTAAGCCTCCACTGGGTGCTTTCCCACCTGAATGTGTTACATAAATCACAGGCCAAGAGGGAAGAGGCCAAAGGCAATGCTGGCTGTCGCTGACAGCATTCCTGAAGTCAGCTAGAAAGAGAATTTCAGATCTCCAAAGACATTTGTTCTATGCAGCTAACATATTGCTATTTATTGTTTCCACTACAGTAGTGCCCAAAGGTCTCCGGGCTAGGCTGCATTATGAAATGTTATCTATAAATAATATTCTATTACTTGTCCATGTCACTGCTTACAACCTAGTTTAAGGTGAGAGATGATCAATGGGTGTGACCAGAACTAGAAAACAGTAATGGAAGGAGTTCAGTAGCAATACAAATAAATGCACAACTTCAGAATTCCAACTTCTATATATTCTTCATCACAATGAAGGTGACATCGAATGTTTTTTTTTCCCACCAATTTTAGTGTGATCTATCAAAAAAGGAAGAAAACTGTGCAGGATGTTTCTATTGTCATCACTTAAGTTATTCTTTTTGCCTGCTTCTCCTTTGGTTTGGTTAGGCCCTGTCTCAGCCACCAGTCATACCATGGATACAATCAAGAAATTCACTCAGAGGAAGCCGAAAGACTGTAAATACTACTCCCTTTTATTAGTATAAAGAGGGCATATTTTATTAGCTACAATACATTAAGGATATTGTCTGTATATTTTGTCTTAGGGAATGAAAACATTTAATAATAACTTATTTCTCTTGGGGTTGCAAAGATATCTTTATCTGTAAGTCACTCTTCTTTTACACAGGCTTTCATTTATTACAGACTGAAGACTGCACAAATTAAATGGGAATAACAGTATCAAGCAGAGCTATTTAGCCCACTGTTCCATGAAAATAAACCCAACATATACTAGATTAAATAGATAATGACACACTGAATGCAATAAATGTAGCAGAGTTTCATAATAAAGTGGCTGTTTTTATCAGTTATTAATATCAGTTCTACACATAAAGCATTTTTTTAAATGCTCTACAGAATAAATAGTCTTGAAGTACATTCTGATTACTATTTTCTATTCAGTCATGAAGGAGACCTTCAAACTCACTTGCCTGAGGCACTGAGAAGCTCCAGGTCTTTGACGTTCATGAAAGAAAGATAACAATCACTCTTCAGGGGAGAGATCTTATTATATGTACCCTGTGGGGTTTTTTTATCCTTTATCAAACTGCACCTTTGTGGGCCTTTAATTTCTTAATGGGTTGTTTATCCTTTCCCCCATAATTCATGATGATAAGCTGCATGTCACATAGATACTGTTATGGTGATGAAAAAAGTTGTACTTATGAGCCAAATTAGTGACGTAGTTTGATCAACTTCTCACACAGATACTTCTAGATAGGTGAAGCAAGTTCAATTGATAATGCTACAGACGTTTCCATAGGTGAAAGTCCATCTGAGGCATACCTAAAAAAGTATGAATAAGAATATCTGAAATAAGTAAACGTAACTACAGAACCAGGATCAGATGTTAATGGGTTATCTTTCAGGTACACAAAGTGTCGGGGGGCTGAGTGGGGGTGGAAGAGAGAGAGAACAAAACAGCATGCTGGGGCAGTTTTTCTCTGTATTGCATGTAGAATATAGGACCAACAGTGGCACAGCATGAAAGACTTAACAGCATGAGTTTTAGAAGACAGTGATACTTGCAGCTCCATCATTCATGAGTAAGTGTATTAAATGATCTCAAACAAAGGCCAATAAAATCTTTGTATAGTGCCAACTCTGATTTTTCCTACACGTGTCTCAGGTTAAGGAAATACTGGTTTATATACTTCAGAGATTTTTTAGGCTGCTGTGAATTCTATCCTCATTTCTAACAGTCATAAAATTGAAGGGCACTATCTCTGGTACTCCCAGGAATACAAATAAATGTTACTACCCACTTTTGAATAGCAGAGAAGTCAAATTTCTATGCATGCAGAACAATAACACCTTAAGAATAGGAACTTCTGCCCATTCCATACTTTACTTCAAGGCTGAGGAAATGCTACTTATATATATGTGTGTATATATCTGCTTAATTTTTTATGTGCATCTGCATTCCTAATACTTAATTCCTACCCAGATACATTCCATATTTTCATAAGCATTCACACAAGATTGTTCCTGAAATAACCATGTTAGCAAAACATAATTATATTTTTATTTGTCTTCCTCTTAACTATATCAGCCCTTAGACCTGCTTCCTTAGAACTAACCTTGGGAGGGTTGCTACTTCTGTTAGCAAGTTGTTAGCAATGTGAATGCTTTTCTTTGAAGTGAATAAAACAACATATATAAATAAATGTTCACCAATGCAGTAGAGCAGTGTTAACTGCTATTTATGTTTAGTTTTCCACTATAGATTTCAATTATATAAACACAGAGAAATGGAAAGCCTGATAAAGAAATGGCTTAGGATATCTTATCCTTTAGCTCTAGTATTACTTTGGAAGACTTCTGTCTAAGGACCAGCTACAAGCTACAGCAAGATGAAACATGACAAGAACTGTGAAATAAAAATTTTGGAGACTTGCATTCTCTTTCAAATATTTGGATCTTTCCTAGGCCTATTATGCCAGCAGCAGAACTTGGCAATGATCGAGTATATTGATGCGTAATGGGTATATAATGAATAGCAAGACTAGTGATCCTTACAGTAACTTTTACACTGTAAGTTTGTTTGATCTTTGTCAGAACTGCTGACTCCATGGGCTTCGTGCTAGCGATTTCATCCAAAAATCCCTCATGCTCATCTCTAAAGAAACCAGAGGGTATCGCTTACAGAGTGAGTAAAACTTATAAACAGTATTGAAGAATCTACTATGAAAGAAAAACCTTATAATGTACCTCAGGAAATGGCTCCTTTTGTATGCAAGAGAAAACCATTTCTGGTTTGGTTCTATAATTACCACCTACAAGTAGTACTACCTACATATTTCTCTTGCATGTGATTATCAGAAAGGTAGAAATGCAGTTTACATCTCATGTGTAAGGAGAAGATGCATAGGAAGGATTAATTTCTTTTTGGAAAGCTTATCTGTTTTGAGAGGCAGCAGGTTTCTAGTTATTTGGTTTGAAGAGATTTCATACACCAAAAATAAAATTTTGTTTAGAAATATTTGTTGTAAAACCTTACAGGGTTTGTCTGCAGAAATTCTCTCTTTTCTGTAGCTTTTGTGTAGTTCATTTGGTATGAAAAACAGCACTAGTCCCAGAGCCAACTTTTGGTTAAAGGTCATTCAAATCAGTACCTAGCTTAATATGCCATGCAAGGTCTCACAGAGTTGAAGAATCTCCCCGTTGACCTCTTTTTATCCCTTGTCCTGGACTGGGAGGAGGAGGAATATTGATTGAAGAAAACCTGGATATGTTAGAGATTATCCCTGTTGCATCATCCTGACAGAGCTCCTCCTGCAGCCCACAGCAGCCTGCACTGTGCTTTGTACTTTTTGTGTACTTTGTACATCATTGTACACTGATTGCTGCCTGATAGCATGCTCAGGGTTGAAACCCTCACATTCCTCATTTCTGTGTTTCAACTTCCCAAGTTTGTCATGGTTAAAGTTGACATTTTCATCACTTAATAGAGACTTTTCATCATTTAGATCATTTTCTAACCTCTACATTTGAAGGGGGGAAAAAAATACCCTTTGATTTTCTTCAGTTTAACTGTTGACTATTTATTCATTTATTCCCTTTAAGCCTTTTACTACCCACAGTCATTTTCTACAATTTCTAACTTATAATCCACATCTATAATACCAGATATCTTCTGTTTCGTAGATGTTTTCTTTGTAATCTATCCCTATCTGTTTAGTAAATGTATCCCTTAGTCACAGGATGATGACTTTGGGAGTCCTTACACAGTTTCCAATTAATATTTTCCCATCTCACATTCAATTCTTTCTCCTAACAGACTTATCTTACAGTAGTTTTCACCTTTATAAAATTATGCCTTTCAGCGCATGAAGCGTATATATTTTTGGTTTGGATTTAATTCTGTTTGCGTGTAACAAATGTGATCAAATAACTATCAGTTATATCTAAGACCTTAAGCTATACCCTAAGCTATGACTAATTTTTAGTTCTGTGCTCAATTCCTTTTTATCTGTCTAGATGAGCTCTAACATAGAATTTCCTTCTGTTGGGAAGGAAATTGTTAAGTTAGGAAATTGACTCTTAAAATATTTTGAAATTCCAAGTACTTTTTAACCCTGGCAGTATGAGATCTCCAGCATGTGACACCTAGATTGAAATTCATCACGGTACGGGAGTGTTTTCCCTGTATGTTGTAGACAGGTAAGGCATAGGTCGTGCTGTTCTCTAGTGTGATTTGATATCAGCTAAGTACCCTGTCAATTTCTGGTTTATCCGTTAGAACACTGACCCATGAACATTCAAGACCATGTGCTTCCGATTGCCATCAACTCAGAAATAGGTAATGCCATCTTTGAAGTGCTTTCTGTCCACTCGATCCTTCCAAAATAGATTATAACAATTGATTTTGACATGCCAGTTTTCCAAACAGTTTTAGCAATAAAAACCGGGTCGAATCTGTGCTACAGAATGACCTCTTCTGCTAGTGTCAAGTTTCCAGCACTGGAATGGAAGCTTCTGAAATACTCTTTGTGTTCTTTGGTATCCTGATTATGCTTTCTTTTCTCTTTTCCATCCACATTTACCAAACCTTCGTTGGCTCCTTCTCACTAGTTCTATTTCCTGTAAGCTCTCAGACTGCCCAGCTGATCAGTGGCTCAGCGGAGGAGTTCTTTTGTTACAGGCAGAGGGCTCTTATCACACATGGTGACAGAGTTTTCCAGAAACCCAAAATCTTCATTTCATGCCACTCACTGAAATTAAATCTGCGCTTACATGCTTTCTGTTTTCTATTACTCGATAGGCCTGAAGGATGTCTGAAGAGATCCTGAAAGAAAGTTATTGTTGAAAACCTTCAGCTGCGCTGGGTTCTCGCATCTTCCGGAGCTCGTAAGGTCTAACTCGTGCTTAGTCGCCGTCTCGGCAGCCGCTCACCGCTCGCTACCACCCTCGGCACCGCCCGCCCCCGTTGCCATGGCGGGGCCGGCGGCGTCGGCACCATAGCCTGCAGGGCCGCGGCCGCCGCGCTCTGCTCGGGATGGGGGCTCCGCGCCGCTGCTTTTCAGGTGCGACACGGGGGGACGCGCCGTTGGCGACCCCCTCTCCTCCCCCGTCGTCCACGCGGGACGGGTCCGCCATTTCGCCGGGGGGGCCGCAGCCAAAGGGCCGCTATCCGCCGTGGGGGCTACGGCTACACCGGGTAGTTAACGAGTTAGGGAGAAAAATGAACGCACCTGTCTCGTAGCCGGTAGGTTGTGGTGGTGCAGCCGCTCCTGGCTCGGTGCTTCTGAGCCCACTGCCCGCCCTGTCCCACCGCTGCCCGCAGTCAGCCCTCCTACCTGCCAGACTGAGCGGCTGCTATTGAGACGTGCTCTGCTGGCACTTTTTTCTCTCCGTGCTCCATAAGGAAGGGGCTCGCAGCAAGCTTTGCCTGTTCTCTGGGCTCCGGTGTTGGTATAAAGTTTACTTACCATTCCTCACTGAATAGCATCTTCCTCAGCAGAGATCTTCAATGTGCGCTTTCTGTAACAAGTGTAATTTTCTGTAGTGATGAGATACCAGTGCTTTTTGTGGACTTTGTTTTTATTTCTGCACTGATGTTTTCTTTCCCAACGACACGCTGGTGTAAAATGCTGCTGCCTCCAATTGTAAGTTGGTTTCTTTTAACTTTTTGTTCTTCCTGTAACAAATTTGGTACTACAACCCCTAACAGAGTGACTTGGAGGAATTAACCATATTCGGACATCTTCACCCACAGTTTATTGCTATTCCATTCTAAGTAATGATTAAAAAGAATTAAGAAAAAAAAAAAAAAAGCTTCACGATATCTGTAGTGAAATACTTCATGAGTGGAAGGGATTTCGTTCACAGGAAGGCTGGTAAATACAGTATTCTGCTACTCCGATACCGATCATCAAGTTGATTTGTATCTATCACTCCCTTCCCACAAAAGGAATTTCCTTCCACTAAATGCAGCAAATAGTTAACTTCTTCCTCTCCTCCTCCTCTCCCCCCCCCTTATATTCTGTTTTCCCGTCCCTATTAAAAGTTTGTGCCTTGAGGCCTACCAGCAGGGCATGCAATACCTACATTAAACCAAATTTAAAAGTGAGGGTGCTCCTGCTGCTAACGTCCTCAGATCACAGGCATGCAAAATGAAGGAACTGGCAGCTGAAACTTTAATGGTAGGAAGTGCAGGCTGAATACTTGGGGAAAAAACACAGTAGCTCTCTATGACAAAGAAGTCCTATTAGCATTTATGTACTTCAAAATGACAAGCCAGACAATTCTACATAACTGTGGGGCTTTCTGCTTTTGTTTTAAGTAAAATCCTAAGTTGCATGTATAGCATTACTTGCATTTTTCTACTCAAATGCTTGTTACTGGGACAATTATGTATTATTTTGAATGTTAATTCATTGCCTTTTGTTGCACTGCACATTGCATGTTCAGTCATTTCTTCACTTTATGTACTAGCATTGATTATTAGCATTTGGACCTACCTAGCTTGAGGAAGCATGGGGAATCACATGCAAGTAAGATGCCTGCACTGGTTGTTTCTATGTGGATTAAAAGCACTTCAATGACAAAAAGAAAACTACTGAACTTAAGGTCATATCCATTCCTACACGTTACATCCGCATGAAGCCATGCTGAGGCCCAAACAGATTTGTGCAGAACTGGAGGGCAGTGTCACACGTGATGCAATGAAAATAAAAGTTAACTGGAAAGTGACAAAAGGGAAAGCAGATCATTGTGAAAACATTATTTCAAATAATTGGGGTTTTGTTTACTTGTTTTAGTTGAAATGAAAGTGTTGCCTCAAGAAATCATTGAAAGCCCACCATGGCATCCCAGGTTTGAAGAGCCAACGATTTGCCCCCCATTAGATTTTGCCAGGTACGTGCCTTTTTTTCTTTCAGAGTAGTGTTATTTTTACTGTGAGTAGCTTCAATCTGATGTGCCAATTTGATAAATTATTTTCAATTGTTGCAGCACTTAGAAATGCAAAAATAAGAAAGAAGAAAAGTTTATCTTAGGGAAGTTCTGTTCTTAAAAGGAAAAAAAATGGAAATGCATTCTGCTTAAGGTAGATGTTTCATCCTGTTTCTTCAAAACACCTTCAGAAGCCATAGAAAGTTATTTCTGATTAGTCGGTATTGTCTTGCGTTGATAAAACAAAAGTTAATGAAAATGTACCTTTTTTTCATTCAAACAAAAAACAGTCTGGCATCTTTCAAAATATAATGAATATAACTGTTTGAAAACAAAAATGTTATCCTGTAGCTACTACCTGGGAGTATAAAATACAGTGCCGTAATCCTTTCAAGCTATATTCCTACATGTGCCTTCATGGCTTTCCAGTCAGTTTCCATTTCTCTTCCCAGTTATTAGTTACCTATACATTTTTGTCTCCTTCAGTGAATACTTTTAATTGCTATTCAGCCCCGCAATTTTATAGAACAAGTCTGTTTAATAGTTACTCTTTACAAATTGTAGTCCTAGAAACCGATGTTATTTTTCCACAATTCCATTTATTTCAGATAGAACTTTGGCTGCTTTAACCAGGCTTTCTGAGGGGGGCCCATACTAGCAGATTGATAGAATAGGAAGATGCAGTGATGTGTGCCTTAATATATTTTTAAAAATCCAGATTAAATTGGTATGGCTGGAGCGATGTTCTGCAGCCACCAATTTTTCCATTAATTATGAGGGCTGCTTTGAAAGTAATGCCTCCTGTTTTCTTATGTTGGCCCATGACTTCAGAGGCAGGTGTTGGTGGTATGGCAGTAGAGGCTGAACCTTCCCACCAATATCCCATTCCATGCCGTTGCTATGGACAAAATGGTGTCTGATGTGGAGGTGCATGTGAAGCAAAGGTGTGCCACTGAATTCCTCCCTGAGGAAAAAATGACACCCACTGCCATTTGTTGATGCTTGCTGAATGTTTATGGAGACCAAACCATGTTGGGTGGTGCACTTCAGCAGTAGTGACAGCAGCAGCGGGCCATCTCTGCAGGTGCAGATTTTTATGACCACAGCTTACAGGCTCTTGTTCATCACTGGCAAAAATACATAACTAATGGTGGTGACAGTGTTGAAAAATAGTGTTTTGTGGCTGAGAAGTTGGCCCATCAAGCAGTGTTATTGTGCTCTTTTTAACTGTTGTAGTTTCCATGGAAATAAACGGGAGGCGTTACTTTTGGAGCAACCTTTGGTCCGTTGTGGGAGAATTTACCCAAGACAGGATTGCTTCTCTCCTTTACTTGGGGAGTGTCAGGTTCTAAAAGATCGTCCTCCTTCACTCCTATGTGATGTTGTGTCTGTCTGCAAAGAAGAAATGTGTGATTCTGTAATGGCGTGGTTGATGCTGTAGGTGTGTAGTGATTAAAGCAAGACAAGCTCTGCCATTTTCTTTGATAGAAAATGCTGAGAAAGCTTAACAGAATATGCAGTGAGGATAGAGAGTTATGTGAGAATCTGTTTGGTCCTTCATGCCTTATGCGACTTTGTTCTGTTCTTTGATTAAAAAGCCAGATGTATTTATCTTGAAGTCTGTTTCTGGTAAAAATCTGTAGCTATTTTGCTGTGTAAACTGGTAGCAAAAATAGTTATTAGGAATAAATGTTACAAAAAGCTAACTGTGGGATAACTGTCAGTCGGATTAAAATATATTTGTTTTTAATAAGGGAGTGATTCTAAATTAAGTAGGATTCAATTTATAGGTGAAGAACACCTCATATAAACTATTTATGAAATATTGTGAGTCATCATTGGAACAGTGGCGAAATAAGGCTACAACTGTTTGGAAAAAGCAAGTGACAACTTCTGGAAGAATAGAAATGATGTTTCTTAGCCAGTACCATCCTAAGCTTATTTCTCTGTTAGAAGTAACATCCATTCAAAGTCACAGTGTCAGTTGTTCACATCAATTATATTTCTTTTTAATCTTAATTGCATATAAAACATATAGCAATGTTCTGAGTGATGATTATTTGAGGTGATGGAAATCTCTGCTATTTTTTATTTCTATGCATCGTCTGCTTGTCTTGTCTGTGCTGTGCCTGTATTAATATCGTTGACAATAGCAGCCAGGATGAGCTAATTATTTGTTATTTTCAGTAACTTACATTTGTTCCAGTGTAATTCCATCACTTCAATACTCGGGATACTGCGGGGCTTCTGTAAACTAATTGGTTTGCAAGTTGTTGCTTCTGTTCCTTTTTTTCCCTTGGCTGCAGGTGGTTGGTTTCTCCTGTTTGTCTTTTTGTTTGTTTTGTAAGTTTGCAAGTATTCCCAGTCAGAATTCGGAACTTTATATATAGACTCTATGGCAGGTGACAGTTTAAATTGTATACGATTTTGTGGGGCTTTTTTTCCTATTTTCTCTGTATTTAAATATCTTTGAGAGGATAGTGAGAAGGCATCAGGCTTTCCTTTATTCCAATTTGAACTTGTTTTTAACTGCAGTGTAGATTATATTGCAGAGAGGTGACAGTGATGCCTAGAAATTTGCATCTGGTAGATGAATGTTTCATTCTGGGGGTCTGGACCTTTTATTTTTTTTCCCATCTATATCTGCTGTTTTCTCTGTGTGCCTACGAGGTGAGGAAGGCTCATTTTCGCAGCCTTAAAGTACAAAGGTCTGCCTTTTGTGTGTGTGTGTTTTCTGAATCGCTCACGTTTAATGACCTGCACTTTAATACTGCTTTTTAAATACATTTTGTTAAGTGATACAAACCTATTGTGTCTTGAAATACGGTTTACATCAGTTTAAAATCTGTAATAACTGCCTTATCTTCTTTTTCCTAATGACACTTCTAAATTGTCACTGTTTTTCTGTGAAAATTTTGATACTGATGAAACGTTGGCATTGATTTTCACTGAATTTCTATGGTAATATCCATAAGGTGTATATCTTCGGTGGTCAGCAGCAATTTTGTTACATGCTGCGTGAAAGCACAAGCTTCTGCTGGTGTGTATCAGTAACAGTAAACTCGGGAACAAATTTAAATGCCCTGTTTGTGCCACAGGTTTTCACTATTATTTTGTTTGAAATTCAGACACATCAAAATATGTCTCGGTTGCTTAGCTATTTTGTTTTCATTTAAATGAATTTCAGAAAGTGTCTGTGGTATTCTCAGAGCAGTGAAGGGTATGATGTTTATATTAACTAACATTATGAAAAGTATTGACTCTCTTACCTGTAACAAAAGTCAGCACTATCATAGAGGCAGAGAAAGAGGAAAGTTACAGATTTAGAACACTGATGCTGAATTTCTTCCATCTTTGAGTGATAACCAGACAATCTTTATGGTCTTATAAAGAAAAAAAAAATCACATCACTTTTATGAATATAATGTTGTCTGTGACTGGGTTATGAGAGTCTGTTTGAATACACTTTATGGTCAGGAAGCGCATATTATCCTTTAAAATTCAAGGCATCTCTTGTGTCTCGGAGTAGTGATGCTGGCTTAAATGCAAGGTGAAATGTTGTATGGTTCAAATTTTAAAATCAGATCTTTGCACTAAGAAATGTATAGGAATATTCCCATTTCTCTCAGTGCCTTGTGTGTTATCCCTTTGTTGGACCTCTTTTTGTAATGTGCTGCTCGAACTGTGGGAAGCAGAGAACAGACTTAAAAGTATGCATTGCACTAAGGAAAATAAATATGTTTGAGTTGGGTTTGGGACTTGTTATTTTATTTTTTGAAATTTTTAAATGCACAATAGCTTAGACCATGTTGGTCCATACTGATAATGCAAAAAATGTAATGATCCTGGCTTAGAAAGCAGTTCAGATATTGATGGCTTTATCAGTTATTACTGATTCAGCTAATATACAACTTCTGGTTTAGACAGAAATATCATGTAACTCAGCCCTTGAAAGATAAACCAATTCTATTTTCTTGCAGAAATAAGGATTTGAAATGGCTGCAGACCAAAAAATTAAAACGATATTTGTATGTGTTTATAGAAAACATTACTTTGTCAATATTTCAGTATTTAGCTCTACTTGGCAATGCTAATATATTATACATGCCGTGGAAGTCTGTGTTATCAGCTCACAGTGTTTCTTTTAATTTTTTTCATTTAAATTTAGGATTCATTTGATCAAAGACAAAGATGGCATAGATGATTATTTGGCGAAGAATATCAAAGGGTTGTCAAAACAAGAAGCTGCAGCGTAAGTTGGCTTTTTCAAGGCATTTTAACATCCATAAGTTTATTGTTTCCTTTGTTTCTAGTCGTCATAATCATTTAAATTTAAAGTTCCCTAGGCCCTACCCTTTTTAATGGAACTTGGCATTTAAAAATTGAAGCTGATATTAAATAATGATGGATCATTTCTCCTGATCTTAAACGTATCAAAGCATTTAACTCCTTGGCTTTATTAATTTGTGTATTTACCGAGGTATTACATCATGTTTGCAACACTATAGTTAAGATTGTGTCAGTAATTATATTTGAAATTGTGCTCTTTCCCCTCCCCCCCCCCCTTTTTTTCTTTTCTGAACCTCTGTGAAATATCTCCTCCGGGGTGCAAATTTAGTATATAGACGTATATGTTCTTGTAATTTTGAATTATTATTTAGCCACGCTCAACTGCTGACTTCTGCGATGTAGCATTTGAAACATCATTAGATATTTAAAAATCCAGTGAATTAAAAATATCCAGATAACTTTTGATTTCTTACGGCTGAGGTATTTACACTTAGACATTACGAGAGTCTATTGACTGAATTATTTTTCTGGAGACTTAGAACAGATCTAGGGTTCAGCACCATCAAAATTAATGAAAGAATTCTTACAAATCTGAATTGCTGGTTTCTTAAGTGAGATGATTTATTTATTTCAATATTTAAATAATAAAAAGATGCATATATAAGGGCTCTGGGCACCTTAACAATTAATATTGCAAGATCATGCTTGCAGCATGAAAAAAAATATATATTCTATTAATCAGAGCGGAATTTGACCAACTAGGCAAAATGCTTCTCTTCTTTCTAGCCTAAGAATGTACATACAAAACTTCTATAAGACACTTTAAAGTGAAAATCTAGAAAATTACCAGGTTTAAATTTAGGGGCAATAACTTTAGTGGCATCCTAAAGCCCTAACGTGTAATACTCAGCCGGTGGACTTGCTTTCTTTTCTTACAATACCCCTGGGTCACCTTTATATTTTGGTGATAACACAATCCAGGTAATAAGTATTCTGACTGACAGTATAAAAATTGCCATTTATCTGGTCAGGTGATGTAGGAGAGCAATCTTTTTAAAGCAGACACAAGCCTCACTTCTATTTGCATTAGGAAAGGGTTGAAAGACGATAAAAAGTTGGTTCAGTGATGAGATTGTGCAGGACCTTATTAGCAGGTCATCATCTGAAAGACTGCAAAATTCAGGTTGTTCCTTACTTTCTGTTCAAGAGATGCTGTCGCAGTCTGTGGGATCCAGCAGTGTGGTAGAGACGGGAAAATTATTTAGGAGCAGTGGAGGGAAGGACCGTGTTAGTGCTCTGAGTACTTGTGGTTGATGTGGAACAGTTACCGATGCTTTAGGAAGGAAGAAGACCTTAGGGCTTCAAAGTGCACGTTACAGCTCTTATTTGATCACATCAGCCTTTTTTCTGCTGCTAAAATTACAAATAAATATAACTTTTAAAAAATCCTATGATATTTCTCTTTTCACATACACAGTTTGTAGAAAAGGAAACCCAGAATTATAAGAGAATTTTAACATCTGTTCTGCATCACCTAGGCAAAGTGGTCTGCCTTGATGATGGTTTCCTCAGTATCTTATAATGTGCTGTTTTTCTAAGTTAGGAAAGCCTCTCAAAGATTAAAACTGAAATATCATATACATTCTGCTTTATTTGTAGGCAGATTTTGTAGGTGTACCTTTTCGAAAAAAATATATATTCAGACTCTGTATTTTTAGCTTCTCTGAGAATGTCAGGTTTTGTAACTGCAGTTACAAAATTTCTGTGGTATATAATTTGTGAGTAATGTCCATAAACGTAGTACAGTCACTTAAGTTAACAAGCTAGCAGCTACACGGTTACATTACTACTGGGATAATGTAATTGTAAGAACACCAAGTGCATCAAATGTAATTTTAAGCAAATTGGAAAGAAAAGCAATGCCATATCTATAAGTGATATTACTGAAATCAATGTTATGCTTTGTATGCCTCAGCAGACAAGATATTTTTTGTTTTAGAAGTGTGGCTTATAATATGTTGTGTAATATCAAAATATTGCTTTCATTCCAAAAGTAAATCACCACTTCTGTAAGGACAGGATAGCTTTATTTTACCAGCTGAACACTCGTACATTTGTTGAGATGCTTAAAATCTATTTCCTTAATAAATATTGTTTAAATCTTGAATAATGTATAATGAAAATGGCTTTCTTATTTCTGTTTGGTTCTTGTTGTTTGGTTTGTTTTCTCCAGAAGAACTATCACTGAAAATGTTTTGAAATCAGAGCAGAAAGCCCCCAGTTTTACCCAGTGCAATGGAATCATATAATTTGGTAAACAAAATAACAAGATTTTAAACAGAAATTTGCTTTTTTTGAACTGAAACAAATACTTCTACAATGATTTGCAGCTGTGCTGGCAGCAGTTGTGCATGTGGAGATACTGGTACTGTATGTTTAAATATGTATTCATTAGTGGCAGGATATGGTGATCAATGGATTCTCAAATCATATATTGTGAGTCTGGCATTCACTCTACTGACAATTACTAGGGTACAAGGATGGGAATCATCTTTGAAATTTATAGGTGAAAGCAATCAGCCAGTGTACTACTAATAATACTGCTACCAAGATTACTTTCTTTACTGTACCTTTTCTGTGGACGATATTTGCAGGTAATCTGTTGTTACTATGTAATTTAATAACAAATTATTGTTTACTAATGATTTATTACATTCACCTCTGTATTGCTAGTTAGTATTTGACAAAACATTATTTCAGTGACTATCCTGCTTAATATTAAACATCCTTTTATTTTTTTTTTTTGCATTGACTATTAGATGACAATTTTATTACCTTATAAATACACGAGTTTAAGGGTAGTGTCACATTTATGACAAGCAATATTCTTTAAAATTATTTCCTAAAATTGTATCCTACACATTATTCTTTTAAAATAAGACAACCTGCTTTCTTTGTAGTTGAAGAGAAAAAAGGTTGTAGTCATTTTTTCTGTTACACAGAACTGTATACTGTGTTCCAAAGTTAGCAACTAAGAAGAATTCCTGAAGTCTGCTATTGTTATATATTACATTTTTGGGGAAAAACACAGATATTTTTATAAATAATTTTTTATCCCACAGTGATGTGATAGACAGTGCTAAAGGAAGACAGTCCTTTAATTGTATCAAAACAAGATATTGATTTTTTTTTTTCCTTAATTTTGTTTTGTTTCCTTCCCTAAGACAGTAACCTGAAATCAGAAGTAAATGTGGTATGAGAAGCTGGAATTAGAAGGGAAGGAGCAGGGGGAGAAGAAAGGTTCCTATTAATGCAGAATGTGACTGGTTTCTTGCCACAGGATTTTGTAAGCTTATGAGAAGGTTGGCTGACTCCACTGGCCTTTGTGGTGCTTCCCTGATACTGTTCTTTGTCTTGACTCACCAAATCATTAATGGCTCAAAATTAGGTTGCAGTAAAAATTAAAATTTGTCCTTATGACTGGTCTACGAGATGAAAAGTTCATAACGAACTATGAAGTAAGCCATTTCCCATCAAAAGATTGATTCCAGGACTGAATCTTCAAATGAAATTGGGGCCTAGAATGGTCCAGAATTTGATAATGTCATTGCTGTTTCCTAATCTTTTTTGTCAGGGCCAGAAAGATCAAGTAACAGCTCTCTCCTCTTCATACAAATGAAACCATCTGAAGAAAACCATTTTATCAAAAAAAAAAAAAAAAAAAAAAAAAAAAAAAGTTAAAGCCTAGAAAGAGATACTCTTAAAGTGTTCTGATGAGAGAACTTAGTAGAAACAAAAAATGTCACATTAGTGATTTCACTAGGTATATTTCTGTGAATCAGCAGATGGGATTAGACTTGTCATGTCCTCACTTGAGACTCATTGGTAGTCAGAAGACAGCTAAATTATACAGAGAAGGTACTGGCTAGCCTACTTGAGCAAAAACTGTAGTATTTGTTTTATGTCTTGTGGGTGGTTGAGCTTACCTTGATAAATTTACTTTGGTGAAGATGTGCTCTGATGTGACCTTTTCAGACAGGAGACAGGATTATACACTGGGTCAGATGTTTTTGAGATATAGTGAATTGTTAAGCTAAGAATTCACCAAAGACTGGTCTGTTTAAAGATTAACTGGAACAACAAAAGGAAAAGGCTTTCATTCTCAGATAGGCTGTTGCCAGTGCAATTGCAAGCCAGCCATGTCAGTGGTTGGGAAGAGCAATTGTTTAACTGCACTGCAGATTGCATACAGGTGAATGTCTCATTCCTCATAGATTTCTGCAAGATTTTCTCTACAAAAGTGAGAGCATTTTCATAATCGGCAGCTTTTCTATCAAGAGCAGGACCCTCAGTATCCTCCAAGTTCTTGAATTTCTTCCTAAGAAGCAGAGATTCACAGAGTTAGACGTAAAAGACAGTATTTTGCTTCTCTTTTTTTAATGAGATGTGACACTGGAATTTTCCACAAGGCTGTGTGGGTTCTTTAAACTTCGGAATTATTCCTCAACAATTTCATATTTTATCAGAAAGATCTGTGATAATTTCAAAGGCAGGAGAGTAGTAAACGTTCCTCTTAAATTATGGGATTTGTGATTTTTCCAGTCAAATGATTTCCATCTCCTGCACTGAGCTACAAGGAGTGAGGTACTGTTAGAGTCAGACTTCTACCCTTTTTTGTTTGTTTGTTTCTTCCAGCCAGTGGAGTTTCTTAAGGAAGACAGTTTCTCAGTATAAGAAACCTGAAATATACTTTTTTCTTTTTTTTTTTTTCCTGTAGGAATGATGAATAGTGAATATAGTGACTCTTTTCTTCTACAAACCTTTGTCCTGCTCTGCAAAGAAGTGCAAAGGGGATTTCACATAAATTTAATTCAACTGACTAGGTTAATCACCCCATATAATCAATGGAAATAAGTAAGAATAAATCATTTACTTAGTTGAACCCCATCTTTGAGTCTTCAGACAACTGCTCTAGAATAAAGTGAATTGTACTTTTGAAGTATCTGTTTCTCTCCACTGCCTATGTAGTGAGCTCTGGCTGACCAGCTCAGTTGTAGATACTTACATTTTATCAACTGAACCCCACACTAAGGAAACATGGCATTTTGAAAACTGCAAAATAGATCAGATAGAAGACTTGGGAAGGTGCATTCATTAATTTCTGAGGCAGTGATTTGATAAGAAGTTGACAAGTTCAGAACAAAAATGACCTGGCATCCATTGTAAAACTTACATTAGTGCCACACCATGTAATATTATTCTTTTTTACATTGAGAGAATTAGAAGGGAAAAATTATTAACTATCCTTTCCCTGTCCCAAGTTCCTGCTATTTTCAATGTCAGTGTCAGCTAGGCTAAGTGAAGAAAGATGTGCTTATTTTCAAGTATTCAAGGTAAATTTGAGGAAATAAAATAATTATTTCCTATGTCCTTACCAGTTGGTCTCTGGATATTTAACTCTATCTGTCCTTGTATGGGAACTGTTGAATCACGACCTGAACCTCTGATTGATCACCTGAGGCAAGCACTGAGTCAACTGCGGGAGCACAGGTGAAGGCAATTCACCTGTGTGACCGGAAGGGGTGGAGCCAGGCTGCCCCTCTCCTAGACCCCATTTAAGGGCTGACTGCCACTGAGGAAGGATCTCTTCCTGGAGATTGCTCCTTAGGGAGTTTCTTGTGAGCCTACAACACCAGTGAGCACCTTTCATTTATATCTGATTATCTTTTCCAACACTGTAATCTTACCAGCCTAACTTCTCTGTACACTGTATAACATCTGTATACTTATTTACCATACAGTCCTCAAGACTAAAGAGGAAGGGACTTTGTCATCTGATTAGAGGCCACTATGATTCAGAGAGTCTGCTAAGAGAGAGGAATGGGATTTGTGGGCTGTTGCAGAGGAGAAGGCCTAGTTTGAAAATTATTTTATTATTTTCATCATAACCTACTAAGCTCTTCTGTCAGATTGGGCTTCTGATCTCAACCTCTGTATTGATTTTTAGCTTTGCTTCTTTATTTGTCTTTATTCTGTTTTGTGTGAGTGTTAATGAACCAGTTTTTTAAGGAAAGCTAATACAAATAACTGATTAGGTCTTCACTTAATCCAAATTTTTTTAGTTGTTGTCACTTCCATGGAAGTTTCACAGTTCACCAATTTTATCTTTTTCTAAACAAATAGACTGGGACTCTTTTTCATTGACACCTTTGTTGTATTGTGAAGCTCTCTTTTTAAAAAAAAATACCTGAGATATTTACAGGGGCTTCCAGACATGGGCACACATAAACTAGGTTTGGGAATTTTTTTATGGATCCCCCTGAAAAAAGCTATGAGGAGTAAAGATCCCAGTGGATAGGGATAATGCTAAGAATAAGGGCTAGTGAAAATATTTTGTTAGTGGGGGGCTAAGCCAAGGAGGGAGGAGAGGCACATTTTATTACTAAAAAACATTGCCAAGGGAGATTTTATACATAGATCAGCTAACGTATAGACTCAGATTCTACTTTCTCCTGGTATTTCAGTCCTAAGTTGTACAACATTTGGCTATAGCGATGCACACATTGGATTTTTTCTGTGTACACTTCTATGAATATGGAGGGAGAGCTCCAAGCAGCTAAAGAAAGCAGCAAAAGTCTTTGCCTTTCATATCAGAGCCTAATAAGTTTTTACTGTTCTCACTGATATCAGTCTTTGGATGTGACCCCACCTTTTGAACTTCTTTGGTCATGTTAGTCAGGATGAGAACTGGTCAAATGTTGTGTCAACTCATTTACATTTTACAAGAGTAATTATTCATTTTTAAACACTAAAAACTATGGGAAAATATAATTCAAAATCACAAACGTAGCTTTTCGTAGTAAAAGAAATTTTAAATTAAGGCTCTCTACCCCACACTCCCTGTTGAAATGTTGCTTGTGGGAAGGGAGATGGCACAAGTTACATATTGAACTAGATGATAAATTTTAAATTTCTTTGCCATTGCTTTCACAATATTATTTAAATATGTATTTTTTTTCTCTCTGAATAATTTCTAACAATCTTACTTGTCATGGCCAGGATTCAATGTTTATTAAACAACTTTCAAAAAGAGATTTTAGTACTTAGAGAGACATTCTTTTGGTCAGATGGATGATCTCTGTGAATTTCAGGCCCAATAAACGTGTGATTTAGCATAATTAGGTACCGATCTACAGAACAGTGTGGAAAGTGAATGGTTTCCCTTTTGTAAAGAAACTTCTTTGTACATTGGTGTAACGTGAAAGGTTTTTCTTGAAAAGGTTAAAAAAAGTTCTAATCAACTTCTGTACATTATGTAGAACTTCATTTTCTAAACTCTGCAAAAGAAAGTTTCATATTTAATGGGAAATCATGAATTATTCCATTTATTATCTACTTCCTCCTTTCAAAGACATGATCTGGATAAAAGGCGGGGTGAATAATTTCAAAAAATACAATACATTTTTAATGGGAAGGTGCAAACTACAGATTCTCATGACTATTAGCAAGTATAGAGGAAACAGAATTTTACTTGCAAAAACTCATCAAACTCTTGCAAAGATAAAATACATGACATACTTTAATAAAGAAGAACACAGTGAGCTGAAGTATTTCTTTTTTATGTAACTTGTTGTTTTTACTAAGTTTGGTCTTACGGTTTTCTGGTGCTTTCATTTCTCAATAGTTCAACAATATTTAGTACTGAAGATAATGTACAAGCTATATGCAACCGACGTCTATTTTTAAAGCACTCCACAAAGGTGGAAAGGCATCTCTAACATACAAAGAATTTGAAATAACGAAAGTCAGCCTCATTTGCCTTGGTGCAATCATGACTTCCTAATAATTCTCTCAGTGAATCGTTCTGAATTTCTAAAATCCTCTATTTTCTTTCCCTCTTTCTTCATCTTTATTTATTTGTCTTTAGACTACCAAGTAAGTTCTGATGGATGCTTGAGTGGGTTATCATAAGCAAATGTAAAAATGCTCTGGGAATTGTTGATAGCAGTAGTATGATAATAAATGAATAGCCTTGTATACCACTTTATGATAATTCAATGCATCAGCTCTAGCAAGAAAATAAGTATCATTATCTCATTCTAAGGTAATTTTACACACTATGGAAGAAATCTGCAGAAGTTACTGGCTTTCTGTCTCTTAGATCAGCTCTGGAATAAAAGGGGAAAGTTAAGAAATACTTTACTTTGATAAATAACAGTTCATAAAATATGTTTGGAATTACTATTTGTTAATGAACATAATTAATTTAGAAAGATAAGCAGAGAGATGGAGTATAATGTGCTTTTTTTTAATTATGTTTGAAATGAAAGCTAATGATTACAGGTGTGTGTGTGTGCTGTTATATGAAAAATATTTTGATGAGGGTGGTGCTTTTTTTTCTTTTAGTTGCTTTCATTGCATTTATGTTTAGGAACACAATGTCCCAAAATTTCAGGGCTAAATTTGTATTTCCATTTTCTGTGCTAATTAGAATTCTTAATTGTTACAGTACTTACATTCATTTTAAAATACTTCTTCTGTGTCATCCTTTGATGTTTATAATTGATTAATTTTTCATTTTATGTAGTATTAAAGTGGCAGCGTAGCTTTGAACAAAAGGAAGCGAGTCCAATCTGTGTTCTTTGCGGGATCTTACTGACAGGTTATGCATCCACTTTTGATTGCATGATTTAGTTTAAAGTGTAGCTTGACAGCAGTCAGACTGTGAACCAACAGATGAAAAATACTGCATTACATGTGCTGAAAGTTGTTATGCCAATATGTATATACGGTACGGAGTGGCTATGTACTTTATTTTTTGACGCACTTTATTTTCTTCTTTCCATTAACAGTTCTGAATACATACCTCCATAAACCTTTTCCTATTAAAAAAAAAAAATCTGAATTTTTGCATAAGTCAGTTCCAAGGAAATGTTCTCTCTGCTGGTATGCGTAATTTCTCATGGAATGTTTTTTTTATTTACTCTTCAGAGTAGGGAGCTCTTCATATAACACTCGTTTAATTTGTTGCTCTTAATTGTAGGACATTAGCTATTTCATCTTCATAATTTGGGAATTAAAAACATGCACCCGACCCCAATATCATGCGTTTCTCAGATTTAGTGATCAAAAATTCTCATGCGTAAGCTACTGTCTATTACTACTTAATAGCATTGATCGTACTTTCATATTTTTCTTTAATGAGATTACCATATTCTGTAATTCAACATGTTGCTACCCAGTAAATATTTCATTAAAAGTATTTAAGCAGATAGTCCTTAAACTAGGATTAAAGAGGGTTGTGGCCTGATTCAGTTAAATAGCTCTGTATCGTTAGCACTGTGTGGTGAAAGTTTGTTGAGCAGCGCAGCGCACTGAGGGCTTGGCTCACCAAAGCACTTAGCATATATAAATTTTCTCACTGAACTCATGTTCAGGCTACCTGGGTACGTTTTCAGATTAGGTATGTATGTAACTTTGGTGGATTGCAATCTAAACGCATGGCAATGTAAATTTCAACAGTGTAAGTACATGGCTTTATAAAACTGCAGCCTCGATCACAGCATCACTGAAGCTGAACCAGTGAAATCTTTCAGCTTCTGTATTTTCTAAATATCTGAGTAAGTGCTTCTCATCTTCAGCTGTGCTGTGCAAAAGTGTTAAGTGCTTCACAGGTGGGTCACTGACAGAGTTACAAAACCATTACATTTTTTGGATGTCCAACTTTAAATAGTAATTCCTCTTTCGATTTCTCGGCAGAGCAGCCTGACAGTAGAGATGCTTCGAGCATGCTTGTCTTTTGTGTTTTGTATAGTACAATTGGTTTTATTTAATGAACATACTTCTTAAATTTCACTGAGGAAATTGATATGCCCTTGTTTACTCTGTGTGTGTTTGCATGTAGTAACTAAGTATTCATGTACACGATGTGATTTTGTTTTTCTTGTAGAAATAGAAATGAGAAAAATAACTACTGATATCTGTTTAAATACATTTAAGAAAATATTTCTTGGTTATTTTTTGTTAGTTTTGTGATCCAATTCTAAGACATTTTTATCTATCATTGGCTTTCCAGAAGGAAAAAAAAAAACCACAACAAATTAATGGAATGTATTTGAATACGATTTTTAAACATTACAATCATTGCTGTAGTAATTATTTGAAACTGTTAATGCATCTCAATTTTACATACTCTCATTGTTTAATCCATCCCATTTTCTGCTTTACAAAATGAGGTTGTTACAGTATACTTGTATTGCAGTCAGCAGCTGATGTGAACCTACAGTACTAATTAAATCCTACAAATTTGAAGATACAAACCTTGTTATAAAAAATAGAATCGCTCAGGTTGGAAAAGACCTTAAAGATCGAATTCAACCACAACCTAACCGTACTACCCTAACTCTAACAACCCTCCACTAAACCATGTCCCTGAGCACCACATCCAAATGGTTTTTAAATGCGTTCGGGGATGGTGACTCAACTGTGGCCTTCTGTATCTATTTTGCATGTCTGCCATTGACCACTCTAGGCAGGAGGCCTGGAGATGTAAGCTCATGGTAACAAATTCTGTTATGACATGTTGACTGCTTTGATTATTACCAACGCCTGTCTCTTGGCCTCTTAATTTCTGTCTCCTTTTCTCTCTGTGAAGCGCAGAAAGCTGTAGGTCTAGCAGTTAAAGGATGGCACTCCTGATCTCCAAGCATTACTTAAGAGTCCTGTAACAGTACGGTACCAGCAGGTCCTTGAGACTGCAGCGGCAACTCACTGCTGACAGGTGACAGGATGAGGGGAAATGGCCTTAAGTTGCAACAGGGTAAGTTCAGGTTGGGTATCAGGAAAAACTCCTTTACAGAAAGGGTTGTGAAGCACTGTAATAGGCTCCCCAGAGAGGTGGTTGGGTCACCATCCCTGGATGTGTTTAAAAACCATTTGGTTTTTGGTGCTCAGGGCCATAAATTAGCAGAGGGTTGTTAGATTAGTTTGGTTAGGTTATGGTTGGACTCAGTGATCTTTAAGATCTTTTCCAGCCTGAGTGAGTCTATGATTCAACAGTGTTGCTTCATTAGCCCCAGTGAAGATGGGTGTTTCTGATTTTTGTACTAGCACGTACAAATTAGAATTGGGCTTCTGTGCTCAAATCAGTTTCCTCAGGGTGACTCTGGATAGTTTTAGAATAGCAATGACAATAATAAAAGAAGTCCATAAAAGAAAATTATCTAAGTAGCTATAAAGTACTGCATCACAGTAAATGCACGTATGCCAAATGTGTAGTACCCAACCAGGTTGCTAAGTGGACCTCATGTCACTGTGTGACCCAACCTGTACAAATAAACATCTGATAACATCAACGGAGACAAGCATATGGGCAGAGGAGCGGTGGGTTCCCAGCATCGTCTGTGTGTTAAGTATCAGTCAGTCGAAATGTATTCAGAAAGAAAAAAAAATCTGATTTAGATTAGAAACGGAATCATTGCTCTCTGCTTTAACCATAAATACGTAGATACGCTCCAGTTGTTTTTAAAGAGGTGTTTTATTAAAAAAAAAAAAAAATACATCGGGAATCGTTCTCCTAACGCTCAGATACGATCATTCAAAGGGCGCTTGAGGTTTATGTTCGCATTACAGATGAATTTGGAAACGTAAGGCGGGTACCGTTCCGCAGCTATCCGCTCGCCCTAACCCGACCCGTGCCCTGCGCCGGGCACGGAGCCCTGGGGCGCGGGGAAGCTCTTCCCTTTGTTCTGCGGCCGTACCTCGTCGCTCTGACAGCGGCGTGATTAACGCGTTGTGACTGCAGTTTTCCACATTTCCAGTAGATGCCCCCAGAGACCATTAAACCTCTTGAACGTCTCCGCTTCAACCAAATGAAAGGGCAGTCGCCTTTCATTTTCCTTCTCCGAGTAACATAATTGTTCGAAAGAAGCCTGAAATCGGCTGGATGCAGTGAAGAAAAGTGAACTTCTCGGTTTCTTAATATATCGTAATTAATGTATTAAGTAGTAAGGTTCAAAAGGCTTAACGTAACTAAGCCTGGTTAATTAATGCAGAGGAAACATAAAGTTAACAGCTGGATTTTCTACAAGTAAATCACAGACATCTAACTGGGTACCAGTTTTTGATATTGGTATTAAGAATGAGGTTATCTGCAGCAGTGTAAAACGTGAGGTGCTACTTCATCTCTCATTTTGTACACTGTAATATTACAGGAAGCAGTAAGAAGAGTATGTCGGTTATCAAGAACGTATGGTTTATTTCAAGGTACCATAAAAAGTTCTTCTTCACCCTCACTTCTGTCACCTGCACCACTCCTCTGGCTAAAAGCACTGCTTTCTGGAGAGAAAAGCCCAGCGTTTTCATCTGGAACCACTAAGAGAACTGAAACAACTTCAAAACTGGTTATGGTGCCACACTCTCACTTAGGAGGTTTCACCCATAACATTCATCCCCATCATATCATTCATTTCTGCCCTTTCTCTATGCTTTGTGCATGGTCAGTAATGCATCTTATGTACTAAACTACTTAAAGGAAACAAACGTAGCATTTTGCTCTTTGAGCATTTTCTGCTTCTCAGTATAACTTTGGAGATAACTTTCATCCTCGTGCCTCTAAAATCTGAATAGTTATACAGCAGTAGATACTCTCATTGCTTGCATGTTGCCAATATGGTCCTCTTTATCGAAGAATAAATGTGTTCCATACTTTTGGCATCTTAACCACTATTTGAATCTCTTTATTAATTGGCGTGGGCTTGTATTAAAAGAATAGTAAAACTAATTTTTAGGACAGACTTATTTTCCAGCATTTTTGTTTGTTTGTTTTCCCCTATTCAGTTGTTAATAACACTGTCTTGTGCAGGAAATGTGCTTTGGTTTCAGGTAAAATGCATCAATCCACAACAACCTTGACCAAGGTAAAATGCGTTATTCCACAGCACCTTACATGGACACATTTTCTATTCACTCAAATATTGGTACTGAGTAGTAAATGCTAAAAATGAGCAGACCGATATTTTTAGTTACTATTAATATGTTCCAGCAGCTAATTACTTCTTTACTTCTAACACATACAGTCATCTAAGACGTGCACACATATACAAATATACAGGCCACAGTATGTATAGATAAATACAGGTGTGCATATGTATGTCTGCTATACAGACTTCATTCTATTGCTGTGGAATCCTATTACTGGAGGATTCTGTTCTCATCCTTTGAAAGGTGGTGGGAATTTTTTACCTAGAAGTCGTCTTCATTTCTTTAATTGGTTAGATAGGAATTTTAAAAAGAATAACTCTTACGTATACAAAGTAAAAATTAAATTGCACCGTATGAATATAACAACTGTGCCGTATGTTGAGGCTGCATACTGTGAACCTGGGATGTATCAGAAATGTTTTGGCACACAGAAGTGTAAATGTTTGAAGATATTTATCTTTTCAGGTTTTGAAGATAAATGTTGCGCGTGTTTTCTGGTACATGATTTTCTTATTAGTTATGTATTTTCTTTTATATGTGTGAATAGTGCTTTCAATCTTTACAAAACATACACATACAAATAAATTCAGAACTGTAGTTTAGGTCCTCATGCATCTTTTAGAGTTGTGTAATGTTTTTGTTTTAAGTTCTGCTACAGAAATGTAAGAAATATACATATGAAGGATTAATGTGGATCTACATAGTAATTAAAAGATTTATTTTAATGATACTAAAGATGAAACAATACAGATTAATTACTTCACACATCTCATATCACCATTTACTTTGACATCTAGCTAAGACATTTTTGTATAAATTCCATTTTAAAAAGCTGCAGTAGCTCTTTGTAGGCTAGGCCTATTGGTCTCATTGGGCTATTGTTCAGCATGAGATCATCTGAATTTCTTGCATACACTATAAATCTCTGTTTTCAAAATTCCATATTTATTTTGAAGCCGCTGAGAATTTGTACTTAAACAGAATCTCATCAAAAAAGGCAATTTTAAAAACAAATTGAAAACTTGAATGGAATCTGCAAAATAAAATTACCATACGTAGGCCCGTATCAGTTCACTGGGACAAGGGTTTGTTTTCTCAAACTGGAGACCTACTTCTGCAGACATTTAGATCTGTACTTCAGTGATGCAGGTGGTCCCATTGGACTCGTAGCTTTCTCCAGGATGGGACACAATAATTGTTTCATGCCACATAAAAGAAATGTTTGGATTATTTCCATAAATAATACCTGAAAAGACGCGTTACCTCTTGAGACTGTTTCTTTATGCGATTTTTTGATATGTATATTTTATCAGTGTTTATGAACGGGATAACTTGGATATAAATTCATCATTGCATCCTTTGATTTTAAAATTAGGGTGTAAACCAGTCCCAGCTGAAGTTCTATGCTAATGAGAAGCAAAATAATATCTAACGATTGGGTTTCTGGCATAGCATTTGTTTGACATTTTAAACCGAGGCATTACTTCCTACAGCAAAACTATTTAACATACACATCTATTTTTATTCTTATTTTTTTGACATGTGGAACGTGCTTCATTTTTCCCTGTGCAGTGTTTTAAAGCAAGCTAAGAGTTTGTGTTTCCATAAACTAATGTAAACATGTATTTTTCCCATCATATATGTATGTATATTTTTTTTGTCTAGTACCAGCTAAATGATACCAGTATATTTTGAGTGTGTTTGTAAAGTATATTTGGGTATTTATTTAATATTGCCGTGTTCACTTCCCTAGGGGAGGATATTTGTAATTGTGTTTGGCAGAACGCTTTTTGAGAGGAGGAAAAAAAAAAAAAAGAAACCCTTCCCTGCTGGTGATCTGCAGAGGTCTGATCTTGAAAGTTGTTTTAATATCCGTACTTATTGGGTAAGGTGGAGAAGAGAATACGGGTTTAAAAGGCTTAAAATCCATCTTTCTTATTCCCAGTAACAGGAAATCATACAAGGAGAACATCTGCATAGACATGCTGCGACAGGGTTATCACAAGTCCTTCTCCGAGCTCTTCACTCTGATACAGAAGTGGAATGCCTTGAGGGAGGCTGCAGGGCCTGGGTCAGCCATATGGCAGCGGCAGTCCCTGGAGGAGCAGCCTGATAAGCTGGATCAGCTTTACCACTTCCTGACCAGGGCTGAGGCAGCCCAGAGAGCAGGTAAATGGGGGGATTGTGGGTAGCAAAGCAGCGGGAGCCGCAGCCGCGAATGCCTGGGGGAAGCTTCCAAATTGTTTCATGTATGAATTTGAAACGTTACTGCATCTTAGCACATTTCAGCCTTAGTCAACTAAGCTGTATTTATAGAATAAATGATTAGGAGCTGCAGATATCGGGAGAGGTTTTGCGGGGAGGAAAAAAAGAGAAGGTAAAAACGTGTGGAGTGCGTTATAATATCATCAGAAACGTGTTGTGTATTTATAGCTTTGATAACATCTCAAACATTTTCTCGTAACGTCATTATTTATTGTTTTTCTTTCTGTATTGATTTGACCAGCCGGTTTGGTATTAGAAAAAAGTTAATAGGTGAAACACTGCTTCTCACAGTGATAGTTGTATAAATTTGATTTTATTAAATACTCTGTCTGCTAACTGTTTGGATTTGTGACTGACCTTAAAAAGACTGTGAATGTGTCAAATAAAATACAGCACGTAGCTGTAACGTGTCACCTGTGAATTACTAGATATTAGTGAAGACATAACTCCAAATTACTGTATTTTCTCTATTGCCTACTGTTTACTAAGCACTCTTCTGTATCATTTTGTTTTACTATAAATATTGATATAACTTACTTTGTCTTTCTCCTTTGGAATAACTGTAGGGGAGGAAGCAGGTAAAACTACAAGCCTGTCCCACAGCAAAGCTGATTTCATTATATTTGGCTTGTTTCAAGTTGTATTTTCATCATTACAAAGAGAAAAATCTAAAATAAAGCTTGAGAGTTTGGGACTCAATCTTTCATGCTGAAATTTAGAAACAGAACACTTCATTTTAAAAAGGAACAGCAACAACATAGATGAACAGGGTTTTTTTAGTGCTCAAATAAGATGTTTGTTTACTTTAAGGCCAAAAGATGTGTTTATTTCATCGACTATAATCCTAGACAGGAAGTTGAGCCAGTCCATGATAGGAAGGTATCTTCAGGTTTCTCTGAGTATGACTAAAACCTGTACAGGCATCTCTGTACTTAGCAGGAGTATGAAAGAGAAATTTTACAGTGAGACTAGCTTGACGTACGTAAGCATTCTGCCTTTATGCCGTTGTTCAAAAGTAGTGGATATGGAATATCTGGATGAGCGTGCTTCCTGAAGCTGCATGAGGGAAGAGTACTTTGCTTTCCTTCAGTGCAAGGTTTTCTCTAGCGTTACTAACTGGTATGTGCCAATAGAGTTGGCATATATCCTCCCAGATAAGCAAACTCGGGTTCTGCCTAGCGAAAGGCAGAAGCCTTTCTCTCACTTGGCACTCATTGTGTGCTGGGTTCCACGAGAGACGAGATGCTGCCAATTGGCTGACTGGTGGTGTCTTGCCTCTGGAAGGGAGTGTCTCCAAATTTTACCTGTTGAAGTTGGTTGAAATGAAAGCAGAGTAAGGAGAACCTGGTAACGGAGCTGACAAATGTTTAAGCAGCAAATCATTAATGAATTCTTTGATTGTGGAATGGTGAATTTTGATTCTGATTTTTCACCAGGTTCAGTGTAAACCTTGGCACAAATCTGCATTTCATGTGAGGCCTGAGCTATGGCACATGAGGGGGTGTAGATGTTGATTCATACTGCAGATGTTACAGCTAGTAGTGCTGTGAATGTAACATATGAATTACACAGCTCATCAAATACTAATTCAGGAGTTCCACTAATCCAGTTTCTCTCTGATTCTAATCAAATTGCTCAGAGCTCTGGCTCATGATCTTATGACAACTTCAGTTGAAAACACTTAAAAACTGTTCCACAGTTCAGTTCATCCTTCAGCTGGAATTTACTGCAGTGTAACAGTTGCAACAGCAGCTGACCTGTGTTTGCTCCTCAGCCACCACAATTCAAGCCAAAGATGGCTTAAAATGCTTGAAGTAATATTTGGGGCAATGAGGTGTGAGACTTCCACAGTGTAGTTGATGTCACTAACATTATACTAGCTGAAAATTTGCCTGCCTCGGATATAGCATCCCACACTACAGTTGTGGTGAAAAAATGTTAGCAGGTATGAAAAAAAGCCTTATGACTTGTTGTAATTTTTTAATTAATTTAAACTTCCCGAAGGGATTGGTTTTGAACTGGAAGTGGCAAGACAAAAATGAAACATAGCTTATCTCAGTAAAAAGTTTTCCCATTTCTTCTTGAGTTTTTTTCACCTGGTATTTTTGTGCCACAGACTGTAGCTGTCTCAGTGTGAATTTAAATTAGAACTGCTGCTCCTAAGTTCAGCATTTTAGAGCTGTTAGCATAGTGCAGAAAGAAAGCTAGGCATTCATTCATCCACTTTCCATACTTACTGGTGGAAGATGTTAGTACTTTTTTTTTTTTACTGATTGATTATAATTATTGATGCTACGATGTTGCATGTAAATTGTTGGCTTGGACAGAATTAATCAAAGCAGTTCATTATGATGCGGAGACTGATATTAAAAAGCAATTAATTTCATTACTTCTACATTTGAAAATCATGATTGTTTGTTTACCGTTGTTTTGTTGTACATACCATTTACCTTCAGATACACCAGTGAGCATTCTCTCAGTTCTCATTTCTAGCAGAACATTTTAATGGAACTTCAAATCATACAGCAGTCTTTCTTTCAAACTGGTATTATACTGCATGCCAAATCTGTTTTTCTAACTTAATCTCATTGTCATTGCATTTGAATACTTTACAAGTATTTAAAAATAAAAAGCTAACATTAATCCCTACATCTTCTCCCCGCCCCCCCCCCCCCCCCCCCCCAAAAAAAAAATAGCTGACCACTGTTCTGCCTTAAGTACAGCATCATCAAAAAAAAAAGGGGGGGGGGGGAAATATCTGGCAGAAATAAGCATTGGTGATACTCGTTGACTGCATTCTTCTTTGGTCTTCCTTGATGCAAGCAATGTAAATGTTTTGGACTTCAGAACAGAGTTGTTTCCAATTATTCTTTGAACTTTCTTCATTATCATGCACCAATCTTTCTTTCTAGTAGTTTTGATATCAGTAGTTTAAAAAGAATAGAAAAAAAAATGACTTAGCTATTTAAATAAGTATAAACAAGTATACTTGTAGGGTGTTTTAAAGAAGAATGCAGGATGTATGCCGAAGTAATATACATAGCTTAGCATTTGTTGTATACCATGATATCTTAATAAATGTCTTTTTCAATCAGAATAAAGTATGTCTTGAGGCTGTTGAACGGTCTGCCCCGTTGCCAGAAAATTTCACCAAAAGGTATAATTGTCCTTGGGGCTGATATTGCAATCCCTTTGAAGAGACATAGTTCCCTAGCACCCGCTCAGTACTGTTCTGTATGTTAGCAAGAGGAAGTGTTGGAAACGATGGTCCAATTCCAGACTGACAGTGAGGACTGCTAACTGGAAATCTTTGCCTGCTGACATCCTTAGAACAAATGATGTCCGTACCCTACATAGTCACATCAGCTGAACAGGGTTAATTTTGTCCATTTTGTCTGTGTAAGACCCCAGATAAAATTTGGCTCTTCATCTGTGTGTGTTTGGGTGGGTCATAGGGAAAAGTAGTAACAAAGGAAAAACACCCAAGTCCTTTGCTTACCTTTTGGAATTTTTTAGCAACACCCAGATTAATGTATGCCTGGGAGAACAGCTTATTATAATGATGGATGTTGCTGTTCCTCGGACAAAAATACTTACAATAGCCTTAATGTGCTCTTTGCATGCATTTTACCATAAGAATATAACTGATTCTTTAAACTGTTACTTGGCTGCTACAGTCTGTCTTATTGTTTTAAAATGCACTGCTAGTTTGGTTTTTGGATCTGTATGCTCACTGGTCAAAGCCACTTCTTTGTATCATCTCCTTAAATTATTGCTTACCTCCAGTTTTGTAAGTTGGTTAGCACTGAGCCTATTGAGAAGAATGGCTGTACCATAAAGCATCAGTCTGGTATTTCAGAGGGAGGTCAGCTCCTTGAATTACATCTGAATTGCTTATTGGATGGAGGTTTGAACCTGAACTGAATCCTTACCTGTGCTAACTAATATAAACCACAAAGAGCCTTGCTAGCACAGTTGGTTACCTGTGTTGTATCCTTCTTCCAGACGGTATAAGTCAAGGTACAACTCAAGAACTCCTAAAGGAAGAGACCTCTCAGCTGTCAACTTTAGTTTGCTGGAGCAGGGGAGCAAAACCAGTTCCACTCTTTAGTGGACACGACGAATCAGTCAGCAGCAGGCATTGTAGTAGCAGGTGGCTGTTTCCTGTGTCAGAGCCAGTGCATTGAGCTAATATTCAGTATGAATATGCTTTCTAAGGGGCAAGACACAGCTTGTTAGCTGATCACTGGGGCAGCTGGTGGAGAGCAGGCGTTATGACCCGGAAGCTGTTGCTTTTCTTAGACCCTGTGCAACCTTTGTGATATGCCAAATGCTAAATCTGTGCGTGTGCTACGGGCTGCTGACCCTTGTTCTAGAGGATACCAGAGACAAAGAATTAGAAGGAGTTGCTAACTTAGCAATTTTTTCCTCACTTCAGTACAGAGCAAACTTTTGTCAAGGTGAATTAGTATTTGTTCTCATTGCAAAAAGTACATCATGAACTATATGAAGAAGCATGAATCACATTTGATGAGAACATTTGTTGTGCTCACACTAGAAAATCTTTCTATGTTTGAGGTACTGAAGTTTGAAAACAGAATTTAGCACTTTACAGGGAGATGCTTTTCTGTAAGATTTCACTTATGCCTTAGGCTGGGCTAGAAAAAAATGCAATAACCTTATTACCTGTGTTATTTTTGGGGGAAAAGAAAAAAAAAAAAAAACAGGATAGAAGGAAAAGGTAAACATACCGAAAGTTCTTTTAATTTTTTCTAGGATGAGGTAGTTTTTATTTGGTTTTGAGGGGATGGGCAAAGGAGTGCTTTTGTTTTCTGAAGCAGGCTTCTCCTTCTCTATTTTATGTTGTTCTCAGGAAAAAGAAATGTAGTAGTTGCTAGAGAGCAATGGCATGATTAGTTATAATTTATTATTAACTTTAAGAAGTGAAAGGATTCTCCCATGGAATGATGCCAAGACTTCTCAAAATGTAGCTGGCTGACTTCAACAGAAGTTGCATTTCCGTGTTTTAAATTGTGCCTGGATGCCTCTAATTGAAGTAGTGTGTTTTTATTTTAGTGGCTGGGAGTCCCCCATTGGTGTCACAAATTACCAATTCAATTTCCTTATGTTAATATTACTAGAGAGCTTTACGGCAAATGTATATCTAGGTCATTTCTTAACACCTTTGCATAGATTCTGCTTTGAATATATTCTGTTTATGTACTTAGTGGTGGAGAGAAGGTGTTCACCCAGTTTGTCCTGCTTCCTAATATCTATGAAATGGAAGCTGTGCTTACAGTTTGATTGTGTCCATGCTACTCCATAGCACCCTTTCTTCATTTACATTTGTGTATATTAGCTCAGTGAGTGCAGCTTATGGATAAGCTTTCTAGAAAAAAATTCCTAGTTGTGATATTAAAGGTATGGTTGTCCTAAGCAAGCAAATGGGACCAATTCTTTGCTGTGTATGAATTCAGGTAGAAATAGACTGACTGTAGCACCATTCTTTTGCTGTTGATGCTCCTTATTGGCTCAACAGCCTTCATCCTGGATGTTTCTGAATGTGAACTCTTTGTGACACCAGCTGTCTTCTTGCTACCGAGTCCCCAGTATTGATCTCTCAGGCAAGAGAAAAATGAAACTTCCAGTACTAATGGTGTCTCATTCTGACATAAAAAATGGCTCCTAGTGACTCCAATGATCTTAAGGCACTCCTTGATACGTCTTCAAGGATGAATGGTCAGCTATAATTCAGTCATACTCGCTAAAAACAAGTAACTGAACTGGAAGATGAGTGTTACCAGCTGTTGAAAAGTTTCCACGTGGCCTTTGCCTGGCAGGAACAAAGGACTGACTGGTAGTCCCTTCAGTAGAAAATATTTGGACAGAGACAGATGTTGAAAAATTTCTTTCTGATACTTATATTTTGAAGGTGAGTTTCTGAAGTGCAAGTTCTGTTTTCTGTTAACAAGAACAGTGTATTTTCTTCTTCAGGGAAAATACCAAGCCAGGATCTCTTCAAGATGTTGTTTTCATCTCCTCTCTAAAAGTCACTGTAGTACTTCTTTTCCTTTCTTTTACCACATTCTGTCACACAGCAGATGATACAGCTGTCGCAGCAGTAGTATCCTTACCTCCTAAGTCTGTTGGGATCAGCATACCCAGCCTCCACCTCTCTATCCCTGGGCATTGCACTACTCAGTTGTTGAAGAGCTGAACACCAGTGTGCAGACCACGAACCTGAATTAACCTCTGCTCCATGCATACCTTTGCTCGCCAATGGTTCCTGATAACAGTCCAAGTACAAATTGATATTTTACTCAGCGGACTGATTCAAGGATTATGGCTTTAGCGTAACAGGGAGAGAGTCTACGTGGTGGCTGAGATGTACATGAAGAGAATCTGATGCAGAGCAGGAAAACCTATATATGTGTAAAATATGGGGTTTTATGTTTAAACTCAAGTGGAAGGGATTTTTTAAAATCTGTTTAACAAAAAGACCTCAGTAAAATTTGATAGAAATACTTAAGTGCATAGATACCCATTTTTCCATTGTAAAGGATGATGAAAGTAAAATGTTTTGAAAAGTCCAAATCAAACAAAATAAAAGAAGCCAATTTTCTGTATTTTATATTTTGTTGTAAAAACATTTTTGAGAGTGCAAAATAAGTACTACAGTATAATAACAATTCTTGTTTGTTAAAAACTAAGAAAAAAGCATAAAAAATGTTTAAGTGAACAGAATTCATATGAAGTATTGCTGCTTTAAATTTGGTAATTTGGCACTGAAAAAAAATGTTACATTGGATAATTGCTCATAAGATGTGTTCAACCCGTTTCAACCATAGGCTATCAAGCTTCACTATCATCTGCTCCCTCAAGTTCCATTTGTTCTGCTTAGCTGCCATTTTGGGTAGCCATTCTGCTCATCTTTGCAGCATTATTTCAATCCTGCATCCTAAATACTCTGGGAAATCTGAATTCAGCTTCCATTGGTTTTAGAGTAAAAGTCATTTTTGAAATATTACTGGGATCAGCATTTGAACTTTTATCTCTATGCTTTCTTATATTTTTCTCATTTTAAAACAAGAATTTATCTTGCAGGAGCTATTTCACATTTGTGTGTTTTTCTCAGACTTCTCTTTCTATTCATTTGGTATCATATTCTAGTGGTGTCATTCTCTCTGTGATAGGTGTTGTATGTGTGCATATATACATATATACACACATAATTTTTTAATGTATCAATGGATAGAAAAAGATTTCTCCACATGCATTCTATTAACAGATGTAGAGAATTTACTGTACAAAATCAGAGAAGTCAAAACTTTAATGACTGAAGTACCTATGGGAGATTTTATAGAAGAGTGTGTTTATTCTAATATTTTTCTTCTCCTAAGATGAAAGTTCACTTTCACTAAGTCTGACATGCTGGCTATACCTCTGTCAGAATACTATCAGTGAATTTCTTGATTTGTAAATCAGAGAGACTTTGAATCCCAAAGACAATATGGCTTTTAAACATCTATCTTTGGGGTTTATTTTACTGTGACACCAGCATATCTGGTCAGCCACTGTCCAAGACTATTACAGAGAAATGGTTGTCTTTGTGCACTTCTCATTGTTATTCACCAGCAGGATAGTCATTGGAGGGTCACATTAAAGTTCATTCAATCAAAGCCGTGGCAGTAGCAATAGTCCGCCTCAGGTCAGTACCATCTCTTGAGATTTCTAGGGCACTACCTGAAGTTATCTGCATAATTTTATGTAGTCTTAGTGCCTTGATACTTCGTAGCAAATATTTCAAAGGCAACAGATCAGTGTCTAGTGTTCTTCATGACAACCCCATTCTCTTTTCTCTTACTGTCCTATTGTAACTATTTGCATATATCTTCTTCTAACTTCTAAGTTCATGTTTACTCAGCTGTAATCAACATCTGATGTGTATTATTACCTTAGATTCAGTTATTGATCAAATTTAGTTTTTATATTTCTGTGTTTAAGTGGTTATTGGAGTCATTGCTTGTAATCATGGTGGGAACCTCTACTTTCTACATTTGAGATAATCTTCAAAAGTCTTCTTTTATGCCACAACAGATGTTTAAGTTGGGCTGAAATAAATCATAGCCAAGCAGTATCTGCTTTTCTTCCTCGAGTGGAAGGAGATCCTAGATAAAGGGTGGCTATATCTGGGTTGTATTGGCCAGATTAATGAGGGATTTATATTACTTTCTCTTAGAATATGTATAATACAGAATTTTGAGACAGAGCATGCTGTAGTGGAGGTGTGTGGGTCAGAGATGCAAGCAAAGTACTTTTTTGAGGAATTACTGCTCTTTGTTCTAAACACTGCTGGTGACTCATAAATGACAGAATTTACAGTCAGAAATTAGTCCTTTTCAGAAGTTGGACTTTCCTCAAGTCTTCTCATAGATTAAAAAAGAAAGAAAGGAAGGAAGGAAATTTAATGGCATCCTTTAATCAAAGTGTTTTGATACAGTATCACAGTCCTAAAATACTTAGAAAAGATCTGGGCTTTGAGTGAGAGCTTTGTTGAAATTAGATATCTTTTTCTGTGTTGATTTCTGTGCTGTTCCATGTGTAAGAGAGCTTTTTTCTTTCTTTTTTCTTTTTTTTCTCCTTTGTTGAGCAAAGCTTAGGAATTGCAGAACTCCTGAAAGCAAAGTGGCTCTGTTCACATATCTACCTTATCCAAACATTCTTTTACCTGCTGCAGCACTTGTAGTTCTTAACTCCTTTACCCAACTACATGAAAATTGTTTTAAGAGCATACTATTTGGCTTATTTTCATTTCACGGCCACAAACACAGTAGGAAATCGTAATTATTTGTATTCTCAACTAACATAAGCAGAGTTTGGGAATAAAATAAATTTAGTTTTGCCAGTAGTAAATTTAGCTATGAAACCTATAGTTTCTTGATACACTTTATCTCATAGATTCTCTTCATCGTGTAGGGAATATATTCTTAAAACAACCCTAGAGAGAAGCAATATGACAAGTAGTTAGGTAAGCTTTGGATCTCTAATCCAAATTAATAGGGTTTTTAATGACCTTCTGTGTTTTTGTGCATGTTCTTTTTTTAATGTACTCTTTTGACAAAAGTAATTTACATAGACAGTCTCAGTAATTTTGAATTGTGAATAATGCATTTGGTGATAATTTCATAATGCTACTTAGAATTGGGATTTGCAGTGTTTTTATAAATATTAGGTATAGTGTGTATTCATTTAGCTGGCTGGTGGGAAGTAAAGAGTGCCATCTGAATAGGTTTTTTCTTCAGATCCTAAAGGAGATCTAGGACTTTAAGCTCCTCCCTGCTTTCCACATTTGTTCTGAGCTCAATGCCTTGGTGGACTTTTTCATGCCAAAAGCTAAAATTTCAGGTGATCCTTAACATGTAAGAGTGTTAAGGTATTAAAAATGATGATGTAGACAGAAAACTGAAAGCATTTCTTGTTAGCGTTACTTTAAATGTTTTATGTGGTATAAAATTAATGGGTAGTGCTCACAGGGTGTTCTCTTTGGTTCTTTGTCTCCATCATAAGCTGCTACTTAGATCTGTTTTTGAAAGCTCCTGGTGTCTTTGAGGTCCCAGCTGTTCAAATACTTCTCCAGTAGAGACTGAATGTGTGAGGTTCTTTGCTCACTCTGGCTTCTGTCTCTCAACTTGTCAACGTATTGTAGAGCTTCTTTGTATTTCATTGATTGAAGTTTTGGTTTTAGATATGAAAATAATAGCAAATTGTTGTAGTTTACCTAGATCAAGTTTTCATTTTTGCCTAATTTTGTAGGTTATCATTTTCTCCTTACTTTTCCTTGACTGAATATTTAGGAGAACTTGAAAGTATTTGAATACTGGGTATATTAGTAACCCTTCATTTTCATTATATGACTGTTGCAGTAAGATCTGTGAAAGCTGATGAAAATTAGCATTTTGACTATTATTCGTCTTTACAGGGCACTCTGAGGAAGTTTTTGATAACCAGCTTAACGTGGCCTACTGCTTCGATGACCCTGAGGAGAAACAGTTAAGGAATTACTTGTATGAACAGTGCTTTAACACTGCTCAACTAATAAAAACTGATGGTGGGAAAAGGCAAGCACAAGCACATGCACATATGGGCCTAATCAATGAGGAACAAGGTGAGTCACTGTGATCATAATGCTACATTGTATCAGCATTGAGACAATCATATTTTGTAATTCATATTTAATTACAGGGCACTTTATCTCAATGTAAATTTGTTTGCAACCATAGTTTAAAAGAAGTTTCAAAGATGTTGCAATTTTAGCTTTTGGAGCAGCAAATAAGAGGACACAGAAGTCTATAATTATTCATAGACCTGTTTCCTTTGCTTGCTTTCCATCTACAGCCAGATGAAAAGCAAAATGTAACTTTAAATGAAGCATTCTTCTACCACAAAGGTTCTTTTTATTCCATCTTATATCTTCTTGCTTGTTTTTGTCAGGAGACTGGTAATGCTGCTGCAGACCAGAGATATGTCAGTAGCGCCATCTGTAGTTGAACAAACTGGGTTGACTTAAAAGATGTGTGAACACATAATTTAGTTTAGTTCTGCCTCAGAAATGGAAAATCTACACTTGGATAGAACAACCAGTATTTTGTTTTCTTTTATTTTTAAAATCTTTCTCCCATCTGAACATCACACCATGTTGTTTTTTTTTACATGATTGCCATAGTGTTGTTTGCTTCCCCTTGAACTCTATTTCCCCATGTGTCCCTGTCCTATATATAGTGTGTGTGTATATATATAATATAGGATATTAATTGATGTAACTGTTTACCTTGTTTTATATGCTTTCTTTAAAGATACATTACTTTCCATGGCAGACAGCTTTGGTTGTGTACTGCAGGATATACATGAGAAAGATTTTCCTACATTTCTATCAAATCTTCTCATTTTGTGGGAAGAAAGTCAGTGAGTGAGCCCCAAGTAACTGAATAAAAATTTTCAGTTCTAGTTCCTGAGTGTACTGAACTGCTAACCATTTATTCAAATATGTGAATTACACAGCCATTATATTCTTGTTTATAAGTTTTGCCTTGTGGGTTGTAAATATTCCAACTTTGAAAAAACCTCGTGATTGACTTCTCAGCTAGAATGGCTTTTCTGAAGAAAAAAAAAATAGATTAACAGAAACTGTTGTGGGAAAATAAGGCAATTCTAGTAACTTGCTAGAAAAATTAAAATAAAAATAAAACCTGACAGAATGGTTACATTTTGAACAATGGCCTCATTTTCCAGCAAAAGCCTGGACATGAAACATGAACTCTACAACTTTTTTGTTGTTGAAAAGCCTTTGTCATGTGTTTTTTTTCCCCATGTTCCCTCAAAGCTAAAAAATCCCACTGTACTCAGTATTTCCTTGTCGTTCACACTGTTTTCTTCTGAACCTGTGATATTTTTTTGCCTGCCACAACCAGAACTCAACTGAGTTTTAAAATTTGAATTCATGCTCCAGTAACAGATAAAATAGAATCTTCTTTTCTTACAAATATTATGATTGTATGAATATTTGTGTTTACAAGTATGATGTTTTGTTCTGACACTGAACTAGTGCTAACTAATGTTTACATAGGACTTCTCAACCAATTTGTCCTCACCTAGTAGTAGTTAAAGGTGAACTGTGCTTCCTTAATGCTTTACAAGTAAGCTATGACAGTGAGAAAAACTTCACTAACGTAAATAGAAGTTTGCATTGTTGACATTCACTCTTCATATATATTGGTTTTGGTTATTGTACATTTCCATAGTTGAGTTTTTTCCTAAAATTTTGGGAATATTCTGTTTGATTATTTATTCCAGCTTTATTCCAGGAATCTGGCGTCCCAGCAGATAAGATAACACTTGCTTAAAACCCAGCCAGTCATGACCAAGTCATTTTCATTTTAAGTGAAAAATGCTTAATTAGGTTATCTGATCCTCAATAGAATAAAACGATTGAAGTTGCTGGATTTCTTGGTAACCTTTTCATCCGGTCCTTCAGTTACTGAAAAATAAAATTTTAAGAAGAAACATAAAAGCAAACATTCCTATCTATCTTCAAAGAATCACACTGATTGTGACTGGCATGCACTGCCAACATTTTTTTCAACATTTCCTACTTCTATGATGTGTTAAGCAAAAGTTGTTGAATACTTTAAGCCTTCAGTTCCATTGCAAAAGCATAATAAGTAAAGTTATGCAATACGCTTTGAGATGTTCAGTGGAGGAGAAATTTCATTTTCCTGCTGTGAAATATTAGAAACTTCCAGAAGAGAGGGTTCGTATTAACAGTGGTAAGGAGGGAGAAAACGAGGTGCATTTTTCACTGGATGGGGTAAAGCTCCAGTGAATCTGTGGAGTCTGTCTTTTGCAAATATTTTATTTCCATAGAGACAGGTGAAAAAAAATGAAGAAGCATGGAGTAGGCACAGAATTTGCTTTGAGGGTTCACAGAGAAAAAGACAGCAGATGTTTTCCTTGCACTTCATATTTTTGAAGAGTGAAAAATTAAATCTTAAGTTTGGACTGCTGAAAAAGTGTAAGAGCAGATGCTGAGTTGGGGTTTGTACAGGACTGTATAAAATTACATGAGTATTAATGGTGTTAGAAGTAAAATTCTGAACGCGTTGCTTTTTATATTAAAACAAATAGATATTGCTTGTAAATCATATGGTGGGTTTTTTTCTTCAGTTATTTATAGTGGTGTAATCTGATTTGACTGTGAACTGAATGAGTCAGATGCCTGCTATGTATGGGGATATATACAAGAATGGATACATATGTGTAGAGGTGTATGTGTACATGAATTTATGTATACAGGAATGTTTATGTGTACAGATATAAATGTGACTTCTGTACTTCAGATATTTATAAGTATTGGAAGTCTATGAGAATGCTTGTTTATGTGTATATATGTGTGAATGATGCCTAATACTTGCATGATATTTTCAACTGATTTTAATCTTCATATCTATATTAACTGTATTTATTAAGAGTGCAGTTGGGAAAATAAGGAAAATTTAAAAGAATGAGATGTTAGTCTGGCACAGTTGGGTGAGGGAACTGGTACAGGGTATTTATATCTAAAAGGATGAACACATGAATGTGTGTTTTTATTACTTGTGGATGGAAGCTACGCATATATGCTCAAAAGTATAAAAAGTATAAAAACCTGAGTAATCTGCTACAGACACAGATGGAAAACTGTCTTTGGAACACATGTCATTTCAGTGGTTGTTCTTTGCAGAACGAGATTTTTAGTTCTTTAAAAAAACTGCATTTGTAGAGTAAGTTAGTTCTCTCTGTTTATGAGCTACCAAAATGAGAGTCTATTCATGGGCTATTATAGAAGAGTTCACATTATGGTACTATTCAATCAGCTGTACTCACCCCGTAGTTTGTCTTTCCTCAGGGAGCTGATATTTCATTGTTTTATTACTTTGGTTACTAGTCATTTTCTCATATAGCAATTAAACATCATGATGTCACTTCATACACATTGAAAAGGCAATTCATATTCATATGTTTTGTCTCATTAAATCCAACATTATTTATCATCCAAGCAGGCACTGTAGCATATATATGTAGCATACATATTCCTCTGTTTTGAATGTGTTTTTAGAAGTAATAACCAGAATTATCATTATAAGTGTTTATTTTTTTCCACGTATCAGAGAATAAGATTATTATAGTCTGAGGACCCAACTGTGGCAGTTCTGCCACACTTGTGTAAATTCTGCTAAGTTGATTACAAACTGCATTTACAACAGGTTTTTCACTGCTGTATCTTACAGAAGAAACACAGAGTGAGTGTATCGATAAATGTAATGGCTAATTCACATGCATTCTTATATTACTAGTACTTGTCATTACAATATTTGAGTGTTTTCTGGTTTGTATTAAATGATTATTCTAGCATGCATGAAATGATGCAGAACTTCAATATATGCTTTCAAAAGTTTCAGATAATTTACATGAATAACAAAAGCAGCCCAAAGGAAACATGGAATTTGTACTTGTAGGAGCTATTTACTTCAAATAGTTTGTAACAAAATTAGAAAGTGTCTATATTTAAAAATATAATAAAAGAGACATCTGAGCATCTTGTTTTAAAAACAGCCATCAAGGCTACTGCGTTTGTATATTTTAGCGTACATAGATACATACCAATGTATGTATATATATGTACATAGCCTGTTCCTTAAAGCCAGTAGTTCAGATACCAATCTTAGTGTCAAGCAATTCTGCCTTGAAGATAACTAATGACCATATCTGATGGTGTTTTTCTAATACGCATGCATAAGTGCTCTTTCTTCAAGGCACACCTTTGCAAAGAGGTTAATTAGGGGTACACTCTCTGTGAGAAAGTGAAGCAGGAAGAATCCAGAATTCTGGAGGAAGCAAAGAAAAATTACATCCACGTTCTTTTTATAAATATCTATCCTCCCAGCCTCAAATGGTGCAAGGGTCTCAACTCTTACTTTTCAGACTTTACCAGTGAAAGTAGACATTCAGAGGTCAAGGGTCATTTCCTGTATTAGTAATTCAAACAATGTCCAGAGATGTCTATGGGCACAGGAGCACAGGATACTTGCTAAAATGGTGCTTATAGTCCCGCACATGCTTTTAGCTCATACCATTTTGAACTTCCCTCCCCTGCAATTATTCATAGGCACAGCTGGGCAGTTAGGAGTGTTGCAGGGGTTTCCTAACAGGCAGCTTTCACTCAGCCATGCTGATTTCAAGAATAAGACCGTTTACTAGGATAGACTCACCTTCCCATACCCGTTCTTTGAAGTACGAGGAGATATTTCTGAATGCATTTTAATAACTAGTTTTGAGGGAGTGTGATAGGTTTCACAGTGGAGTCCAATGAATAAAACTGCCCCAACAAATTCCAAATGTAAATCAGTGCCATGCCAGAAACTGCCTATCCCCTGATATGAGAACTGTGAGATGTGTGAAAATTATGCTTTTAATCTCAGTGTAGTGGTGACTTTGAATTAGTCATCCGATTTATGTTCTGCTAGCACATAAGAATCAGCAAAAGTGGAGGTAATACTTTTTCTGAAATGGTGAATGACTGGGAAGACTAAAGACAGACAGAACTACTAAAAGAAAGGCACCGTATGCAAAGCTGTTAGACGATATCTCAGTGCTGATTCCTTTAGCATTCAGCTAATCTATAAACCTTACTTTGTCTTTCTTTATATGTTTTAGATTGCAAATCTTAAAGAATTCCTGATCAAGGTTTCCTTAGTCCTTTCTAAAATAAGTTTAGACATTTAAAATATCTGCCGTATTCTACAAATTAATGGACTTTTTTAAGTGTTCCATCTTGATCTAGTTCTGCCTTGATTATAAGTTATGCTAAGCTCCTGCTGCTTTCCAGTCAGGGCAGTGTTTTGCTGCCGTTGAGTACTTCTCATCTCCTGCTGCACCCACCTCCCCATAAAATAATAAATTGTATCTAATTTATGAGACAGGTATAATTGTTCTATATGTAATCAAGGATAAAATTTAGTCTATTTTGAATATTAGAGCTTAACATAGACTTTTCTGATTGAAAGGTTTACTAAACACAGGAGGATTGATAAAGAAATGTAATTAATTTGTTGTAAGGGGAAAAAATGAGATTCTTACAAACTGACACAATCTAGACAAAGACCAAGGAGTAAGATTCTACCTATCATTGCACCATAGTATTGAAAATAAAAGTTTTAATCAAGATATTGTAGAAGCTGTGGGGAAACTTCTATTGAGCTTAAAGGACATTTGAGTCAAACTTCTGAAGTTTAAGCATTAATTACTGGGTATATTTGGGTAACAATGTCTTGGATTCCTAGCATCTTTTTCTTTGGAACACAGAATGTCTAAGCTGATTGCTTTCTTGTTCATAGTAGGTCCTACTTAATCCATTGCTAAGTAACTGTTTATTTTGTATTTTGAATTGTTTATGGCAAATGTTTTTCAATTAAAAAACATAATGTGTAAATAATTGATATGAATTCAGCATAAATTCATGAGTATCTACACAGAGGAAATATACAAGTTTAAGCGAAATTTCCTCAATTGGTTTGTCCGTAGGCAGAAATGATTTATATTCAGATTAAAAAATATATAAAAAGAATATTAATATTGCTAAGTGAAGCACTAAGAAAGTTTACTAAAGGCAAAACTAAAAAAATCTTATGGAAGTTCTTATGCTTGAGTCCATTTTGTGACGTTAATTATATTATGATGTAGTGTCTCTGGCTTGTGTATTCCTAAGAATATCCAGAATAAAATTCAACTATGGGATGGGTGATCTACTTGCACCTTCTACATTAATAAAACTGCATACTTTTATCTGTGTTGAAGTCTGCCAAGCATTTGAACAGCAAATTTTCATTGTGTTGTATAACATAGAAATGAAAGGTGTATCTTTACAATCTGATTGCGAAATTAGAAACAGCTGGTAAATAAAATAAACCAGTGGGACAATGTTAATGAAGTGATAAGTTTCTTTCCTACACATGGAGTGCAGAACTCTTACTATCACTGCATTTGATAAACTATCCAGCCTACTTATTTAATGTTATGTTTCCACTATAACACGCGTGGCCAGTATCATGACCAGTCCATACTGGTGTATTCACGAGTGCAGGTCTGACACTGGAGGAGAAAAACTTAAAATTGATCCTATTTCTCTTTTCAGATATAAAAGTCAAAACAGCCACTCATCTAATAAAGTGCGTTTTGGTTTCATCCTTCCATGCATCTGTGTTAGAGTTCTCTTTTTGTAGGCAACTTTTTTATTTTAAAATGATAGCCAGATAAGTGTGTGATTTTTGAGAAAAAGATTATTCACGGAATCTTCACCCCAAATCTACTGGGGGGGGCTAAAAGATCCCTTGGAGACTAACCTAAAAATGACTGTTGTAGTGTTCATTGTTTGTAGAAATCACATAGGATGTTTCAACTGATTATTTTAATTTCACTTTATGTAGGAGACCGCATCAAGTAGTAATCAAATGTCATTGATCTATCATGATATCCCCCACTCTGTTTGCACTTCCCAAATTACTAACTTATATGGGTTATTCCTTGTTGTGATTGTTTATTCCAAACAACTCTTTTGGAAAAAGGAATTTAGAAATAGCTCAGCTCTGAAAATTTACACACATCTCCAAATCCTGTACCTTTGCCTTCATATACCCATTGCCAACTTCTATATTGAAGTTCATGAAGAAACATACACTTTAAAAGAATATCTACATCAGGGAAAAGGAGAGACAGAAAGAAATGTTTTCTTAATGGAACTAGAACTCTGCATATCCAATTTGATTGTAATCACTTGATTAAATGATCAAATTTGATTGATTTTAATCACATCCATTTTAACAATTTCCATCATATTTTTTTCATAATATATACTGAACAAAACCTTTGTTATTCTGCATTTACGGTATTTCACAAAGTTATTATATTGTGTGATTGCTTAAGAATTGAACATGTGGGCTAGCCAGGAAAAAGTTGATAGTAGAGCATAATTTAAAAGGTTGAAGTAGCAAATTGCTAGGAGATAAAGCTTTCAGATATGACGCTTTTCTCTGTCAGTCAGTGGCAGAGAGAAGCAACCATAAATCCAGATAGATTCCTGGGAAGGACAGATTTAAAAGCTTTATTAAATAATTGAGCTCATCCTCATGCAAGTGCAGATGGAGTTCCCATATGAATAATATTTTATTATGGGATCATTACTAGTATTTAACTGGCATGTACTGTATTGTATGACTGTTATGGAAATTACATATGCTTTCAGTTCAAATTAGTATACTGTTAAGAAAGTCTGAAAGAAGCTTCTGAAGATGCAGCTGGAAAGCAAAAAAAAAAAAAAAAAAAAAAGACCTGTTGAATTGATAAAAAAAATATTCTTCGTATACTTAATTTTTTCTTTTTTTAAAGAAGTGTTGGCAGGCATTGAAGATGTTTTCAATAAGAAAACTCAGGGTAAGTTCTGCAGGGTTCTTATTTTTACTTTAGAAAAAAACCTACTGTGAAAATTTCTTCATCCTTCTCCTTCAGTTTATTTAAATCAAGGCTGCTAATTAAACACTAGGAAGAAGTAATATTCTTTACATTAGGAAAAAAATGACCACATTTGTTAAAAGCCTCCTTAACTCTTTCATCAGCACTACAAATTCCCCCTGCTAATTCTTTGAATAGGGAATTTCATTTTTCATATAACACCTAGGGACAAATCTGTATTCTTTCTTTGTAATGAGAAACTCTTCAAAATATTCACTGCTATACTGCTAATTCTAATCTCTGTCATTTGTGTTTACCATTGAAGTTTTATGACATACACCAAAGAATAAATAAAAAAATGTTAAGTTAGTTTCTGTTTGTAGGTATTTGGTGATTGTAAAGGTCAATTCCAAATAATTCTTAAAATTACTAAAGTGTTGCGATTGTTTATTTTGAACGCTAAGAGATATTCTGTGAGAAATATTTTTGAAAAAACATTTGAGGTGTACTTGAATATAATGTGTAATTCATAAGCTATGTATGTATACACATCTATAAGAATCATGCTCTTTATTTATGTTTTTTGTATCAAATGTTGCTGTTTGCTTTATGTGCATGCCCAGATGATTATGGCCTTTAATGAAGAGATCATTTTAAAGTATTGATAGCCGTGAGTAAATTATACTATGTTTGATCTGTGTTAAAGATTCAAAGTCTAGGGTCTTTGAATAGAACTTAGAATAAAAATGTAATTAGGTTACATCCCTAAAGTCTGATATATCTTTAAACAAGACTGCAAATGAAACTTTATTAAAACTTCAAATGAATTATTTCTTTGCTTTTTTAAATTCTTTTCCCCTCTCTTCCCTTTCATGTCTATTACTGACATTGCTGCTTGTATTTTACCTGTCTTTTCCAGAGTATTTCAATTATTTACTGCTTAATGAGTAGTACTGAGATGAAGGTTCATTCAAAGCTGCCCACTCACTAACAGAATTTTTTTACTTTAAAGCTTTGCAAGGTCTTGGACTACTGCCGCTGAACCAGCAATTGCCATCATATTAGATAAACTTTCCTGGAGGCAGTGTTACCTTTCAGTAATTGTTAGAGGAAATAGTATTTCCAGAAGCGCCTTCTCTGGGATGGAGATCTTCTGAGAGTAAAGCTGTAGTCAATGGGATTGCATTTCCACAGCCATTACAGTAATATGTAGAATTTGTGTGTAAAACAAACATTCAAAACTATTAATACAAGTGTACCTTCAATGATATACTTCAAGTTTGAACAGACCGTAGGAGGTCGTTAGTCTGACCTGCTACTCAAAGCATCATTTTGATGTAGAAATCTCCACAATAGAGCACTGAACGTTGCACCCAATATTATTATTGGAAGCTGTGGAAAGTAAGAGGGTAGAATCTGAACAAAATCTAATCACTAAAAAAATTATTTAAACTGAGGAAAGCATTTGATTGCATGGGAGAAATCATATGATTGATGCCAGATTTTCTTTGTAGAGTTACTGTGAGTTGTGGCAATAGGTCCAGAGAGAAGCTGTGTATCTCAGAGAAAATCTGAGAGAGGTTTTATGTAGAGCCAGAGGCAACTTAAGAAGGCCTGGAGCCAACTGAGAATTTTGAGGGTACAGTGGCTGATGTACTAATTGGAAGAAAGTCAATAAGATACTTGTTCCATGGCACCTCTACAGCAGTACCTGTTCCTCTCATACTTCTTACTCTTTCTTTTGAGAACAAGAAGTTTTTTCAGAACAGCTCTTCTTCTGGTAATGTACCCTTCAGTTAATTCCAGGCTTTTCTCTTGCTGGTCCACAGTAAGCTATCCCTAAAGCAACTGTTATTTCAGCTGCCTGGGGAAGACCTTTTCTTCTTAGCAGCTTTCGTAGGAGCAGCAGGGGAAGGGATTAGGGAGCAAACAAACAGGCAACCACAGATACTACTGTTGTCCCTAGCTTGTGAGGTATCTCAGCCCTTTAGCAACAACTTTTTAAAGCATTTTTTATGTCGAAATATGATGACGTGCTATGGTATAATACAATAAAAGCATAGCTAGCATCTCTAGGGAGGTGACTTTCTACCTCATTCCACTACTGTAAGACCCTGTCTGCAGTACTGAATTCAGCTCTGGGATCCCCAGCGTAAGAAAGATGTGGACCTGTTACAGGTCTTCCAGAGAAGGGCCACAAGGATGATCAGAGGGGCTGGAGCACCTCTCCTTTGAAGACAGACTGAGAGAGTTGTGGTTGTTCAGTGTGAAGAAGAGAAGGCTCCTGGGAGATGTTACTGTGGCTATCCAGCACCTAAAGGGGACCTCCAGGAAAGATGGGGAAGTTCTCTTTATCAGGGAATGTAGTGACAGGACAAGGGGTTACAGTCTTAATCTAAGATAGGGTAGATTTAGGTAATATATTAGAAAGAAATTTTTTATTATGAGGCTGGTGATGCAGTGGAACAGGCTGACGAGAGGAGATATGGATGCCCCATCCCTGCAAGTGTTCAAGGCTAGATAGTATAGGGACCTGGGCAGCTTGGTCTAGTGGAACGTATCCCTTCCTCACGGCCAGAGGGTTGGAACTCACTGGTCTTTAAAGAGGCCCTTTTCAACTCAAACCGTTCTTCAATTTTATGATATTGTGACGAGCCCAAGTGCTGATATCATAATATGCACTGCCCACTACTTTGTATAGGTATAGGTATGTGAGCTTTAAAGGTGAGTAATTTAGAGCTTCAGGGGACTAGAGTATAAATACACTGTATATACAGTGATATAGACTTCATCAGATTTCTGTGATTTTATTTTTCTTTTTGGACAACAGATACTTGCTTAACTAATATCGGCAGAAGTAATATATCATTATTTCAATTGCAGTACCAATGCCCTGTAATTTTTAGTGCAGGCAAGGAATCATAAAATGCTGTGTTTTTACGTTGCGGTACACCAAGACTGTATCAAGGCTATGTGATGCTCACTTCCCTTACATCTCCTTTCTTGCAAGCCTCAAGCCTTGTACTGCTCTAACAGCCTTTCAGTTGATCTTGAGCTTCTTATACCTTTGGGAGAGATCTTCTAGTGTATTTTCAACCTGGGAAAGAGGTGATAATACACCATGATGAACCAACATGTCTACTACAATATTCTTTTGAACTATCCAAGTTGTTTGGCTCAAATTCCCTGTGCCATCTTTCCAAAAAATATTATCAAGCTCTTGTAGATGTAAATACCTGTAGATACAAATAACTAGTGGATGCAAATAACTGTTTACCTTAAAAGTGTTTGCCCTGATTTGTATCTGATGGTCAGTTGTGTTTTAGAGAGACCTTGTGGAACTATAGAAGAACAAAATTATCTTAAATCTTCATATATTTTTGTCTCGCTTTTGCAGACTACTCCATAAGCTTGGGTTCCCAGTGACCTCTGCATAATTCATTTTGCTTCAGTATAGTACAGGGTGATTCAACTATTTACGTAATAAGAGCTTTTTTCTAATAATTCTTGTGAGCTTTTTCTCCCACCTTCCAGTGTACCCCTGTTGAACGCTTATAAGCTCTGTAGATAGCGGCTCCATTTGGAATCGTATCATATCATAGAATCGTAGAATGACCTGGGTTGAAAAGGACCTCAAAGATCATCTAATTTCAAACCCCCTACCATGGGCAGAGTCACCAACCACTAGACCAGGCTGCACAGAACTATGTCCAACCTGGCCTTGAATGCCTCCAGGAATGGGGCATTCACAACCTCCCTAGGCAACCTGTTCCAGCATGTCACCACCCTCTGGGTGAAAAACTTCCACCTAATATCTAACCTAAATCTCTCCTGTCTTAGTTTAAAATCATCCCCCCTTGTCCTATCACTATCCACCCATGTAAACAGCTGTTCCCCCTCCTGTTTATATGCTCCTTCAAGTACTGGAAGGCCACGATGCAAGGTTTTTAACTACTTCAGCCTGAATAGTGCTAGCATAATTATCATAACTGAATGTAGGTAATAAAAATAATACAAATAGTTCAAGCAGTTTAACTGAAATGTAGACCTATATCTTTAAAATGGTAATGACTTTTTTTCTTTTTTGTTATCATTAACTGTTAGTGGTATTAGATTCAAAGTCCACGTGATATGGTGAAAGATGTCCTAGTTTTAGACTAAAACACGCCAGAATTTTATTGTGAACATTATTGTTCCTTGTTTAAAGCTAAAGTGGACTATTTTCTAAAGTCCTCAACAAATGTTTACAATTGAGAACTGAATGTGCTTTCTGAATATATACTAGTGCTCCTAATAGCCCTGTGACTTCTTTGGCGACAGTTTCCGTGGCATGATTTACATTGGTAAACATACAGGCAGGTAGAAAAGGAAATCATTAGGTGCTCTATGAGTACTGCTGAGGCATGGCACTAGAGCAGGTCGGTCAGTGCGTTTAGCAGATTGCAGCATTTTAAATTACCTGTACACTACTGGAAGCAATCTGTGGACCTAATTAACATCTCACCTAATTAACGTCAGCATTGCATATAAGGAATTCCAGACAGTTTTGCACTGCATTCATTTGTTAAATACAATATTATTCAAACCTGCTATCTTTGATTTCTCTGTTGAAAACTTCATGTTTGTATGCTGTTTTCTTAAGTGAGAGTAACTTTTTTTTTTCTTTCTCTCTCAAGTAATCAATGCACTGCTGAATGAGTTCATTTTAATGCACTCAATCATGCCTCTAATGTTTGTAGCTTACGGGCGCAAGCATCAGTAATGCAGGAATGTTATATGGCTTTAGTTTGGGCCATTTCATAAAATATTCATGGAATCAAAAATGTGCATCAAAATAGCGGCTGGGAGAATTACATTTATGTGCCTGCTTTTATGGCAGCTTCACATTTAAACCCATTTGTGTTAATATCTAGTCAATCTTTCTACTCAAAAAAAATAAAAAAATAAAAAGCAAATCCCAACATGCAAAGTAGTAGTCAACCTTTTGGTTGAAATTTGTCCAAAATATCTATTTTGACATAACAAATATATACTTCTTGAGTGGGTGTTAGAAAAGGGAATTATAGAGGAAATTTTAGGTAACATGAAAACATTTCCCTTCAGAATTTACAAAATTACATTAAGTTCTTTTGCTTGAAAGAAGAGATCTGTTTTTTTTATTATTTTTTGTAAGAAACTCAGTTCAGTAAAAACTGTAGCACAAATCTTTGTTCATGCGTGCATAGTTGCTGCATTATTTCTGAAATTTGATAGTGGCTGAGTAATGTCTTTTTATTCATATAATTGTTTAAAACTGATTCTTTACTATCCATACTATAATGTAGCAAAATAAAAAGATTAGACTATTGCTGATAGTTTCTTTCTGTTACACCCTAAGTTCCACTGAACTGTAACACTTTAGCAGTGGTAGTAGTTATGTTGTAGGAATTTCATTTCTGGTTTTTGATTCCTTTTATAAAAGAGGAACATTTATCAAAGATTCTTGATCTCCATTTAGTCCTTACTGTATGGCGCTAGGAAGAAGAAATATGTAATTGCTGTTAATGTTGTTAAATGAAAATAGGTATACTGTTTTTGTGTAATGTTTTGCAAGTAGATTTTTCAACTATGATCATATTAGAAACACCTTCTATATGTTATGTTTGAGGTCTTACAGATATAAATGATATACTTCTACAAACTATTTGAAATTATTTTCCTACTCTTTTTTTTATAATTTTGCTCTTTCTTTCAATTAGCAACAAAAAACATTTAAAACTCTGCCTTTCCACTAAAATATTCTTATTATCAACAATGCTCTATAATTGTCTTATTCTCCCAGTGCTTTTCAAGATTTTTAGATAGCATTAACCTCTTCGTGTGTCTAAAATTACAGTAGCTATGTGTTTAAAAATTAGAATTCACCATTGAAAGCAACTCCAAATGAACCAACTCTCAGAGTGAATAAACCCTCCATCCTCCTGAAGATGATATTTTCCCACAAGCCTTTGGAGTTCACATAAACATTATGTGTTAAAGAAATAGTCTGATATGTCATTTGCCAGGGAGTAGGAGGGATTTCAGGTAGTTTTGATGGAGGAATGCATTTCAAATCTAAAATGTTTTACCTTTCATAAATCTGATAAGGCTGTGGGTTGGTAATTGGAGGTATTGCTTGAAAGAATCTTCAGTTAGGAATTTTCCAGCTATGTAAGGGCTTGCAGGCTCTATCCCTCTCTTGCCTAGGGAGTTTTGGCAGCTATTTTTAAAATTAGTTGTGTTGTAGTTTTGTTTTGTTTTGTTTTCCCTCAACATCTTCTTTTTGGTATTTCTGTAACCAGACTGAGTTACTTTTTTCCTTTACAGTCTTTCTGGGTAGTCCAATGAAACCAAATGTGTTTTACTATAGTTACATTTGTGTACTACTATAAAAGAAAATACTGTTTTTTTGAAGCTTGGCGTAGGTGGATTGTTCTCTAAACAGGTTTCACTGAGATCTGGCAAAAAGAATGCCAGGTCAAAGCTCCTATGGTTAGGTCAACTCTTAAGAACTGTGGGATATATGGAATATATGTGTCTAATTTCTAGTCTGGCAGAAACTTTCTCAAGGGGGGGTGCATGGGTAGAAATTAACATATCTGATAGTTCTCATAATCTAAACAACAGTTCTGAGGGATGCCCAAGGAATGTGTGTAGAGTTAACAAAAATGTTGCATCCCTCTAAGAAATTATATTTAAGAGTCTTACAAGAAAGCTACTGTGTTCACTTTCAGATTACAAGCCAAGCTATTTTCTCTTCACTGTGAATTTTCTGCTTCCCATTCCTATTAGAAGTTTTTGAGTTATACATGAATCAAACTCTCTTATTCTGAAGAATCCATTACAGATGTAGTGAAACTGGAGCAGAAATACATGGCAATATGCTTTAAAAAGGACAATCTGTTTGTTTCTAGACTTGGGAGAGTTCCAGTGAGGGTTCTGTTCTTGTGAGTATCCAAGTGGATAAAATGCCAGATCTAGCTATTAAAATTAAACTTAAGTCCATCTTTCCATTCTTTGTTAAAAGAACACTAGCTTTTACGATTAGTATCTAAAATCTTTGTTTAGCAACTTGGATAACTCCAATTCTATTGATTTCTGATTTTTATTTGCCTGAAGAAGTTAGCTGGATAGACAGAATCCCAAACAAAATTTGGAAATCTCTTTAGAGTGAAAGTGTTTTGATTTGCTTTTAGTAAGTCTATATGTCTATTTCCTGCTACATTTCCTGTCATTGAATCCTTTAAGTTTTTGATGATGATAATTTCACTTTGCATTTCTGTTTGTACAGTCTTATGTCAAGCATGTGTTATTTTGTTAAGAATATGTACGTGTTTTCCTGTCTGTTTATGGGGTCTTCTAGTTATTGTGGCAATGAAAGACTTTTACCCATGTTTTGGGCCATCTCTCCAATACCTGTCCTCAGCAGTGGTGGAATCAGATAATGCCTGCTGTAGGATGTCCTCCTTTTCATCTGTATTTCAGTCTTCAGCACTTTTTCTTGTGTCCTCTGGGACCCTTACATGTATGGTAGGTTGCAGAGCCCTAAAATGATTTTTCTGTGACAGTTATGTAAGTTGAATTAAAGTTGCGTTTTTGAAAGTCAACTTTCTTGTGCTTGTCAGTCTTAGTTGAGTTCACTTCAATCAACGGAAAAGCATAATATGAAAATAAGTTTAATTTTATTAAAGCTAAGGGTTATGTTTTATATTACAAAGTCGAAAGCGTGGCTATAAAAAGGTAACATATGCAAAGACAAATCTAAATTAAGCTTAATAAGAGGAATCTATCATAGCTGTTCTACTGCCTTCGGTTGGCTGTGGGCCTGGGAAATTAGCTTCCGTTTTGCCTTAAGGTGCCTAAAGCAGGCCATTCTCTAACCTTCTCTCTCTTCCTTCCTTACCAATAGAAAATAACTCTCTCCTTCATTCTTCTTTCTTAATTCTTCCTAGTTCTTCTAGTAATCTGAATGCAGCAGTTTAAAAACAATTTGTAAAACAGTAATAATTTCTTAGAGATCACATTCCAGAAGAGGTGTTAAGAACAAACGTGTAACTTCATCATTTGTCGCAGCTTTTAATACAAATAATAATTGATATTTAATGATCTAAAGGACAGAACTCCTCCACCACAAACATACAAACTGGTTAAATAAATGTCACCTTCACGTTTCTACTTCTCTGTAGAATATTCTTTGCAAAAAAAAAAACAATGTACTGGGTACAGGATATGTTTCATATATTGTGTCTTAGCTTACCTGCTTCCTAGTAGTTTTTCTGTAAGTCACTATGTAAACAGAAAATTTTTCAGTTCTTGCAAGGGGCTTTGAATTTCCATTGTCCTGAAAGCCTAGATATCTCCAAAATTACACATAAAGAGCTAGCTGAAGCTAGGGGGTGAAGGAGGAATTACTTGCGTGTTCAAGTGATTTTTTCACTGAAGGATGTTTGAGTAGCTTAGGTCTGAAGATCAGGCTCAATACTTAATGGATTAGTGGCTCTTGCTCTTCCAGTAATCTCACAGCATCTATTCTCCAGAGCTGACCTATTAATAGTTCTTGAATTATTTCTTTCCATAATAATTATTTTCATCAATTCTTTTATCTGAGTAAAGACTCTTTTCTGTAGTTTTGATACACCTGTTCTCCATTCTCCTCTCCAAATATTTTGGCATTTTCATTATGGAAAAAAAAACTTGATGAACAGTGTAAGCTGTGATTGTTTGTGCATGCATGCGAGTTTTTTGTTTGTTTGTTAGTTTGTTTGTTTGTTAATATAAGATCCATAAAGGTCATTTTAATGAACCTGTAACAGATTATTTTCTGGAAAATTCTAATGTAGCATCCTTTGGATCATATGCTCCCAACACTGTGAATCCACAAAGAAAGCTAATTTAAAATATGAAAAGTTAAATGTACAATATTTCTGCTAGTTCTTCTGATGATTTCTAAGTTAGATATCAAAGATTTCTGAAAAATCTGTGAATTGATTGAGATGCAATTGACTTTCTAATAAGAAAATGATGCACTAATAACTTATCAAAATCTTGTTGATTACACTGGTTGCAGTTATGAATGAATTTTTTCAGGTCATGTCATGAAGGCTGCTGAGCATTATGAAGCATTTTACCAGCTAACAGAAGGTTCAACGTGGAAGGATGAGACAGGCCACACTTACAATTCACTGGCATGTGAGCATCTTTGGAGAATTTATATATTACTAGCAGACAAAATGCTAGAAAACAAAGAACAACAACAGGCCATCAAAACATTAATAAAAGCTATCAGAATGGCAAAAACTGGTAGGTTTAAAATAACATTTTCATGTACTTTTATTTGATGGGCATGCTATGATTTTCTGAAGAGTAAAGTGGAAATTGTGAAGTGTTCAACTAAGTGATTATTTCCCGTGGAAGTCAAAGAAAATTGCTATCCATACACTTCTAGGTGTAACTGAAACAGGAAGGCCTTTTTGCTTCTAAAAGAATCTTTTAGATTTCTGAAAGCTTCATCTCCAAAAAAAACCCAACCTAGTGGAAGTAATGGTATAAAACCATAAACCCATAACCAGCAAGTGAGATTTTGGTTAGCAAGTCATGGTTGATTTGGCGATTTTTGAATGATATTGTCTGCTAGATGACTGTTGTACATTTTACATACTTACTTAGCACTAGCAAAAAGAAATTTTCTATCAGAAGCAAGTAAGATTTCATCTTTATATCTTAGTATGTATAAATACTTTGAAACCTGAAGTAAGACTATTGCAGAATTGCAGAACAGCTGAGGTAGAGACCTCAGTAGACCAAGTCCCATCCCTTCACAGTCAGCTAGAGCAGGTTGCCTAGGACAGCATCTAGTCAAGTTTTGAGTATCTCTGCAGGTGGAGACTCCATAACCACCCTGAGCAACGTTTTCCATTGTTTGACCTCCCTCACAGTAGGAAAGTATTGTTGTGTTGAGATGGAATTACAGTCTGTGCCAACTGCCCCTTGTCATGTCACTGACCACCACTTAGAAGGGCCTGACTCCACCTTTGATGTACCCTTCCATCAGACTTCTGAATACATTAATAAGATCCCTTGCCTGAGTTTTCTCTTCCATGGGCTGAAATGTCCCAGATCTCTCAACCTGGCCCAATGACAGTTATCTCTTGATGTCCAAGTGTGTGCAGGTCAGTATAGTTTGTTTGTATCTTAGGATATTATATATATGCATTATATATTTTAATTTATTTTGTAGAGACAAAGAAACGGTGCTTGTACTTTCTAATGTGAGAACAGAGTTCTATTAAACAATTCATGACAGAGAACGTTACAGCACATTAAGCTCTGCAATTCTTACTTTAAGACATTTTCTCTGACTATGTTGAACATTCTTGTTGAACTTTGTTTAAACCCCTAGCCTCTAATTTTAATTACCTGTCTAAATAGAAGCAGATCTTTTTTGGAAAAAAAGATAAATGACAAAGGTAAAGGAAAGGAAAAACTTACTGCAGTATATAAGCACCTACATGTTGTTTAATAACCTGCAAGGTTTGTCTATGCTTATGTCATTTTGTTAAGACTACACTAGTAACTGTGACTGTAATCCTTTCTTTAGGAGGTGATAAGAAGATGGAAGGAGAAGCTGCATATTGCTTAAGTTTAGTGTATCATTTTGCTGGAGAAGAGAAGACAGCATTATCAGTAAGTTTATTTTAAAGTTGCTTTAGCTTTCTCAGAGCCTTCCTCTTTATGTGCATATAAAGCAATTTTGCCTTGTTTTATTTAGGTTTTATTTGGTTATGTTTTTTTTTAAAAAAAAAAGCAAACTATTTTTGAAATTCGTTTGATACAGTGTATTTGTGAGAGACAATTAACCCGTCAGTCCAAATGTTAAGCTTTTCAGAATATGTGGAAGAAATATGAATTGCTTTGATGTGAAAAGCTATAGTGCTGGTGTAATCTCTTCTGATGATGCATGAGTTCAGGCTCCACTTTTCATGTTTCCCTTGAGCCGCCCACATGTAATCATTCAAAGACAGTGCAAATTCTGCATGTGACAACCGGGGAAGAAGTGTTTCTCCACTTCTTCATAGGTCAGCGGGAGAAGAAAGATAAGCAACAGCTTGATTTGTCTGTCATCAGAGAGGTCACAGTCTTCAATGACCCTCTTAAAATGTGGGAAAAACATATTTGTTTTGTCTATGGTTATTGCTGTTACTCATTTGGAAAATTACTGTTTCTATTTTAGTTTCTTCCTTTATCTGTGGAGTTACTCAGTATTTTACTAATGAGCCAATTGTATAGAGAGCATTCTTTGTGGTTTTTGTTGTGGTAGTTTATCTTTCTCAGAGAGACCAATAGAAGTCATGAAGTGAACTGATTATGAATTTCCCCATTGCCTGCTATGCTCCTTGTGGTGTAGGATGTGTTTTAGATTTTTATTTTTTTTTAAATATCCTTGTATATGCTTTCAGTGATTCGTGATATGATTTTTCCAAAAGGTTTGGACCATCTTTATATATATAACTCCTCAATGCTGATTGGCTTTTCTTCTGTCTAAATCAAACTCATTCTGGAAAGGAGGATGTTTAAGTTGTAGACAGTGAATTTCTAGTCAGAAGCCAAAAAGCCTGCTCTTAGTCAGCTGTTGTTGAAGTCTGCAACTGAACATGGTAATGTTCAGTATGACAGATTAGGTTAGAGTTGTTTTGTGCTGAAGTTTCATCTGCATTGATTTTTGACCAACATGTATAAAGACATTTTTACCTGAACAACTTTTCTTGTTAAGTTTCTGAGAGTCAGAATAAGTTGTGTCGATGATGAAGAGCAGTAAGACAAATAAATCAGCTAAACAAAGCCTGCATGTGCCTTTGATCTCTCCATCACAGTATAAACTTATTAATGAACAAGACTATATAGTCTCTGTATTATAAAAAGGACCAAACTACCCTTGAAAGCATCAAAAATACTAGACATTCTGGCATTGTTTCCTCAGAGTCCATTTTGCTTAAATTTTATAGTTACTTCTTTCCCTTTATTGCTCCCCCATGTCTTCTGCCAAAAAGTTACAGAGATCATTTGGAAGTTTCATTTCTTTTTGTTACATGGAGTATGGGATTTTTGTTTGTTTTTTGGGTGTTTTTTTTTTTTCAGGAAGATTCTGGAACCTTCAATTTTGTAATGTACTACTATTGATTTAAAATGTGTACAAAAAGGGTTGTGCTTTTAGTCTTACAACAACACCTGACCGGTATGGAAAGCAATATATGTTTTAATTAAAGGGGAAATAAATTCTCTGTAATACAAAACATAAATGGATAGATTCTGTTAGAGTATAAGGTGGTATTTTATCTTTAATGCAAATATTAATACTTTGCAGAATAAAGATTCCTAAAATATTGACATCTCCAATGAGATAGCATAACAAACCCATGAAGAACTTTCGTTCAGAAAATATATTGTGCGTTATGGGACTGAGGAAAAAGTGGTAACATTTTAGTTCCTTTTGTCCTTAGTAATCATCAGTACAGAGAGCAGTAAAATATCAGTGGTTGACAGTGCTGTTGAACACAAGTTGTCTTCACTCTCCAATTAGAAACCATTGCCTAAAATTTACCCTTCTGTTCTCAGTTTAATGGTCTCTGTATCCAAGGGGAGCTCAGATGCTTACGGAGATGAAATCATTGCATCCCATCCCCAGAGGACCACTGGTTATCATTACACATAACATGCAGACAATACTGCTAGGAGCCAGTTTGCCTCATGGTAATATGTAGTTCATCACCAGCTTCTGTAGCATGCTAAAGAGGTCTTGCCACACAGCTTGGGACTACTCGGGTGTAGACTCAGGGGTCTCAGCAGTTATTTTCCTGCTTTGCATCAGTTTTCATCTTCTTTATCCTTTTGTGCTGTGGTTCACCTCAGGCAGTCTCCTTCTAGGGGAATCTGAAAGGAGCAGCTGTTACAGATACCATTTCCTCCAATTGTTGCCACTCGGTTCCTTTTGCTGCTGAGCGTGCTACTCCCTCCCCCAACACACACACAGTAGCATATAAACTTGTTTCTCTTTCATTCATGTCTTCTAGAGTGGAGAAGCATATGTTCAAAATATTCATTATCTGATGCAGTAATTAAAGGTTGAAATGATTGAGCTGCAGCCTATTACATCAGAAATGTGCAGTCACTTTGTATTGAATGGGCTGTGTTTGTTGGAGAGGGATTTTTTGTTTGCTAGGCATTTGGTGTATAATCTAACATAATTTCATCTGGCGCGTAATCTGTATAAATTAATTTTATTTGGTACATTTGATGGATTTCAGTGGACCTACTCAGATGTAAAACCATAAAGATGTGCAAGTTTAAAAACCTGAGAACTAATTATATTCAACATTAGCATAGTAGGTTCATAATATTTTTCATGTAATCCAGATTATAACCAAGATTATTAGATTTCCCCCAAATATGACACGAAATATTAATAGTTCCCAATATATAGATTTTATCTTAATCATTATAGGTTTTTTTTTCAGAGAAATTTCTCCATCTAGACTAATTTTAAAGTGAAAGTTGCTGTTTGTTTTTTCTTAAGACTTACATAACAAGCAAAATATTAACTGAAACAATTGTATGTCATTCAAAATCTTACATAAGGCATTGTAATATAATTCTCAGTGTGGGCTTTTTTAATATACTGGGCTTTTAAGAGTACTTCAAATCTTGGGCATCAAGGGCTTTTTCTCTTTCAATTAATTGCATCTGAGATTATCAGGAAAATTCCAGCTCCTACACCTTTCTGAGCATTTGTTTCTTTCAAAGTGTTCCTTTATTTTGAATATTGAATCCTGTGCCTCAGTTATGTTACATATTTAAATAATAGGAGCAGTGTTCTTGAGTACTGCAACTCATGCCAGAATAAATGTGGTAATTTATGACATAATGCCACGTGCATCAATTGTCAGAATTATGGTATACAAGCCACAGGCATAAAATTATCAAGAAAATTTATGAACTTATAAAGGCATCTTCACATTCAAAATGACCCTATTAAAGTAATCAGAGGTGATTTATGACCATAATGTTAATTTCTGAAAAAATCTGTGTCTAAAAAACATGAGATTTTTAACTGATGCAAGTAGAGACAATGTAAGTAAATGTACTTGGAAGGCAGATATTCTAAAGTTAGTATACACAGTATATTTTATCTAAATGTATCTATTATTCTTAATTATATGAATAATGGCCATATGTCTATATGAGTTTACAATTCAAGGAGGATCCTAACTAGTAATAGAGTTCAAAAAAGTAGACTACATTATACTCTTTTTAACCATGTGTTGTAAAAGATGATTTAGAAGAGTGAATATAATTTCTCTGAGGTTTGCTTACTATCCTATAGGTTTACATTACTAGGAGGCTGAACTTCAAGACACGCTTCTGCAAGCAGTGTCTGGATAGAAATCCAAGTTGAGATTTAAGCTTTCACTGTTGTCACTACAGAAACACTGAAGTGGGGACTCACAAAACACATCAAAAGATAGTACTGAATGGAAATGATTTCAAACTTCCTTTTTTTTTCATCAAGCCTTATTCATTTGTAATTGATATTTAGCCATTCTGATAGTGCATAACGTTCTCAGCATAGCAAATGGGGTCATGTACAAGTTTAAGAAATGCTCTCATAATTCCTAGAGGCTTCACTTACAGTGGAGCAGGTTTTAAATTTTTATTAAAACTGTGCTCAAGTAGAAAATCTGTATTTTTCTTAGCTAAGGAATAGAAGACCCTGAGTCAACCTTGACTGTAAGCACTTCTGACTGATCTTGACACAGACAATGGATTATATACTGAGAAAGGTTTTCTTATTGAAGGTCTGGGATTAGTGAGCCAATTTTGCAACTAATTTAATTTATTGTTTCTGGGAGATCCCATTGCTGCCAGACATTGATGGGATGAACATCCCTGCCCTGGTGAGGCCACATTTAGAATACTGCATCCAGTTCTGGGCTCCCCAGTTCAAAAAAGACAGGGATATCCTAGAAAGAATCCAGTGGAGGGCCACAAAGATGATAAAGGGCTGAGTAACCTGGGTCTGTTCAACCTAGGGAAATGAAGACTGAGAGGGGATCTGATCAACGTTTATAAATATCTAAGGGAGGTGGGAGGCAAATGGATGAGGCCACACTCTTCTCAGTGATGTATAGCATTAGGACAAGGAGCAATGGGCTAAAACCTGAACATAGGAAGCTCTGTACTAACGTGAGGAAGAATTTCTTTATTGTAAGGGTGATGGAGCACTGGATCAGGCTGCCCAGAGAGGCTATGGAGCCTCCTTCTATGGAGATATTCAAGGCCCGCCTGTGCAACCTATTGCAGGGAGCCTGCTTTAGCAGGAGGTTGAATTCAGTGATCTCTTGAGGTCCCTTCCAACCCCTGCAATTATGTGATTCTGTGTGATTCTCTGACAAACACAATTGTGTGAGAACAATTCGTACTGGTACTAAATTTTACCCTGACAAAATGCGTGCCTCAAATGCTGATAGAAGTAAGAAATAACAAACAGAGCTGAGAATACTAAAGGAGACATGAAACTTCAGGGAAGAAGTGAATGTCTGATCATTCGATTAATTTTTTGCTGTTAATTTCGCACTTAATTTTTAAAGAGGAAGAAAGATCTAACTATATTTTGGATATGAAAGTTAGTCTCTTAGTCAAGGAAGGATTTCTTCCATTGGTTTATTTTAGATAATCATTTTCCTATCTGAGCCAGTTTCTTGAAAACTTGAATAAAAAATATACCCAGTAGTTCTGAGATGTAATGACATTGTTTTCCTTCAGTACCTTTCTGTATACCACACAAATTGGCACCTTGGCTATATGGTGTCCACCATAATTGCCTTGGAACATGGTATTATTTTCCTTCTGAGCCTGTTGTTCAAATTACATTTTGCTTGGTTAATGGCATCAGAATAGCTCCCCTCAGTAAACTGGATTTCTGTCAAGATAGATGTGCAGTAAGAATACACTTTGTGAGAAAACAGTCTTAAATGCAGTGCTGCTGCAGAATTACAGCAGTCAAGTTACACAACAATCATAGAGCGTAAGGAGCAAGAGAAAATGAAATGTGTTTAAAAAAGAAAAAGAAAAAACGAGCAAACAAAAAGAAACCTGTTACTGCATTACAAGCCAATCACATTTTCAGATTATTTCCATGTTTTGCCATAGCAACAATGAATGCAATAATGAGTTATTGATATTGCCCTTGTTCTTCAGGAGTCTCATATTCTCTAAGACTGGCTACCAAAATGCCATAAATGTGTGGATTTTTATGTCAGCTGCTATGACTTCAATTGTAATCACACATACACCCCAAAAGAGCAAGGAGACAGTGAGCTGAAGATTTGACTACATATTCCATTAAATAAATCTGTAAGACCTTTTCCAAATTTTAAGACTGTGTTACCACTGGTACTCTCAGGAATCTGAATATGAGTTTAAAACCCCAATTTTGGGAGCTATATGTGGAGGACATTAATTTGTGTGTTTGTTTTCAATTCCAAAATGGTATGAAAGTTGCTGGATTTATGTATATTTATAAGGTCTGTGTAGCCTTATTTAAAATGCGCCTATTAAAAATCCTGAATTTAGAAATCATAGCATTTACCAAACTTACAACTCTATTTTTTGTAAGATTTTGCAACAAGATATCCATAATGAAATGGCAAATTTTCTTACTACCTTATGCACACATGCATCTGCATACATGCATGCACACACAAACACCACATGCATTTGCAGAAGAACTGGAAGGGGCTAGAGTGCAACATTAATAAGAATTTACATGCTGAAACATGTAAGTAATAATAATAGATATTGCCATAAAATCAAAAGAAGTATTCATAAGACTCCAAATCTCTTCAAAAACATAGCTAGCTGCTATGTCTGGACTCAAATGTAGCAAAATTCACTTACTGGAGTTTCGCTTGGCCCTGCGTAGTGAGCACATTCAAATGTTGAGGACAAAACTATAAAAACTCCATGAATTTCTCTGCAAATGAAAAATATATTTGAATCCATTTTTAACCAAGACATCGAGAGCAAAGCAGTTGGTAGTTATGGGGAACAAGTGGAGCCTTTGCTCTGACTATACTATTTTGGGATAGCTGTGCTGGACATCACCTGTGGAGATGGCTCATCCTTTTGCTTTCCCAGGCAAGGTACAAGCCAGATTGTGACCACAGCTATACAATGTCTGTTTTATGGGATATAAGGCTACAAATCATAGAATCATAGAATGGCTTAGGTTGGAGGAGATCTCAGAGATCATCCAGTTCCAACCTATGTGCCATGGGCAGGGTTGCCACCTACCATATCAGACTGAACAGGAACCCATCCAACCCAGCTTTGAATGCCTCCAGAGATGGGGCATCCACAATCTCTGGGTAACCTGTTCCAGCACCTCATCATCCCCCGAGTAAAAAAATTTCTTCCTAACATATAACCTAAATCTCCCCTCTTTTAGTTTAAAGCCATTCTCTCTTGTCCTAATACCATCAGACCAGGTAAAAAGTAAGTCCACTTCCTACTTGTAAGCTCCCCTCAAGGACTGGAAGGCTACAGTGAGGTCTCCCCACAGCCTTCTCTTCTCCAAGATAAACAAGCCCAACTCCCTCAATCTTTCATCATAGGAAGGGTGCTCTAGCCCTTTGATCACCTTCACAGCCCTCCTCTGGACTTCTTCCAATAGCTCTGTGTCAGTCTTGTACTGAGGGTCCTAGGTTCCCAGGTCTGGAGGACACAGTACTCCAGATGGGGCCTCACAAGAGCAGAGCAGAGTTAGACAATCACCTTCCTCTCCCTGCTGGCCACCCCTCTTTTGATACAGCCCAGGACATAGCTGGCCTTCTGGGCTGCAAGAGCGTACTGCTGGCTCATGTCCAGCTTTTCATCCATCAGAACCCCTAAGCCCTTCTCTACAGGGCTGCTCTCAATAAGTTCTTCTCCCAGACTATGTTCTTATCTGGGATTGCCTTGACCCAAGGGCAACACCTTGGACTTGACCTTGTTGAACCTCATGGGGTTCACATGGGCCTACTTTTTGAGCCTCCCAGGTCCCTCTGAATGGCATCCTTCCCTTCTATTGTGTGAACTACACAACTCAGCTTGGTGTCATCAGCAGACTTGCTGAGGGTACCCTCAATCCCACTGATAAAAACACTGGGGAAGACCATTTGGAACCTTGGGGGACACCCCTTGTGACTGGCCTCCATGTGGACATAGAGCCATTAAGAACTAGTCCATTAGTCCTGGCTGAGGTTTTTCTAAAACTCTAACTGCTATCTACTGTAACTTAAAAGATGGGATTTATGCAGGCATTTTCTACTTACTATGTTGAAACTTTTTTCTAGGTTAGCTAATTTTTTTTTATATATAACTGTTGATATAGACATTTTCATCTGTTTTATTCACAGAGAATAGGAACAAAAAGGACAAAGTGCTACAATTGTATGTAAAAAAGATGTTATGGAGGTTGTTTACTTCATCCACTTTAGACTATATTGAGTTTCTAGCTTAGGTGCACTAAACTTAGGAACCTAAAAACTATTATAATCAAGGGATAGTTGCATCACATCTAAGTTTGTAGCTTATAATGCCTGAGAAACAAGAACTTTCAGTAATGTGTCCATTAGTATATTTACATACATTTACAGCCAGGGCTGCAGCAAATGGATGAAAAAATTTATAAAAAATTTTTAATTCTATTAGATAATAAATTTACAGAAGCTAGGCTCCTTATATGTTTTGAGAAATGGAGCACTTGTACCCACATTGTACAAACTTGGGAATTTCAATACTTAAATGCAAATATATTCATAGTGTGCGAGGCTTAGTTTTCCTTCGTATTGTTTAGCTGAAATGAACAGGCTTTTAAAAAATTCTATAAAGTAAGGCTTTTTAAATTAAATTGGTTTCTCATGTTGGTATAGTTCAAGTTACAGCAATTTACTTATTAAATACATGTTTAAATTTCAATGCAATTATTCCCATTGACTTCAGACTCATATACTGAGGTGTAAGCAAATGCTTAACAACTTTGCTTGATCAGAACCATCAAATCGAGGTCTTGATTCAGTCATCTTAAAGAAATTAAAAGTTATCCTTTGATAGATAAATAACCTGAGAAGTTAAAACACTGAAATTTGCCTGTGTAAAACCTAGAGCTTGCTGCTTCGTTATTAGAAGCTATTTGTTTGCTGTTTTTCTTTCATCTTATGTATTATTGCAAAGCTGATCAAAAGAACTGGTAGCAAAGTGTGAAATAAATTGTACTTCTAAATAAATCGATTTAACATTCCTTTGTGCTTTAAGTGATTTTAGTAATATTAATATTTAAAATATTTCTGTCTGAAATCTTTTTATGACTACATATAGCAATAATGGCCAACGTTTCATTCTGCCGTTTTTCATATTAGAATATTGCATAGTAAAAATTGTAAAAATACTATCTTTTAGCACTGAAATGGATGCAAAAGATTTCAAGTGAGTGTTTGCATGTAAATGATTTGAATTTTATTCAGTCAATAAAAACAGTCCATTAATCCTTTTACTATGTTTCTCACATGGGTTAAAACTCAAAGAATATGAGATTTTCATCTGATTGAGAACTTTTTCCTTACTTCCACATATTTATATAGAAAAATAAGTTTTTAACTGACTTACATTTTTAATACCTTCTTGTTTATAATTTTTTCCATTGTGTTATGCAAATGTAAGGATTTGATTGTTTGCTTTTGGCTAGGAGAACTTCTGTAGGTAAAAATATCCTTTAATGAGTAGACTAAATATATTATTGAGCACGAAGGAGAACATTTATAGATCCTCTGTCTAAAAAGTAATGAGCATCGAAGCATGCACATGCATACAGTATGGTTAGTAAGGTCTTAGGAGGCTACAGCAGTCTGACAGCATGGTACATTCATGTAGATACAACAGTGTGATAAAAGCAATCCAGGCATCTGGATCACAGTGATACTATACGAAAACATTTCTGAACAACTCACGTAGTTGCACTTACCCAAATTTCCAATCTTGTCCACCCCTTTCTCCTTGATTCTTTCTCTGCCTCCGCCTTTGTCTTTTATGTCGTTGCAGAATCTCATTTTTCCTTTACGAGTCACCTCCATCTGCTTATGTGTCAGAGTGGCCCTCATGCCACATATCATATTGAGGAATTCTCAAGATGAAGGGCTGTATTCACATCACTACTTCTGTCTCAGCACTGTTTCATGCTTGTCACTGCTCGGCACTCAGCGCCACACTGGCTTGTTTTGTCAATAACCATTTATTTGTTGCTGGAATAGTAGCAACCATTACATCTGACCTCCCTGTTTCATCAATTATGGATAGATTATTGGATGTGAACATCTGCAAAAGCTTGCTGTTGAACTTACCTCCTGGCTGGGATTAGATCAAGTATTAAACTGTTGTTTATTGTCAAGCCAAAACTCTACTGGGAAGCCAGGGAATTCCAAGACTAGCAGACTCCCATCAGCAAGCACCAAAAATTGTTTAGTATTGCCACCGTTTCCCATAAGATTGTGGCCATTTATTATTTACACTTATTACTAGTTGTTATAACATACTTGATAAAAGCTCTTGGCAGGCGTAGTGTTTCCAGCTATTGTCACATCTGTCAGGATGGAAAGGATACATAAACTGTATTTTCCTCTTATATTGCTGTTAAAGGGTAACAGATGAAGCTTCTTCACTCCACACTGTTAAACCATGCTTTATTTTGAAAAAATATGCCAACAGTGGCTGGTTTGGAAAAACATTACGTTCCTGTACTAAATGAAGATTACAACAGCCTTTACTCGAGTAATGTCTCTTGCAGTAACGATTTTGAATTGTACAATAATTAGAACCTTAAATACCTGGCTTTGACATTTGCATAAGTTTTTGCTCTGAAGGAACTGGCTTATTTTTATTATTATTATTATTATTATTATTATTATTATTATTATTATTATTATTATTATTTTAATCAAATCCTTTTGAGGTATGCTAAATAATAGAATGATGACTGCATTCCTACAAAAGTTGTAATTCCAGAGAATGAGAATTTCACTGTTAGTGGTGCAGAAGGCCAGAATTAACAGCAGTAATACAGAAGCTAATAGCAAAGAAATAAGAATGAGGACAAAAGTTAACACTTATTCAATCATCTGTATATTTCCTGGTTTTGAAGTTTGCTGTGCAGAAAAAACAAGCATTGAGAGTGAACTCCTGACCTCATGAAATCCAACAGAAGGTAGAAATGATTCTGTGGAAATAAAGTTTTTTAATGAGCTGTTTTTATTTACATATCTTCCATTCAGAATGGAAGCAAAACACCTATATTCTGAATGTTACGTAAAGTATACGATAAACTCTTTATACCAGAAAAGAATCTAGATCCCATCTTGATAGACTGTTAAGAAACAAGTGAAACATTAATCTATCTCCCCAGGGCTTTAATGCTCCAAGCAAATATAGACATAAATAACTTGAAGCTAGCATTGCTGTGCAAGTTCGTAGAGCATCAGGGTAAATATTACACTTGATAGCCAAGTATAACAGGAGAGAAGAGGAGTGGAAGGGGCAACTGCTTTTCCAGCAGTCTCATCCAGGTAGCACCTTAGTAATAACCATCTCTTATCAAAAGCCTGTGCTCTAGGGAGAGCAATTCTGGCAACTCAGGGACTACTCTCTCATTCCTCAGCATGGCATCCAGTATTAGTATATCTTAAATGTGAACGTACAACCTGAATATTATACTACTTCTAGGTACTTGTTATGCCTGAGTACAGTTAGCATTTAACAAGTCAAGGCCTGCCATTCAGTTGATGTTTGTGTATTGTTTTCCTGGGATCAATAAGCTCTGCTATAGTCGATACATTCAAATACAGTTTTCTTACTGCTGTTCAACCTCTCGCACACAGTGTTTTGTCCAAACTAAAAACACATCCAAATTTGTGTTGTGGAAATCTTCTTTGTCCCTACTCAGATTTGCCACAGGCATGTACCCACTTGAATTATGGTAATAAGGACTGCACTGGTATTGTAATGTTATCAAAATGTAATCTAATTCAGTATATTATTGGTTAAGGGTAAACACTGATCCAAAAAAAAGACCCCACCAAAAACAAAACAAAGCAAAACAAAACAAACAAACAAACAAAACCAGAAAATTGGGGAAAACAATTCTTTTAAATGAGATTGTTATTCTTTTATAAAAATGTCGTCTACCTCATGTACAGTAGCTGTCACTTGTATAGGAAAAATGGCATTTTCAAGAAGAAATTTGCATTCTCAACTTCAAAAATATAAAGGAAGTGAAACTGCTCTAATCTTCCTGTAGAATACCTGTGTGTGGAATCTCCTTGTAAGTGAGGTTGGTCCTTTCTGTTATGCACACTTCAAGCTCCAAAAGCTTTCCATTTTGGCTCCAATGGTGAATTTGGCATAGTACAGAAGATGGGAAAAATAACTCTGTGACAGAACCTCTGATTGATTTTTCTCATGATCTATAGCAGATGAATTATCGGAGTTGCAGGATGAGCTATTAAAAAGTATCCATTTTATTGTTAAATATGCGTTTATTGGGGAGCTGTGGGACAGAGTTCTCTGCACTGCAAAGTGCCTGTGCATACAACAATATTGTTATTTTATTTTCACAGAATGGTATGGAAAAGATTATTTGGTGACTGTTAGGGTAGTGTGTTTTCTTTCTGAAAATATACAGGGTACGAAGCGGTACAAGGCCGGCATTACTTGATTGTATTTTCTATCTTCCAGCATCTATTGTTGGCTCTAGAAAAAAATATTGTCAGATGCTGCTACCCAGGCTGGGCCCTGGCCTGCTACTGCAGTGCCTGTCAGAAATCATTAGCTAGTGTTCTCTTTGACTAATGTTGCGGTTGATTGTCTGATTCATGTTCAAGATCTGTAAATGAGGCAGAAGCATCTTTACTGTTCACCAGCCGTGAAATGGCTAAACTCTGTTAGATTTTCAGAAATCAAAATAAATGTGTTTCCAATAAAGTTTGACAATAATATCAAGTGCAAAGCTGAGAGCAGAACTGTGGTTTTGTGTTTTTTAAAGTTAGAGTATTATAAATCAATATTATCCCATCATGTTTTTGTCAGAGTAATGTTTTTTACCAAAATGATAAAGTACTGCCAGTAACATTAATCTTCTGTTGACTTGGATAGACATTCTTTATTCAACATAAATTCATACCTTCAATTTTTACTCTTTCATCCATTATCCCCAGATGTACATATTGAGGTTTAGCAAAGCCTATGTCCTATTTTGTTAATCTACAGCGTGTAGCAGTGAGATGTGTAATGTGTCTCTGTATATACAAAAGGAATGCAGGTGTGACAGCAGCAACAACAAAATTATAAAAGGTGAGATTTTGGAAATGGGTAGATCTGGGAGAGTGGATGGTGTTAATGGCATAACCCCAGGAGGGTCACATGGCAGAATGCTGACATAACAGAAAAGCAAATCCAGGTCTGAGATCTGACTGATGTTTTTCTTGGCTAAGGAGGCAAACGTGTAATTCATTACTGTGTACAGAATTAGTGCGAGAGCTATGCCACAAATCGCTTCTACTTTGGGAATTTACCCTTGTTATTTTGCTTTATTTCTATGCTGTAACAAATTGTAGCCATAGTAGACTTGCAAAGAAACAGGAGTTGCTGTTTCTGTATTCAAACTGCTGCTTCCACAGTAGCTATCCTCCTTCCAGTTGCACCTATATCCAGCTGCTATGAAAAAAGAAAACAAAACAAGCATACAGTATTACTTCAGATATTTTAATTTCCATTTTGGAGTGATAAAAAATAACTTTTCACCCTTTTTTTTTTCCAACATACAACAAGATAATAGTGGATGATGCTTAGAACAATGATCTATAATGTGGAAGATAAAGTTGAACTCTTCACTCTACCACTTTCCCAAACACTTCTCCGAACCCTAGAGAACAAGTTACTGAAACTCAGTCTTCATTTCTGTATTGGATTTTGATTTTCACTTCATTTTTTTAAGAGACTGTTTTTATTTTTTGAGACAGTCCTTGTGCGTGGCCACACAGGGCCAAAAACCTGATTTGTGAACATAATCAGTGCAGCTTTAGTAGTCTTTATTTTGTTAGTCTTACCTTATTTTTTCTTTCTAAGTCAAACCACCCATTATTTTAATTGACTGAAGTTCACGTACCATGAAATTTTCCCACATGTTGGTTGGAATATCAAGTTCTCTTTGAAACAGCACGGAAATTTTACAATGATGCTTGAGCCTATCATCATCAGGATAAAACTGTTGCAAGAGCATCCTTTCTCAAAACTCTAGGTACATAAAAAATAAATAAATAAATGAATACATATTGCTCCTTCAGTAACTCTAAATCTCTGCAAACTGAGTTTTTGAAAAGGCATATCAGCTAGATTTGTATAATGCCCAAGCCCACTATTTTAAATGTATATTAATAATACAGATTCTTATGTAGTTCCATTCAGTATTTCTTTACACAATTTTTATTTGCATTTCCTTACCAGAAGAAAAATTACCAAGATGAAATTTTAATGTACAGTATTTACCATTAAATACTGGAGCAGAAGTGTGTTCCCTTAACAAGCAGATTTTTTTGTTATGCAGTCTAAATCAATTTTTCCATCCTTTATGTAATGGTAGTTGTATTCCATGAGATCACAAATGCAACAAAACTGCCCATTCATTATGCATATTTATGTTTTCAGCATTAGTTACTGACGTCTTCTACCTCTTCCGTGGATGTTGCTGTCTTCTGCACAGATTGGCTAAAATGAAAGACCTGTTTCTGACCTACATGTACGTTCAAACGTAGAACAACATTCAAGGGCGCATGTAAATTCCATGCAATCTGGATTCATGAGTGGGCAATTGGATCTGCCCACTCAGACTGAACTCTTACCATGAGCATGTCTTCTTGTATAGTATTCATAGGAATACAAATAGATTAACTGGTTGTTAATATCCCTTGAAAATAAACCAGGACATTTTAATGTCCATTTGGTGTTGTCAGGCTGTTTACAAATTCCGGTAGTAATCACTGTGTCAATTCCATTTGATTCATCATCATCAAAGATCTGTAATTTTTTTCATTTTAAATGATAATTAAAATTGTACTATAATTACAAGAGGCTTTGAATGAAATCCTCTAATGTTAACATGTTAATCTGTGTTTTATTCTACTCTACATCCTCTTCTTTTTCTATCCTGAATGTTGAAAATGAAGCACACTCTGTAGGTGAGGAGGCCTTTTTTCACATAACCCACATAAATGGGTCCTGGGCAACTGTAGCATAGAGGGGAATAGCTTCTTACCATCACAAATGTGTTCCTTTCTGTGTCCCCACCAAGTAGCTGAAGCTGGAGGAGTTATTTGAAATGCAGACGTAGAATATATTTTCATATGTTTTCTGTCATAATCTTAAGCCAATATTTCTTTCCCCAAGATGATTTAATTATTTTTATTTCATCTCTGTTTAGAATGAAACGTACAATTTTTGAAGATCTTGGATTTTAATTGAATTAAAAAAAGAAAAAAGACTTCATTTATTTGCTTTCCTGCTTCTTTTTAGTAGAAGTTGCAGAGATGTAGTGAACTGACCTTTTATTTGAGTTGCTCTGGCTATGGCTTTTTCTTGGCTTTCATCTGTACTTTTTAGGTTTTGTGATACCTTTGACAGAAAAAAACAGCATAGCAGCCTAAGCCTTGGGCACGTAAGTAACCTTTCAGTGCTAGATTGGAACCACTGGAGGCCCTGTGGCCTAGTTTAATAACACAGAGGTTAGTTTGAAGTGGGGGTGATTTTCAGTCCAGTACATAACATTTTAGAAACCTGATGCTATCACGGCAGGCTTATTGACATGGGCACTGTTACTTCAACAAATGTTGCAGATCCTCTGAGCTAAATGCAGAACCAAGAATTGTTTCTTGGGCACCTGCGCATTACTGTTCCCAGGCTGGCTTGTCAGAAGGACAGACTGCAGGCCTTCACAGCTATGCTTATGCATCCAGTTTAGGATGAGTTCTGAACTGATGTGACAAGTTCCTAACAGTAGTGCCTTCACTTTCTTTGTCGTATCATATGCATCAATAACTCAATTGGGAATGACCTTCAAGTATAGGATGCAGTGCTGATGTACAACATCAGAACACAACTTCGATAAGTACGTGAGGAAAGATAAGTAGCATGTTGTACATTAGTAAGCCGCACATTTGGTACAAACAGAGCTTAAGTAACTAAAAAATAAGAGCCTTGTCTAGCAATTCATCAATGTGTAGAAAACCTTCTTCAAGATCTAGGAAAGCTGTGCAGTGGAAACAACAGTAGAAATGGTGACATCCACAGGGTTAGAACGCACAAGTTGTATTCTTTTGAACCACGCACTTTTCCAATGACCCAGGCATTCAGTCTTAATAGGAAGTGCCCTATCTTTTACTTTACCGTAAATAGGCATCTTGGGGCACGCAGGCTACTGTCACATGTCCCCGTGCATCTCCCATCCCCCTTCAAAGCTGGTAAATGACATTCACTACTCCTTTCTTGGAAACGTGCAAAAAGGATTTCCATAGATAGTCTTTGGAGATTTCCTGTGTTCTCATGTGTGTAATAGGTTGGGTCAAGCAACAAAGAAAAAAGGAGGAAAGAACAGGATTTAATTTCATATGCATTCTCCCTTCACCACCATTGGAAAAAAAAAAAAAGAAAAAGAAAAAAAAAAAAAAAAGGTTGAAAAGAGAAATTATGCAATACAGGTGATGTCAGTGTTAAATTAAATTAAGATCATATGTTTTTGTGCAGTGGCTGTAAGCCTTTGGTTATGAGAGAGGTCACGATAAAAGAGTATATCCCCATATTAACAGGATGCTAGTGTGCATGAATGATTAGTCATAAATATAAGAAAATTACCTACAGTATTTTCAGTCAATCCTTGTTTAAACATGTAAGCTGTAATTTATTCAATTCTTATGCACCTGAACTGTACTAAAAAAGTTCTCGTAGTGATACTTTAAAGAAAGAAAAATAAATAAATTGTATTTGAATGTATTTTCTAAAACACTATGGATACAGAGGGCATCATCTTAATGTATTGATTCATAGGAATTCATGAAAGCACAGTTTCTTAAAATATCTTAAATTATGAATAAGGAAATTTATATTGTGAATCTGGTAACATCTCTTCATTTATTGCAACGCTCCAAAACTGAGACATTTAATTATGATTTTGATCTTTTTAGTTTGTAATTATTATGTAGTTTCAGACAACTGTGAGTGATGATCAAAAACTTGTTTCTATTGCAACTAATTAAAAAAGAAATGCATATATGGGAAAACTTTAATTTTGCATTTTATATGAACACAAGGATTGCACACACACACACAAAAAGGAGAAATGCTTAACGTTGTATTTATTGGGTTTTATTTTTCTGTTTCACAGATTTTGAACACCTCTATAAAAATCTTCACAGCGCTGCATGATTCTGCAGGCCTAAAAAGAGCATATGAAGCTACAGACAAGATCCTGGTAAGGTAGGTTAGCACATCCTTGTCTGGCTGTCAGTGCAGATTCATTCAACTGTGAAAGACTTAAATTGTTAGAGGTCTGTCGCTTCCCATTACCGACTGCTTACATTTTAAGCAGCGCCCTTCTTGCAGTAAGTGACCCTTTCATTGAAAGTTATTTTAGACTCTTACAATTTTTTTTAATGTATGATCCAAAGCTTTTCTGTACCTATAAACTGATTTATGCTCTTTTTTTTTTTCCCATAATTTGAGGGTTTTTTTCTTTTTCTTTTTTTTCACAAGTTTGGGAAAGGTCTTGCTGAAGAACTGAAATCCAGGTGTATTTTTCAGGCTAAAGAAGACAGAAAAACTCTAAGAATATAGACTCCTTCATCACTCTGATACAGTTTGTTGTTATTCTGAACATTCTAAATAAGCACACAGGATAAGACATTCAAAAAGCCACAAAACAGACTTAAAAGATCAGGTCCCATTTTCAAAACTGGTGTAAGCTTAACTGAGAAAGATGCTGCTGCTGGTACACCAGCTATTGCTATGACTGACTTTTACATACTTGGCTACCGTGACACAGTGATACAGTAGAAGTGAGGTGTCTGAGCTCTCAATAGCATTCATGAGTTCCTTGCATTTACAGAAAGCAGTCTGGGTAAAAAGTGACCTATGACAGACAAGAAGGCATACCCAAAAAACCATGCATATTGATTTCCTTGCTCTGTTTTAGATATTCTGGAATAAAAGCACTAAAAAATATTTAGTATGAAGCCTAGTGTGAGGCCAGTCACAAGCAGTAGACCCCAGGATCCCAGAGACTGATATTAGCACCGATACTGATAAGTACCTTTGTTAACCTGGATGATGTGACCAAGTGCACCATCAGCATGTTTGTGGTTAATATAAAACTGAGGACAAGGTACATGGTTGTGCTGCCCTTCAAAGGGACCTAGCCTCTCTGCAGAAAGAGTTAATGGGAGCTCAGGAGAGGGAAAAGCAAAGTCCTGTACCCTGGAAGGAACCCAGGCACCAGTACAGGCTGTGGACTGACTGGAGGGTTAGGAGCTTGGCAGAGAATAACCCGGGTTTTCTTGTGAACAAAAGACCATGACCCAAGTAGCCCCAGAAGCCAGCAATGTCAAATCATGGCAAAAACAACCTGCATTACACAGAGCATTGCCAGTAGGTCAAGGGACGTGATCCTGCACCTCTACTCAGCACTGATGAGGTCACCTCAGGAGATCCATCTCTCAGTGCAAGAGAGACATGAGCACAGTGGACCAAGTCCAGCAAAAGGTTGTAAAGATGATGGACTGGAGCATCTGTCCTGGGAGGAGAGGCTGAGAGATCTGGAATGCTTCAGCCCATGGAAGAGAAGGCTCAGACAGGATCTAATTGGTATCTCGCAGGCAGCAGTAAAGAAGACAGAGCCAGGCTTTTCTCAGTGGTACTCACTGACGGGACAGAAGGCAACGATCACAAACTGAAATACATGAGAGTCCACTTAAACACACACGAAAAAATTTATCGTGAGGATGAATGCTGAAACAGGTGGTCTAGAAGGGTTGTTGGATCAAAACAACCTTCACAAATTATTCAAAACCCCCAGGACACAATCTTCTTCTGTTTGACCCTGTTCTGAGCCAGGCAGATGGACTTGATATCCATTTCTTCCAACCCTTAACTATTCTGCGGCTCTGTGATCTTTGTCTTAAGCAAGTCCTTCTGTTTAAATGCATTTTTGCTATGTGTTGCTCCCTAATAGAAAAATTTCTGTAAACCAGGATGACAGATGATATTTCAGACAAACCTACTATTCAAAACTCAACAGCAGTACTTTTCATACAAAAAGTTTGGGCTGGTTCAGTTCTGCTTGTTCCTCCTTAGTATTTGGAGGAGAAGGCATGGAATAACAGTGCAATGTTATGTAGAAAAAGCTAATGTAAAGAGAGGCTATTAAATTTTTAATTTAGAAAAAATGCAAGTTTCTGTTTACTGTCATACTGAACTTTTGGATATTTGCTTGATATAGCGAACTAGTCAACGTCTGGTAAATTTAGAAAATATTGGATGAATGCATGAATAATTACTGTTCCTAGCAGTCTTGAGACTCAACTTGATCACTATCTGTTTTGTGGGGTTGTTTTAGCCTTACCTGACTAGACTTGTGCAAATCATTTTATACTTGATGGATAATGCCTTTAAAAAAAAAAAAAAAGAGAGATGACTGTATTTCACTAGCTTCTGTAACAGTGCATTATAATCTTAATGTCTGTGAGAATCTGTACTGAAAGCCTTGTGACATATTGGAGAAAGTGGCAGAGCCCTCCCTTATGGCTCAGAAATTGTCAATACCTTTGGAAATTTTTTTGAAATCTTTGCTAGAGTTGTTTCCACAGACCGCAGGAAACAGAAAATCTTTATCATCTGCATTTAGGCATGTCATTTTCCAGGGAAATATCTGACATAATAGCATCATGTTCTTGACTTATTCTGCCAGTGTCCACCATGGTAATGACTTCTTGTGGACGCATGATTTATACATCCAATTCAATCACATGAGCAATCCTATAAAAGGTGCATATTTTCATAAAAGTCTAATAGGAGTAAAAATCTCATAGGGCATTTTAGCATGAAACTGGAAAATGAGTTGCTGTAGATATGTAATCTCTTCTGCTGAAGTCATCATAACTGTTCTGTGGGATCATGAATGACTATATCTTTAGGAAATTGCATTTCATGCATTTAGGAAGGTGATGTCTAAGGAGAGAGAAAGTATATGGCTGTAAAAAATAACATGTCGATTTTTGAAGGAACTATAAAATATTAGGTCTTTGAACGAGAAAGACTGTTTATCATGTAATCAGGTCATGTGCAGGATAAAGTGTTTCGGTAATCCTTCTAGCATACTTAAAATACCTCAAGCTGTAGCACTTTTAAAAGTACTTCCTTCAAAAAATTGTTGACTGTACCAACTTGCTGCTAGTTGGCATAAGTGAAGTTCTAACACTGAGAACCATCTTTCTGGTATGTGTCAAATTGATTTCTGCTTGCTTGCAAGATATTATATGCCCTATCAATTTTTATATTTTCTATACACGGAGCATAGGTTTTTATGTGAAATATAAAAAATGACCAAAAATACATCAAAACATTTCTATTAATTCATGAAATTAGGAAAACCTTTTTACATTTTCTCCTGTCACTGATTCCATTTGCTTTATTACTTTCAGCCTCTAGCCCACAAACTTGGTGGCACAATCAACAAACCCCTCAGTGGCTGTTTCATCCCTGCTCTATTTGATTTCTCCACTCTGAGTAAATGATTAAGTTTTCATGCATTGGTTCAACCAAAATCTATGTTCACTCAACCACATCCTTTATTGATTACTTCTACTGCAAACAGTAGGCCAAGTGTGATATACATAATTGGACAGTTGTCAGGGGATGTGGGTGTTAACAGTCCTGTTTTCCCAATTGGAAACTGGAATCACCTTGATACACAAATATTCTGCACTGTTTCATTCTCATTCCTTGGACCGAGGAGTCCTTTTCCTCAGAATATATGTTTTTAACTCTCAAAGGTCTGGTTGAATGGATTTAATGATTGTATCATATAATATGCTCTTCAAGTTGCACCTGTGCACTGCATATAGAAAACTAGAAAAACTGGAATTAATATTTGTCTAACACTTTAACCTTGTCCTTTAACTTATATAAATCATATGCTGGATTTCTGTTGAGATACACTTGATTTTCTCTTCTTTGGAAAAAACATAGGTTAAAAAAGAGGTTTCTAAGTCTAAAATTTAGTAATCTTTTGACATTTGGCATATGTTTTTAGTACAATATGTTTAATGTTCTCATTAAAATACTTAAATTAGAAAATTGTATTAAATTCAGCTTTTCTGACTGACAACTAAACTTCACGTTAAAGTATATACATGAACATTTCAAGCATGTTAGTTTCTGTTGTTTTAGCATCCTTTTGTAGGAGTCTGGCCCTTTTCAGTCACATGGAGATCACTGAAAGATTGTAAATTTGCTGTGATGCTTTACGGTGTTCCCTGTCCAGTGGAAGACCCTACCCTATTATAATTACTCTGTTTTATAAGGCAGAAAATTGCAGGCTTGTGCTGGATTTTGAAAGCACATATCACTAATGTGGTTTGCAGTAAAAGCCAAAATATAGATGAAACCTAGTCAGTCACTTATGGCAGGAATATAACTTGAAGGTGTTTTAAAATAGAAAATAAATCATAGTTCTTTATCACTTACAGAAATTTCTGTTTCTGTGAGTTTCTTAATTAAGAGGTGGCATTTTCTGTCTTGCTTGGTAGCTTGACATTTAACATGCTGTACTCCTAGATTAGTGGCTCAAGTTCATGGCTAATATTGAGGTCAGCTGCAGTAACACTTCAGCCTTGAAGGGAAAAAGAGCATAGTGCCTTACGCACAAGCAAACCTAGATGTCTATTATACCTTGTAACCATATGGTAGAGATCTGATGTTGTTAATATGACTGGCTTTATTGGGGGGGGGGAAGGGAAAAAAAAAAAAAAAAACAACCATGGAAATCTGCAAGTGTTATTGCCAATCTACATTAGCCAATTTTCAACTTAGATTCAGCTGTGACCTCAGGTTGCTCTGATCTCACTGGGATTTGGAGGTGACACCTGCAATTCACAGTTTATAGGTTTGCCTGCGTGTCTCCAGCAACCTTTGATCCACCCAGCCAAAGTGCAGTGTTACACTCACAAAAAGTCATCCCTAGAATTAAGAGACAGCACCATTATAAAGCTGCTGCTTTATCACCAGAGTTGTATAGCAAGAAGTGGCAAGGAAAAGCCTTACTGGCAAGCTAACATTCCTGCTTTCTCCCCATGTTGGGATGTGAGGTCCACTTGTTTTGAAAATACTATCAACTGCTCAGTTGGAAAAAAAAAAATAGGATTTTAATAAATGGAAATTCTAAAAACCCTGCAAAATCATCAACAGCATTTTAACTACTGTCCTTAAAATAGGGCACAGTTTTCTAAAGAAGTTTGTGTTTTGTTTTGTTTTGTTTTTTATTTTACTCAAAATGATCTGATTCCATCTTCAGATGGTCTGTGTGGACCGGTCTCATTGGTTTTGGTACAGGAAGCATCGAAGCAACCATCTACAGTATGTTTTACCACAAAGCAGATGAGTCATCATAACGTAAATTCAGAGTGGAACAGGGGGACAGATCCTCAGCATGTGGAGGCACCATCTGGGTGGATATTTAATTCTTTCCCTTGTCCTTTGCTTCAGTCAGGGAAAAGTGGCTGAAAGTCTTACATACTTGGAAGAGTTTAAGAAGGTTGCTGAGAATGCTAATCTAAGCCAAAGCGTGGTGGATGCATGTGTGTTGATCGGGAACATTTACAATGCAAGAGTAAGTAAAGTATGCCTTAAGTTTTGGGTAAGGTGAACATTTCACACCATATTTAATACATGAGGTATAGTTCTAGAATGGGTAAATGAAAAGTCCAAGTTCAGATCATAAGAACCTTTCAATGCTGTGAAAATTACAGATCCGAATCACAGTTGGGGCTGTACACGCTCTTAAAGAGCCATCAGTTAACACAAATGAAATTTTATTATACATTAGAAGTCATGCTTTTAAAATATGAATATATATTATATTGCATATTAATATGCAGTTTCTAATCTTAGCTTGATTTCTTCTTTACATTTTCTCAGCCAAATTTATGAAATGAGTGCAGCAAATATTTTGCCAAAGGGCAGTATCGATAGTACAAGGGCTTTCAATTCTTTATGTTCCATCCAACCCAATGGCTCCGATTTGGCCTGTTTTAAGCAGAGGATAGGCAGTGCCATAGAGTGCTAAGCTAAGGGCAACAAAGAATTCCCTTTATTGGGGTCCCTAAGGTCTTTTGAGGTGCCTTATTTCTCAGCCATGTGCCAGTCTCTGAATTTGCTCATCAGGCTGGACAATGCAGAAATTAGGAAACACTTTCACTGAACACCCTTTCTAAATCATGCTGGATATTTCTGAACAGCACCTTACGTGTTACTGGTAAAATGCTGAAGTTTTCAGCTTGTATATATGTAGGTACAGAGGCATATGCGGTATACATCACACTTTCTAGCTCTTAAGTTTTTCTGTTGCCTAACTTTTGGCAGAAATTCTTTCAACAGGTAGATTGTTCTTTATTCATTACTGGGTGCTGATATGCCTAATTTTGTTGTCCTGTTGTATTTAAGCAGGAATTTATCTTCCTTCTTTCCTTCCTTTTTTGTACGTTTCAGACAACCTTTAGCAGTCATACAAATTTTGATCCCCACAAGCAGTATCAAGATCAACAAGTATGAAAGTAGTCTGTACTTCTGGTCTCTAGAATGCAGAAGGGAATTCCAATCTTACTATAACAAGTAGTGAGTGACAGGACAAGACATCTCCAAACATGATTTCAGTCAGGTCAGTTTGTACCGTCAAGGCAGCAGAATTCTTACAAACTGGAGAGCTGGAAGGCACCTTCCATGGAGCAGGCCAGCTATAACTAATTTGAATAGTAGACATAATTTGTCTAGCTCTGGCAATAGCCAGAACTAGTTCTTTCAATATCAGGTAGAAGATGTATATAATGACTTGCTCCCAAGATTTTTTTTTTAATTTGTCTTGTTAGTTGACTTCTTTTTTGGTTTATTTTTCTCAGAAAAAATATCTAACTTCCTTCTTTGCAGGCCTGAGGTCAAGATTTCCACCACAAGTGATCCACTGAGGGGAGAGAGCTATCATTACAAATAACATATCTTTTTCTATATAATTACATTCATTTACTATTTTCTTCATTCCTGCTTGGTCAGAAAGTTCAGTTTTCTTTCTAAACTTTACATTTAAAAAAAAATAGTTTTTATACTTTTCTAACTCTTCTCAATGTACGTAGGTCACTCTGAAAGTAATGCCTTCTGTTTTATTTCCATGGAAATGGAAACAGATATAAAGAGCAAAATAGCGCTATTGGATAGAGGAAATTCTCAGCTGCAAAACACTGTTTTTCAAAATAGTCACCACCATTAGTTATGTGTTTTCACCAGTGATGAACAAGGAGCCTGCATCCAACTCTCAGCAAAGCACATATGGCCATCTTTCAAATCTGTCACCTCTGTTGAAACACATCACCCACCACTCCACTGTGCATACATCCACTGTTTGGTCACTATCAACGTTGAGCAAATGTAGATGAATATTAGTGGGTGCCATTTATTTCCACATGGAGGAATTCAGTGACGCACCTTTGCTTCATAAGCATTTTCATGTCAGACGCCATTTTGTCAGACTGCCCCTCTGCTGCCACGTGTCACACAGCAACAGCATGGAATCAAATATTGGTGGGAAGGTTCAACATCTACTACCATCCCACCAGCAGCTGCCTCTGATGTTCTGAGCCAACATAATAAAATAGAAGGCATTATTTTTGGAGCAGCCCTTGTATTATCTGCTATAGTTTGGATTAATGAGTTTTGGGTTTCTGTATGGTTCAGATAAACAGATAAAATCCTTGGATTTAGTAACGGTTGACATATATTTCCTTCTTACTATTTCTCTTTTTGTTTGATTAGGAATATTCCTGTCTTTGTGCATACAACCTTTTCCTCCCATAAATCTGTAGGCTTTCATTTCTGTTCTTTCCATTGCTTTGTGTCCACCGTTTCATTAGCCTCGTTTTATTTTCCCCCATTTAAAATATTTCTTTTCTAAAATTTATTATCCCAGTGGTAAATTAGGACTTTTCTTCCTGCAGGTATGACAGTGAAACAGTGGTGATAATTCCTAATTGGCCTGCCTGAAATTGGTATTAATACTTCACACTGATACAGTGATTTGCATGTTCAAAATACTACCTAGGCAACTAAAAATGATCCAGTTCCCGATAAAGAAATGAGCATTCTTTTCTGTATTTTAAATGCTAGGAAACTGCAAGGGGGAGTGATTTTCTTAATACTGTGCCATGAGTCATTCTGTGAGTTGGCCTCTCAGCTGCGAAATCTCTCAGGTGCAAGAGGAGCAGGTTCTAATAACAAGGTAATATACAGGTGACTGCAAGTGGTTTTTACAATTGTTTTTATTCTTTTTTTTCTTTGCTAGGGGAATTATGACAAAGCTCTTGAATATTTCACTCAGGCTTTTGAGGCAGCAAACACTTCAAATAATTTGTCCTTAGCTAATGAAACAAGGACTTATTGTGGCATTGCAAGGGCTCATAAACTGATGGTGGTGTTCAACAGCCATATAGCAGCAGAAGATCCCATCAGCCTCAAGTATTTGCTGGCATGGAAGGAGAACAGAAGTGACATGTGCACTGACCCTCTCACAGTCGGTAAGACGTTGGTTACGAAGCGCATTAGTGCTGTATTGTCCTCAATGGTTAAGTCATTTTTCTTGGAGAGTTTTATTAAATTATTTCTTGTGTTTAACTCTATTGGATTATCCTTGTGCTGAATGAAGGTTAGATTTTCTCCTTTGTGTGCTTATTTTAAAAACAGAATTAAATAGGTTTAAAGACAATATAGCAGAGAGAAACAGAGAGTAGTAGTTGCTATGGAAGTTAACTTTTTCAGTGCTGTTTTTTCCAAAACGTCACAGCTCTGAGTAAGCTGGTCTCTAAGTTTAGTCAAATGCCATGATTTTAAACTTAACATGAAAAAAATCTTAATTTGCAGTCAATTCTTGAGATGCATCCAAAAATAAATTTCCTGTTATCTGAAGTAAGAACTATATTCTGCTTAACATCGTGAACATTGTAATGAATTCAGAAGAGCTTTCTGTTTAATTTTTGTTATCCTAGTATGTAAGCAACGTTGTGGAGAGGAGGAAAAATTCTGTGATTTGTCCACTGTATTTCATTGCCTCAGATACAGAAGAGGGGAGAACTTTGTGTGGAGCAGACCTCTTCCTTCACTGGCAAAATTTTCATTGTCTTTTTCTTCCCGCCCTATATTACATGTAAATACAAGACAAACTGAATTATCTCTTACCCGTTTACTGATAGAAGTAAACTGTATTGCAGTGAGAAAGAAAGAGAGAAATCTACTCTTGTTTGAAATTTTCTTCTCTGTATGTTTGTGAATCTGGAGTAAAGTGGGAAGAGACATCTGCCAGGGCAAAATCATAATACTCACTTGCAATGGAAGTTTGGAGATCCAGAGTTAAGAGTTACTGTTCTTAGGTACTGTGCCTAGAATTCCCTCCATTCTCATATTCTCAAAAACAGAGAAGTGATTCTCTGTCATTTTTGCCTGTATTTTTTTTCTTTCACAGAATAGGAAAAGTTAAGAATAGCTTTGGTATTTAATGGTATATGGAGAATAAATGGTTAGTAGCCTGGTAATTCGCAGTTTCATAGGTGTCAGGTCATCAGATGCTGGAAACAGGACAACTATGAGGCAAGGACATTCATCAACATGCAGAAGAGATAAGAACTGTTTAGTTTTCTAGTGATGCTAACAGGGCAGTTCCTCCTTAATGACAATAAATGTCTTTTTCAATGGCCGTTTTTCTATATTTATGGTTTTCTTTCCTTGATAAGTGAATACCCAGCATTATCAGAAACAAATTTTGTTAGCTGGCAGAGTTAACTTGTTCATGTCTCCTGTAAAGAGGTGAATTTTTAGACCTTCAGTGCAGAATGTAGTGAAGGTGACCAGAATGTCAGCAGAGATGGTGAAGGAACTCAATGTTGAGCAACTTTGCATGTGATTCGTATGAGGATCATCAGCTGTATCTGCAGTAAAGAGATACACTGCCAACAACAGTCAGCAGTGTCAACAGCACAAAATAAAAAGTGGAGACCTGAAGAAATAGAGCAATCTTTTGTCTCCTTAGCATGTCCTTTACTTCTTTCACCTACAAGGTTTCCCAATCATCTTTTACACAATTTTCTCTAGCCAGTTGTGATGTTCATTTATATCCTGAAATGCATGTGTTCCTTTAAGCTCAAGTTTCTTGCTCCTCTTTAACAAGACTTCGGGGATAAAAAGAGAGTTATTGGAGAAGCTGTTTATGTCCTGGCAAGCATGGTAGCAGAAACAAGCTTTGCCTGCTGAGATTCTCTACCTTCAGCATTTCTACCTAGTTTACAGTGTTATTGATGGCATTACAATTTTCATTTTAGTTCCAGTAAACTCCAGGAACCCTGTGGCTACTGCATATTTAACAGCTCTTCCAGTTCAATATCATTTTTCTCATTAGTGCTCCAAGCTTACTCTCGAGATACCCAGATTACATCCAGGAAAACACAGTGTCACACTGTCAGCACAATCTGTAACACTCTTCATGTTTTGTGTGCCAAATCTCTAGTCAGTGCTGGCATTACATTGTTAATATTTTTCTCTGGCAAAACACGAGCTGGCACCTTTTCAGCATTAGGATTCACCAGCTTTGAGTTCCAGGTAAAGCCTTTATTCTGTCTTCCAGCAGAATGTCTGCTCATCCTGTGATGAACTTACTGCTTTGGAAATTCCTGCTGCGATAATAGAACAGTATTTCTTGCTCTTTCAAACAGCTCAGCATTGATAATCGGCTAGATTTTTCTCAGTCTTTTTGAGGATAAAACTGCTCAAGACAAGATATAGTGGTAGCTCTTAATCCGCAGGGGAATTTAATGAAAGGAAGAAGGAAGGTAATAAGTTTTCATTTCTAACTGATCTGACTGGACTTTTTTTTTTTTTTTTTTTTTTTTGGTCATAGAAAAAAAGTAGTTTCTATAGTCTTAAGCAAAAGAAATACTTAGGCTGCTGGAGGAACAATAACATTAAAATTCAAGATACTGCCAGATACCTTCCATCTTTCAGCAAAGGCGTATTTTCTGAATCAATCATTTCAATAACCAAGCAGGAAGAAACCCTAACAAATGTTGAAGTAAATTGAGTAAATTAATAAAATGGATGTTTTGGCCAAAGTTGTCATGGAAAAAAGGGATATGACTGCTAGAAAACTGCTCGTAAATGCAAAGGTGAATGTGTTTCTGTCTGCTGTATTTGATTCAGTCACCTGACTTCACTTGTAAGTGTTTATGCCACTGTGGAATGCCACTGCAAGAACAAATGTTTTGCTTGGTTTTTATTTTACCTTTGTTTTGTCAAAAGTATATGAAATAATTATCACCAGAATCAGGAGGTAAAAATTCTTGTGACTCCATGTTAAAGCCTAAAAAAGGAAGTCACGGTGTTGTCTGAGGAGAAAGTGTTTCTCAGGCCTTTCCATAAACAATCTCCTGACTTGTCTTCTGAAAGGAAGTGGAATACTTACAGAATTTGAAGGCATGAAAATTTTGGATCAAATTTTGGGTATTGATTAATTGAGCAGCATGTAATGCTGCTCAGAAATTGAGTTTTCTGTGAGTATGGCAACTCCTGATCCAGGTCATTGCGTCTGGGCTTCAGCAAGAGACCTTGGAAGCTGAAAATCACATAGGCATTTTTAAGAGTAGGATTAAAGTTCAAGTATTTTATTTTCCTCAAACTAAAAATTCTTTTGTTTTCTTGAGAAACGTTATGTGTTTTCAACCAAAATTTGTATTTACATGTATTGATTTTTAGAAAATGCAGCTTCACGAAATTAACATGTTTTACCATAGGATTTTCTATGTTGTTTTCGTTTCATTTTGTTAGTATGGTTTTGTTTGTTTGTTTTGTTAATGCACATTCACAGCACAAATGATTGTCTCACCTCCACCATCAATTGCAAAGTCTTGTGGTCAATAGAATTATCTTGTCCCATTAACGCTTCCATTTTTCAACGTGATCTGAACTATTCCTAGCGTTCTACACCTGAGCTGCCTTCAGTGTGATTTAAAATGCATGCACAGCTAAAACTATAGCTTAGAAAATGCAACAAAATGAGCTTTCTTCCATACTCCCAAATAAGTAGTCCCTTAATATTCTTTCTCCCGCTCTCACAGATGTAAGAAATAGTACATTCTATAATACGCACGGGTCCTTTTTGTCATGTAAAAAGTCAAATTGTCATCCTATCTATTCACATTCTTAAAAGATGTGGCTGAAATAAAATTAACTTGGTGAAGAATGGAGACCTTGCCAGATTAATTTTAGATTGCGCTTATCTGTGACTTCAACCGTCATTAATAAAGGATTATCCCTAAAGGGTCGTAAAATCAGAAGTGAGATGTAAGATGAAAGATTGAACTAAACAAATTCTGTTAAAATTTCTCTACTGTAACTTATACCACCGCCATGTAATTTATGGGCCATTGTGACAATATTGTCCAGCAGTAGAACAGTCTGCTATAATGTAAAAAAAATATATATATATATGCTTTTTTTGTTTTACTATCTCTTCTTTCTGAAGTACACTAATTCCAGGAATACCTCTAACATTGCAAATCCTGGCTTCCCTCCATTAATACTTGAATTTCCTAATGAAAAATGGTTTTGATTTCCTAAAGTAGCGTGCATAATAAATTGTACTTTGTCTATCTAGTATATGTTCATCAGTGGTAGCAGGTTTGTTGATATGAGAACATTTAAGAGAAAGGGAAGTGCACCATATCTTTTCTAAAGTACAAAAATGACAAGTCTTCATACCTTATATAGATGTGTATCCTTAAAACTGTTCTTATATGATGTCAATGAAAAGGTAGAGGCTTGTGATAGGAGATTCCTTTCACTGCATATTCCAAGTCTGAAGCTCTGCCATAGACTGTGGCATATTCTGGTACTGATGTGGAACTCCCAGAATTGTGCACATGCTTGTACTCCCTCGTACTCACTCTTTGCTTGTCTTTTGTCACATGGCTCGTTTATTGCATACTGTATGAGTATTTATATGTGCAGTTCTGTAGGTTACATTTACAGAAGGCAGATATATAAGCCTGTGAGGTGACTGAATTAACCTGCACTCTTAATGAGTTTTCATACGACGTTTCCACTTAGTAGTACATTAGTGGGTTTTGTAACTAACTTATTGAGAAAAGATAATTAAGTATACATGCTGTCAGTGAAGAAGCTAGACTGACTTTGAACGGACCAAACCACAATTTTCTTCCTATTCACTGCCATAAAGAAGACGGAATCGATTCAGATTCTCATTTTGAACATAATGTAGATGCCTGTGCCTTCTGATGACTGTCTGGTTATCTCTGTCCCTCTGTCACAGTCATGCACTTGCTCTGCAGGACCCTGGAACTGGAATCCCTAGTGGGCTCTGCTTCATGGCCCGCATGCTTATGATTTATGTCAATACAGAGTTGCAGGAATAGAGAGCTTATTTAGTTGCTCAGCACATATTGTTAGCATGACCAAAATAAAGAAAAACAGAAAGGATTTTAGGGACGGATTTTGATGTTTCCTCAGAAACTTCAGCTGAACATGCATGAAAGGAGTTATACTTGTTCAGATTTTTAAATAGGAACTGTGATTTTTAAGTAATGGAAAGGAAGCATGCGACCAAGCACAGACTCCAAACCTGTCCTTGTGCCAGAGATGCAAAGGCTCAGATCTTATTATGTGTGCTTCAGAAGTGGCTCAGACACATCAGCGTCCCCTACAGGAAATCAGGGGATTCCTTCTGCACAGTGCTGTGCAAGTTATCAAACACAATGATACACTCACTTCTGGAAAAATACTGTGGTTAGAAATGCAGGCTAACACTGCAAGTCAGTATTATTGTGTTCTATATTAAGGCACTCTATGGTTTCTGTGATTTCTTTATAAACACTGCCTTCAATAACTGGTAATTTTCACAGAGGATTGGACCTAGTCCAGGTCTGTGGATGAGCAGTACCAGACTTCAGAAGAGGGTTCACAGAATATGTTAGTGTTTGGAGCAATGTCTTCGTGGTCTTTGCTGAGAGTTGGCAGCTGTTGCACGACTGAGTGGTGTGTAACTTAAAAAATTCACTATCGTTCTGTCTGATGTGACTGTATGCATCCTTGTCATCTACACTTACATAAAAGCATCTCAACCAGAGCAGAATTTGGATGTCTCTTTTGAATTCTTCTGCTATCTGATCCTTTCTATGGAAACATCTAAATCTTCACCATGCATTTATGTTAGAGGCATCCTTGTGTTAAATGTTGTTGGCATCCAGCTGTGTTTTCTGAGGCAAGCTTTCTAGATCAGCAGAAAATGGTTCTCTAAATAAGGAGGATTGTTATTTCCTATGGAAAAAAAATACTGAAAGTGGTGTTGAAACTACTATATATGGTCAGATCCGTTAGTGTAGCTTTATGCACTGAACTAATGTAGCTGCACAGTACTCCACTCAAAAATTGAGTTCCTTACCAATATAAAAAGTGAAAATCCTCAGGACAGAAGCTCAGCTCTGTTTTGATCCTGTGGAACACTTCAGTGGTGCAAAAGAAGTGGCAGCTCTTACCCAGCCACATTAAATCAGTTCTGGAGATATCCTCGATTTGGATATACCTAGAACTTTTAGATTTGCCTGCAGTTCAGAAAGTAAGAAATGTACTTACAGAGAGAAGAATCATGAAGCAGAGTAGATGGCAACTGCAGTGCTCTGGCAGTCCCCAGCTAGATACAGGGCCAAGGAGGAATAACTGGTTGGTATACTTTGATGTGTCCCTTGGGCTTCTGCTTCTCCACAAGTGCCGTCACAGGCCCCAGTCCTTTACAGCACTTGTGAACAGAGATGTCTCTGCTGACTTTATGTTCTTGTTCTCAGAAGGGAAAATTGATCCTCAGAAAGGACCAAAGAGCAGACTTTCACATTTTTTGTTAAATATTGAGAAGATTGTTGTCATTTAGACTTTATGAAGAACCTCTTATTGGTGCTATCTGCAAACACACCAACAGAGGCTGACCTCAGGCCAACATGAAAAGGTTCTCTGCTGGAAACCCATCCTTATCAAAAGCTCTCAGCAATCTCTGGACACAAAATCAAAGCCAAGACAAAGAAACTGTACTCAGTGCATATTTTCTGCAAGAGAATCCTTAGGTCATCTCAGGTGTCACAGTTAGTGTATCAAACACCTTCCTTCTCCTTGGTCTCTGAAGACAGCTTCCTTTTCTGCTTCTTTTTCTTTGTTTTGTTTTGGTGGGGTTTTTTTGTTTGCTTGTTTATTTGTTTGTTTTCCCCTAAGACGGCTTTCCCTGCTTAGGCATATCCTTTTGTGTTCATCCTATATTTAAGTAACAAACAGCTTTTTCAGTAAGACTGTGACCTGAAGATAAGATTGAAAACGATTTACTTTTAGAATAAGCCAGTCTATTCAATAAAGTAAAATGTACATCCACAATTAATGGATTTACGAAAGAGTACTTCTTTTGCCTACAAATCCACCTCTATTTTTTCTTTTCTGTAATCATCAGGAATATTTTTTTTATTTTTTTTTTGTGTGTGAATAGTTTCTAAAGCAATTCTTCTCCTTTCATCTCTCCTCCTTCCCTGTCAGTTCTGCGCCCTATTTCTCCTTTGTTCTCTCTCCTATTCTCTACTTCTATATTGTAAATCTTTCTCCCTTTTTGCTCCTCACCTTCATTCTGAACCCCAATTTTGTGTGTGTTTGCAGTCAATGTTTAAGGAACATGAGTCAGTTAGCTCTATACTCAGTAGCCAGCATCTCAATCTGTACCTTATAAGGTATCTCTCTCTTGAGCTTCCTGCAGAATCAATAGATTTGTTTAAGAGTGGTGTGTCAGTTTTCCCATACTTACTATTTTGGCACTTTTCTTCGTGCTTTGTATTTTTATTACTTTATGATCTGAGATTGCTTTGGAAAGAATCACACTTCATATTGAGCATCTTAGTACGTTAGTTAATAGAAAACAACGAAGGGTCAAAATAGCCCATAAAGAGATTTTAGTCTCCTATGCAAATGAATTGGCTACATTTAAGTGTACAACTAAGTGATTAATTAGCTTAAAGATCCAAAGGAATGCTAAAGTAGATGACCATTCCCCCAGGTTCATCCACCTGTTTCTCTTTACTCAGTTAAGCATTCAATAATACAGAATATTCCCATTTAAATATTCATATAAGTCTTGCAACAGAGTAAAGTAATTGTACTGTGTTTTCTGTAGCGTGTCACTGAAGCACATCACTTTGGACACAATAGTTGCTACTATTTTATAATACTGATATTAGTAAGTATGGGAGTAATTGATTACGGTAGGCCAATGCAAGATTGTTTTGAATCAACATTTTTTTCATATTTTTCCATGGTTGCTACAATGTTTTAATAAAAATCATTTTTCCTAAAATGTGTGACATAATTGAGAAGTGTAGTTGCTATGGATGTTCATCAGACATAATGTAGCTAGCATCACCTCATATGGGGAATTAATCTTCTGCAATAGGTTTTGAAATGGGAACAGTTAGTGACCAGCACCTGTCTTATCTAAACCTTGTGCTTATTTATATGCTAAATATAATATCTATGAAAGGAGATACTCCAACCATATCTTTTTTTTTTTTTTTTTTGAGGTGTAATTCATACTGCCTGCTATTTACAAATCCTATGAATACAGTGAGTTCTGCTTAGACATCTAGCCGTCTATGTCTGCACATCTCACGGGAGCTTCTAAGTAGCAGTACTGTGCATTCAACTCATTGCTGATATAAAATGGAACCTGAAAAATGTAGGACTAATATTTTGTATAGTGGCCTTGCCATGATTCTTTTGTGTATCCAAGGAGTCTGAGTACTGAGTCCCCAGTAGTAATTGCCAATGAATATCCATGTTTTACTTGATCAAAACCAGGGGGGAAGAGGAATGCCTACTGCATAGTGTTGGTAGTTCTGAGCTATCCATTGATTTCTTATCCTGAGTGAAGCACTTGCAACTTGTTCTTTTCCTTGTGCCTTTTCTCCTAGTGGAAAATGTCACTTTAGGGTCATGTGGAGCCTTGTTCTTTGACTTCAGAGTGTTTCAGTGTTGAGATGAATCATTCTCCAGAATTGACCTTACCCTCACTGGTACTCTTAGTTTTGAGAGTAAGAATAAAGACTATAAATATATTAAAAAAAAAAATAGTTTATTTTGTTGCTATCTATTCAAGTATGTATGATTATGCTGCAGCCAGAAAAGAATTCAGATGAAACACTGATTATTTTGAATGTTAGGAAATCAACTGAAAGATTAGAAAATAATCGATTGTATGTTCTTATGATCTCTTGCACACTTTGAAAGGGCTCATTGTTTACATGGGGAAAAGCAACACTTTGGTTGCTGTATTAAAACTTCCAGTAATGACTGCAACAGGTTAGCTGTGATCACCAGAGGAAGATTGTTCAGACTAATAACTTTGGAAAGTCATTTATGTAAATTTGATTTGGTTTTGATCCAAAACAAAATAATTCTTCTGCATACTTTGTTTTTAATGATTTTTTGGGGATTTACACAATATAACTATCAGATGTAACTGAGAGAGGAATCTGCCCCTTTTATCTGATACATTATCAACACTTTTAGGTAAGCAGGGGTTCAAATAATTGGAAGAGTTGCTGAGTATGACATTCGTAAGGGGGGACGTAACTTGGTTTGGGTAAGAAGGAGGTTCAGATTCAAGGTATTCTAATAAGTGGAATTTAGCATATTACATTTTGTATTTCTGAACAATGATCCCTGAGCATTTTTGCTGAGAAGCACAGAAAATTAAATTACTTGCTGGTCATGCTTGTATCGTGCTTAAGGAACAATCTTGGACTTCAAAATCAGGAAGCTGCACAGAGTTCTAATGCATCCGTAGGAAAATACGGGGTTAAAGTGGACTACATTTTAAGCAGTGTTCAGTTGACTTGCTGTGTGGGGAGAGACTGAGCAGTCCTGGCTAATGACTTGTAGGTACTGAATCCTCAGGTCTCTCAGGTGGTTTCACTCGACCAGTTTCAGCAGAATGATGAAAAGGTTGAGATAAAATAAACTGACAGTTGCTACTCATCGCAGGCAGCAAGCTGTACCCTGGCAGATGAGACCCTGGGAGCCCTCTTTTTTAAACAAAGGCTTTCACTGCAGTGTGCAATGAACTCCACACAAAAAGGGAAAAGGAGAGGGAGATTGGCAGCTGGTGACCGACAGGAGGAGGGAAAGGAGGGAAACTGGGAAACACGGCAATTGTTGGCTAATTAGAAGCCGTTCCCACCTACTTAATACCAGCCATTAAGCAGAAAACACTTTTCATCTTACTCTCGCTGCTACACATGACATTATACTCCAATCAATACCCTCCCACTGGCTGCCCCAGTGCCCGCAAATGAATACATTGCAGTTCAAGAATGCAGTAATTGAGTTGGGGCAGTGAAACTGCAGCTCTCACAGTCACGATCTCTCTCTGAAGATCCTAATGTAGTGTTTGTGATGCTTGGATAAAGAAATCAAATCCCTGTATTGACAGCTGTCAACAATTGGCAAGTGGACGAAGTCAGCGATGAATCCCTTTTAGCCTTTGACTGAAGAGAGAATAAGTGTTGTTCTCAGATTATTTCCCCCCGTTTAAGTAAGAAATCTAGGTGGTTTGCACCCAGGCATCTAGATTTTTCCACGAATTTTTGAACTCTTATCCTTGGTTGCATCTACAGAATATACATACATACACACATGCACACCTGTGTGTATGTATGTATTTATATTCTGTAGATGTATAGATAGATAGGTGTACATTGTTGTGGGCTGCAACAAAATGTGCCCACATCAATTCCTCTCACCGGGTTCCGTTTTCCGGAAGGTTCTGAGGCAGCCCTAGGCTTTGATCAGCATTTAAAAGGTTGTTTGTTGTTGTTTGATCGGTTGGTTTGTTTTGTGTGGTGTTTTTTGGTGGTTGCTGTTGGTTTTCTTTTACTGGTGAGTAGGATTTTTTGGTTAATTTTGTTTTGTAGACTACACGTCCTAAGACTATATGTGTGTGTGTATATATATTAATTTTCTTTTAATGATTTTATTTTAAAACACAGTTTGTACTGACTCAGAGCACAGTAGTACATAGTGTGGCCTTAGCCTACTGTTTGGAACTCTTACCGTCTAACAGTTTATCTGTACCTGAGCAAGGGCAGTTAAAGCTGAGTCCAGGTGGTAAGGATGGTACAGAAGCAAATGTGTTGCTTCCTTTGGAACTGTGAGCCAAGTAAGGAGACTACTACTTCGTTGTCTGATTCCAGCTGTATTATAATATTTTCATTTACATCTATTAATATAATTACCATTAATTTTCACTCAATTTATTTGTTATCATATATTATCAAACACCTTTCTACTACCTCTTTGTGTGTGATCTCTAGCTTTCTTTTAATGTGCGTTAATGACAATTTTAGCAAAAGATTTGTCCTCAGAAGGGTCTATAAAGTGGAAAAAATAATCTTCTGATGGAGAAAGCTGTAACCTAAACCTCTTGTGAATATGTAAATACCCAGAACGTGAGGGTTGAATATGATGTACTGATGGGACAATGGTTTTAGTTACTCTAGACATATTTGGATAGGACAATCAAAGCTACACTCAGTTTCTACATAGGTATAATATTCATTAAATTATTTGGTTCTAACATAATGATGGGACTTTGATTCATTTAAACACAGAGATTTACAAGTTCAGTCTTACTTTGACAGGATGCCAGTTGGTAGGATCAAGAGGCAGGCAGGGGAAAATGCAAAGAGCAGTTGGCTGTCTTTCCATTTCTCAGTGCCAAAGCCTGTGGGGTTAATTTGAGGATACCCAAATCACCTTGGCAGTATCACTTCTAGTCACTTCCAGAACTGTGGAATTTAATGAGCCAGAACAATAAACACAGGATCATAGAAAACAGTAATGGAAGGGATGTTAAGCAGTCATCTACTCCAGCCCTAAGCAGGAGGAACTGTATTTTTCATATCCAAGAGAAGTTTGTCTTGCCTGTCCTTAGAAAATACCTAGTGAGGAACTTTACACAGTGTTCACAAGCAATCAGTTACAAAGGGTAAAATGATACAGGAAAAGGAAAAAAAAAAAAAAGTAGAATGCCTCTGCACAAATATATGTATATTTTTTTCGGTTTCAAACTCAGTATCTGTTCTATCCAGAAAGAACATTAAATTTATTCCCTCTAGCTTTGCAGTTACCTTGAAAAAAAGAATTTTCTGATGTGCTGGGGATTAGAAAAAAAATTGTGGTGATTTCTGAAAAGTCTGTTAGGGTTACAAACTCAAGATATTTGATTAGATATGAAAGAACATAGTTCCTTTTTACAAGCATGGCTGTTGGGAGAAGGCAGATGCAAGGATCCTGTTTTCTTTTTATGTATTTTCCAGTCCTATTACCCAATAGGACTAGTCCATATCAGTCATCTGAGCACAGTAATCAGTAGACAGCTGCCCATTCCAAAAGAATGGGAAGAAGAGGGGTTTCACCAGCAAGAAATCAACGGATGCAGAGGGAATGGGATGCTGCTTATTCTCAGATGGTCTCACTAAGTGCTGGGAAACTTTGTTATTCAACGTCTCTTACATAATTCAGGACTCTTCCTTTTAAAGAAGTTCCTAAAGCAGAAAAGCGGCCAAATTTCTGAATTCATCTTGTTGAGTTAATCCACTCGTATTTCATCTCTTGCCAGAGATGTAACTGAACTAAAAAGAAGTGCTTTAGATACTTTCTTATGATTGAAGATGTTTCTTCTAAAGCCCCAGATATGAGATCTGAACAGTCTTTTATTTTTCCTACCCTGTGTTTAGATACTTCAGGAGCAAGATACTGATTTTGTCCAGGTTCAGAGTTCAGTAATTAAATCCATATCCTTAATTAATTAAAGTGACGGTACTGCTGTGTGCCTTCACGGCTCTTGATTCTCATAAGACTGTACTGTGTCCCATTTTGCCTCTTTTGTAAAGAGAAAACAAAACGTATTTGCAGGCCAAATGGATCGTTTTTTGAGCCCTTATCAAATGCTTTTATTTCCTTCTCATCAACCTGTGGTATTTTTTTTTTCCTCTTCTTATGGCAATTTAGGGTTTTTTGACTTTTTTTCTGGCCTTGAAGCCCTTCTAGTATCCTCATCTACATCAGTTCCCTAGCTCCAGGTTCTCAAGTCAAATTCTTTTCTAAAAATCACTTCCATTTTCTAATGCTGAGATTTAACCGTGAATGCTTCCGTTAGTAAACTACTGCATCCTACAGAGAAGCTTCTAGAAGCTGGCAAGGCTACTGTTTGCATAAAACTCTTGTGAATAATGTCTCAGGCTATCTATATTTGTGTCCTCTGAAGAAGTTATATCTAAGGGACGACAGTAGAGTATAAAAAGCATCAATCTTCAGATAGATCAAAGCATCAATAAACCCACTCAAACTGCGTCCAGCAAGCATTCCTCTCTAGGAGACATTGCTTTAGAAAAAAGCCTTCATCATAGTTGAGCAGAAGGAGTATTCTGTGGAAGTAACTGTAGCCAGGCAGTTAGTTGATCTTTAACGTGTTCTTTCACTCCACCTGAGATAGATGTCTGCTTGATTTTCTTCAGCCAATCTCAGTCACCTCATTCTGCTCCAGACTGATGGATGGTCTCTCTCTTGAGAAAATGATGGTTTTTTTTTTCCCCTCCTTATATGTACACCAAGAGCTGCAGAGATGCACACTGTTGTGTTGTTTATTTTTACTGTGAGATGCTACCGTGTGTGTTTGGAGAGGGTTGTTCCTGATGAAAAGAAGAAAATTGTCTATAAACTTTGTCTATTGTCACTCAGAATGAGACACGTTGTCCATTATTGATTTCTGGAAACCTGACCTTTGTGGTCAAGTTCTCATCGTCATTATGGCTAGAGAGGCACTGAATACTCACACATTTTCAAATGGTTGTATCCAAGGATAAACATATGGGACCTGCTAATATCTGACATAAACACTTGCATTTAGTTAAGGGGAAAATGTCTGTTTTCCTGACCTTGTAATTACAGTGGTCTCAAAACTTCGTGGTCTGATCAAGAAGACTGTTACATTTTACTTAAACTAGGCAGAGATTTCCTATACACCTGGGAATCAGTCTCTGTGAATAAGATGAGAGTTTAGGAGCTTCTGAAGTGATCATTATTTCGGAGACTGAAGGACTGTGCTCTACAGTTTCATGGTTTAAAATAAAAAATAAAAATAAAATGAGAATAGTTTCCTTCCTTCCAGCAGTAATGTTTTAATTGTGTTTCTACCACATTAAGGAGTTGAAACATCTGCTGCAAGAATTAGGCGAAACTTTGGTTTTCATTCCATATATTAAATTCCAGGTCACATTTTCAAAATGGATAACTGATGGTTATTGAAGTCTTGGGTTTGGGTGGGGTTTTTTTGTTTGTTTTTTTGTTTGTTTGTTTGTTTTTAATGTTTTTATTTTGTTTTCCACAAAGTTCACTCTGGATTCTTCCTGAATCTGCATAGTTCTTTCCTTATTCCAAGTCTGTCTTTATTGACTGATTTCTCTGCAGCTCACCAGGCTGCACCAGAAAAAAAAAATAGCATATATGTGGCAATTGCCCAGTTCTCTTATCTACTTGAGACCCAGTAGGTTCTTTTGTGTTTGCTTTTCTATATACTGTATTGTTAAGATCTCAGACTAGAGAAATTAGCCTTTTATATGCTGAAAGTATGATTATCAAGTCACTGTTAACAAATAAAATCACATAGGAGGTTGGCCCAAAGAACAGTCCGCTGTGGTTGCCACTGGCTCGTTCATTACAGCTGCCTCACACGGTTGGGTTGGCTGGCTGGTGGTGTGTATCTCTGTACGATGTGCTTTCCATGGTGTACTTCTCTGCGTTGGTGTTGTGTGACAGAAGCGAGTGACGCTCCTCTTTTACAACGTCACTCTTTCATTCTCATTTTCCTGTCGTCTTAGTCGTGTTGTGAACAGAAATTGATGAGACTGTGATGAGCGCCTTCAGAATGCATTTAAACTGAAACCTGTAGCCTCTAATGGCAGTTTTTTTACATGTTGCATGTCTCTGCAGCACCAGTGGGACTGTTACTGAACTTTCAACAGCAGTCCTCCTGCAAATGAGAGATTCTTTTTCATTTAACCTTAAGGTAATTCAGAATTTCCCAGTTTTGCTATGTTCCCTGGTGGAGTAATTGCTGCTATCATTTAATTGTTTTTACACACACATTCCTGCTGTGTACTCAGCCTTGGTTACACCAAGTGCAGTTTTTTATTCACATAAAATGTAAGTTCTTTTTATTCACATAGCAATTGCAGTCTTGTGCATGAGAATGAGGTCTACCTTGAGAACTAGAGAAACTCATGAAAGAGCTTAGGGTGTTACACACGGCTATGGCCACTCCTTAGTACCCTTTTAAAAACCACCAGTTCTATTAATCATTAGGAATAAGAAGCTCTTTAATAGAGAAATATTTCTTAAATAACAGAGTACGTTATTGGAGAGCCAAGTGTAAGAGAATTAACTTGTGACAGCATTGTTCTGTGAGTAATTTTGGTACTTCTAAGTCAACTCTTCGTGCAATTTATGCAGACAAAAAATAGCCTATTAGTATTCTTGCCCTTAGTTAAATTTAATGAGGATTCTTTCTCGCATGCTTTAGCAGCAGCAAGGTGCAGCGGGACATAAAATATAAGAAGGGAGCGTTCCTTGCTGGCGTTTTACCATCGAGACCCCAGTGCAAAACTGGTGGATTTAATTTATGTCTCGTGACCGTCGCTCATCGTTTTGTTTGCAAGAGGTGATTTGGGGCCACACGCAGCCCCGGTTGGGGGGCCGAGGTGCTGGCGACTTGCAGCCGTGCCCGGGGTTTCCTTCAACCTCTAGAGGGTGCGCTTTGCTCCCTCTTGATCACACAGCGGTTTGCTGTGACAAAAGCAGGGGAGCCGGAGTATTTAGCTACTTAGGCGTGGGCAGGAGCACCTCACAACAGCAGACTGCTGAGGCGAGGCTCCTCTTACGCCCTAAACCGGTTCATCTCACGTGCTCTGCAGAGACGGAGCCTCTTTTCTCGCTGAATCGGATGTTAGGCATTCACTCAGCATTCAGATGCCTCTCTTAAATGCTCGTGAGAGAGGATGTTTTCCCCCCTGTGCCTGTCGGTCGTGATGTTAGCGTGTAGTTTTTATAGTTTTGAAGTTATTTTCTTAAAATATTAACACAAACGCACCCTGCCACACAGACCGAAATTTGAAGAGTTGGAGATGTGTAACACAAGGTTGTATTTTACTCTTTGACTTTCTTAAAAATCCCTTGGATTTTTTCTTTTTTCTTTTTTTCTTTTTTTCTTCCTTTTTCTGTAATGTGAAAGGAGTCTTTGGAAACACCGCGATATATGTGTGCCTTAAAACGTGGTCTAAGTTTGCTCAGTGAAAATCGCATTCAGGGTTTAGTAATACAGTTGCATTCAAGACCGAGTAGAATGCTTATATTACTGCATCTGATTCAGAGCAATGGCTTAATTGGCCAGGAAAATGTAGTTATCAGATGATAAAGATATGAAGTCAAAGGCAAGATATGCCTGAAAACAAGCATTTTGCTGCCTAAAATTAGGCAAAGTTAATAGGTTAAATTTTGTTTATTGAATAAGAGAACCCAAAGTTGATTGATATAGTAATTTCACTGTTTGCTATGGCAAATATTTAGCTCATTATCAGTTTTAATAGCATTTTGCAGAACAAGCCTTTTCTTGACATGCAGAAAATACTATTAAATTTCCCTGCATAGATACATTGTTATGACATGCAATAACTACTTGAATATAAAGGGGATTAATAATTTAAAAGGTGTTAACAAATTAGGGCCATCATTAAAAATAGACTTTGAACCATTTTGTAGAAAAATCAGATTGAGGTAATGCTCTGCTCTTATGATAAAGAATTACAGCATTAATTCTGCAAAGTGAACTTATTGCTCCTATTCGTCTCCAAAACCCTGGAGCATTAAAAGACAGAAAGAATGAAATGATCACTGCGTTTTTTCAGGCACAACAGCTCTAATATTTCCATCACGGTTTCCCAGCTCAGCTTGCATGGCTGTGCTGGAGGAAAAAGCCCACAAACGTCACGCTTCCCTTTGTTTTGTTTTTGCTGGTCTCGTAAAATCATGTTGAATATTTTCAGACAGTTTGTATTAATATACTGAGAATTTTGCTTGAACAGCATCTATGCAGAGTATAAAACAAACATTTCTTCTATGCAGAAGCTGGTCTTTTCTTGATTGTAAAATGTAACCCCTGGTTTTCTTTTTGCATTTTCTTTTTTCTTTCTTGCAACAACTGATGACCAGAGGCATTTCAAGGTTGCTTTCTGGCTGGTTTGCAAATTATTAATTTGTTAACTTCAGATAAACAGAAATGATCTCTTCTGAAACCTTTTCTTCATCATTTCATATTACATCCATGAACAGTGCAGAAAAATTGATCCAGTTTGTTTTGATACAGGCATAAATAGGAAACACATTTGCAATTTTTACCCCTGACAGTAGGAATAGTTTCACTCTGGTAAGGATCAGTAGTAGACTCCAATACCAGAAGCAGTTCAGCTGAAACATTTAAATAAGCTTTAAAGGGCTATAGCCTATTGTTTTGTTGCTGCTGGGTTGTGGTGTTTTGTTTTTTTCTTTTTCTGCTTCATTCCTGCTTATTGACTTCTTTCACACATATTTTGGAGAAGAAAAAAAAGTAATTTCTGGGACTTAAGTAATAAATTTCACATTTGAAGGACGGAGGTACCAGGAGCTCTTTCAGGCCCTGAAGGTAGCAAAATATTTGTCCTCTCCCTCTCTCTTATTCTCACTTGCTATGGCAGTCATCTCCCTTCATAACATTTCCCTCTTATCCCCCTTCCTGAGTCTTCCCTCCCCTTTCTCTCTCGTGCTTTCTGAAACCGCAGAGCCCAGACAGTGCCCTCGCTGTTGCCAGGCCCTGGGGGAACTGTTTCAGTTACACCCACCTCTCAATAGCTCCACCAAGAAACACGCCTTGAAAGCCCAGTGCTGACATGTTTAATTTTGATAACGTTTTCTTTCCGGTTAATTTGCTTCTTAACACCTACTTTCACCCCTAAACTCAAGTATACAAAATCAGCAGCGTTGCAACGTCTAATGTTAATAGAACAGTGATATTCAGGAGAGGTTCTAGTCATCTAGTTGTGATTTTTGCGGAGTCAGATAATGTTAAAGCACCAATCAATAAATGATTAAAGCTTTGTTTATATGATACCTCTGTTTCTGCTAATACTGAAAAATTGATAACAGTATGACATTTTTCATGCAGAAGTGCATATGTTAGTTGCAGCTAAGAAGAAAATCTCCTTTCATGTACCGGAATACCCATGTTGGGCTTTCTTTAAAATCACACAGACTACAGCGTGATGGAAAAAGTAAAACATGTAGCAGAGAATAAAAGACTTGTGTTCTGAGATGCAGTTAGCAAGGGACATCAAGGATAACAAACTGTTAGAGCATTATTAGCCAGAGGAAGATCGGGGAGAGTATTAGTTTGCTTTACAGCAGAGGGGAGAAACTCCTAATAGATGACCTAGAGGAGGTCAATGTGCTTTAATGCTTTTTTTTATTTTTCTTTAATCTTCACTGAAAGGGTCAGCTGGGATCATGTCGCAACCAGAGTTTATCTCAGCCACGAAAGAGAGAGATCTGGGGATAGAACAGGAGAAAGTAGGCTAGGGAGTACCTGGAGGAGCTGGGTCTTCAAATCAGATGGCCCTGAGAAGCTTTGTCCTACACTTAAATAGCTGGCAGGGACGTTCTTAAAGCCATTTTGCCATTTTTGAAAACTCGTGGAGGTCAGGTCAGGTTCCAGAGTAGTGGAAAAAGACAGGGAAAGAGGAGGAGCAAAGGCATTTTAGACAGGTCAGCTTAAAGTCCTGCCTTGGAAAAATACTGGAGCGCACAATCCAATGTTTTATAGATACCTAAGAGAATACAAGGGAACATGTGGCAAGCAAAATGGATTTCTCAAAAACAAATAGTGTCAAGCCAAAACAATTAACAAGGCTTCTGGGCAAAGGAGTTAAGAAGCAGAAGTATATATAAAAGCCACAGCCTGTCTGAAATTTTTCACCTAAAATAAGCCGCGCTCATAAATAAGTAAGGAAGTGTGGGCTACATGAATACTATCAAGTGGGTGAATAATGATTTTTTTTCCAAAAGCAAACAGACTATAAAAATAACTTAGTAATTGCTGTTAAAATATGTCTGTTTAGCGTGTGCTTTTACAGGGATCCAAGCCTGTGCTACACAGAATTTTCTTTCCTTATCTGGAGACCGGAATAGAGAGTAGGCTTATTACTTCTGCAGATCACACAAATCAGGGAAGGAACATAAGTATTCAGGTTCATGGATTGCAGTTCAAAAGGATCTCGACAAACTGAGAGACGTGTTGTAATGTTCTTAATGTGTGTGTGTGTATATAAACAAGAACCATCTAGTGCGTAGTTATAACAAGGAGTAAGTGCCAATTTTGATGTGGAGGAAAGAAACAAGCAACAAAAATAGTCTGGCACTAAATCCCAAACTGAGCCAGAACCAAATGTCAGTTTGTTTTAACAACTGCAAACCTCTTACGAGGGTATGAAAGCTGATGACTCCTGATGTAATCCTACTCAATACTGGTAAGGTCTCAACTTATAGCAGCAGTTCTGGTTATCGTACTCTATGATGTATGCAGACAAACTATAGAAAGAATGCGGTAAGATTGAACAAAAATGAAAAGTTATGAATGACCAAAAGATAAATGGCAGATTTTGAGCTTCTGTATCTACAGAAGAGACCAAGGGAAATCCTAATAGCGTATTTCAGATATGTAGAATTTGAAGAAGGAGAGAAAATAAATCATCATTCCCTTTTTGCATGGTAGGTTGAAATAAAAGTAGTGGTCCAGAAAAAAAAAGTGTGGTTAACTAGAAGGATGATTCTGATTAACCACAGTGAATAACGTTGTAATCGTTTGGGGAGTTGACTGTGTGATGTCTGTCGAAGCCACATTTCAATTTCTAATGAGTTGCCATTACAATGATGTGTGATTGTTTTATTCTTTTTTTTATTTTTGTTTGTTCATGCCAGAGAGTAAGGATTGAAGTATTCTCAGCATGCTCTAACTCTGGAGATGAGGCTGTGAAATACCAGTGACAGAATCTTATGGCCTAACAGAAAGCAAGGGAAAAGGCGTTTTCTCAGAATAAAGAAAATTGCCCAACCTCTCTCAGTAGGGGAGTCCTTATTTCATAGACTGCCCTGGGTTGAAAAGGACCTCAAAGATCATCCAGTTTCAACCTCCCTGTTGTGGGCAGTTGCCAGCCACCAGACCGGGCTGCCCAGAGCCCATCCAGCCTTGCTTTTATTTCCAAATAAAATGCAAATCATTCAAATTTCTTGTGCCTCAGCTTGCTCATCGGTGAAATCAGCTTTAAGATGTTATTTTTTGCAAAATAGCTTTCCAAAATAGTTTACAACTTAAGGAGAAGGGTATTACTAAGGGATTAATATTCCTCTCCTACCCCCTTTCATTTCCTTATCCTTTCCACATTGGAGACTCTCCAGTTCGTTCCTCTCATCCCTCTTCTTGTCCTCTGCAGAAACCATTCTGAGGCTTCCAGAGTACTGAATTTTGTCATCCTGCAGATTCTTGGGGCAGAAATATTCAGCTTTGCCTTTTGTTTGAAGAGCTTGGAATCAACTTCACTTTCAGGTTTAATGTGAAAGAAGATTACAAAGACCTGGAGAGTGAAATTCACTTTTGCCTCCTGGGATTACAGTTCAGAGTTGCAGCTTATGCTCTTTCCTCCTTCCACTGCCCATGCCTCCTCTCTGGCTAGAGCAGCAAACCCACCTTGTCAGCTTGCTTGAACTGCATTGCCGTATGTCCTTTGCTCACTTTCCTGCCCAACCTGTTTTTTCTTTTTGCTTTATCAGGCTCTGGGTTGCTGGGGCTACAGGGAGTAAATGCAGTCATTTTGAGCTTCTATCTGTGTTTTCTTCCAGAGCAGCAGCTCTTTGGGGCTTAAGCCATATTACGTGACCTCATGTTCTCTTGCTATTAATGGCACTTTCTTGAACATACTGACTAGGCAAGTTTTGGGTGTTTGGCTTGTTGTTTTGCTTTTCTTCTTTTTTACCCTCGGGTACATTTTCCAATACAAATGCTCAAGGGAACTTATGTGTTCTAAATAGGCAACTTCCCTTTTTGTTGTTCCTTGGGACACCTGCCTAAAAAAGTGAAAAGCCCGTCTTAAGGGATCAGCAGAACACAGTGTCTTCAACATCCTTTCTGCATAGAATCTGAGGGATAATATGGGCTGCTCTCGCCAGAAGGTGGGAGGTAGAGTGTCTAGTAGTGAATCAGTATATTCCTCAGGGTTTTTCACGAGAGGTTTCATTACGAACAGAATTGGAGCAGTAGATAATTGCGTGTATGTGTGCATGCATTGGTGAATGTGGGGTTTTTTTTTTTTCTGCAAATGGCAGGGAAAAAAACCAAACAAAACAACCCTATGAGAGAGATGGAACTACTGAATGCCTTGTACGTGTTTATGCCCTGTCCTAGTGTTGTGAGGAGCACTGAAACTGCTAACTCTTGTGTAGAAATTATTTCAGAAAATCTGAATGTGGCATCCCCCATTTATCACAAATTCTATTTAAAATCGGTCTAAACTAACTTCCAGTAGTGGAGTGAGTATCAGGAGTAGCTTAGAAGTAAGAATTTGGGCTGGATGTTATTTCCTACTTTCTCATTCTTAGTATATTCAGGAAACTTCTCTGATCCTCCTGCAATTCAGTCTCACTTTGCTGTGTTTTCTAAAGAATGTGCTGTATGATTATGGTTTTAACGTTACTCCAAGGTAAAATATTCTGATATATACTTTTATTGAGTCCTAGAGCCACTGGTAATTAGCAACCAAAGATGAACACATGTTGTAATTGAAATGCTTGTGTCAACTGATTGGTATAAACCAAGAAATGTATTTTCTTGTTAAACATTTTCTATGCAGTCACAACGTTGTTTCTCTTGTCCTTATGACTTTTGATATAATATTATTCTCATTAAAAATGTTTCTATTTTACTATAACCCATTTTTGAACTTGAGTCACGGGTAACAACTTACTATGAATTTAACAGAAATTCAATTGGTCTGCAATCTTTTCTCCCTCAGTTGGCTATTAGGGGATCTATAACCAAAGAAACCAAGGTAAACTTGAAGGTAAACTAAGAAAGTATAAAATATAGAAGGTAATCTATGTTTCAAAATAATATTTTAAAAACACTTGAGTATCTTTTGGTCTGCAGAAATTTTTATAGATTTGAAATTCAGAGCAATACTTGAAAAATGCATTGAGAGTGCAGTCCTTTATGGTTAAAATGCATTTGTAGTTTTACCAGTTTCCTACAAGCATTTAAACTCTGTGCATGCTTACACTCTGGGGGAAGATGAGGGGAGGAAAAGGGCTATAGAAAGATGAAAGTTGGTTCGGAGTTTGACTTAATAAATGCAACAATCAAATACGAGGGCTTTTTGTAAACAAAGATAAGTGACACCAGCCCAAGGCTGAACTTAAAGTCAAAGAAGGTGTTCCTGCACAGTAAAACAGTGTATCTAGCAAACTGGAGAGATACTGTCTTTGGAGGAAAAATTCTCCCAAGATTTTTATGCCACTTCTAACAGACAACAACAAGCTAGCTGTACCTCAGGACATGATCGGTCCTTTTGAACTGAATTTGTTCAGTGCTTTTTTGTTCTTCAGTGCCGCCTGCAAGCATTCCATGTCGTGAGGCTCAGGGTTTGGCAGTTCTATTTCTTTGTTATATTTTCATCATGTGAGATTAAAAAGTCACGAATGAGCGATGTAATGGGAACAAATGTTCAGACACAGGTAACAGGAGGAAAAAAAGCCCTCAGCTGTACTGAATCCATGTTCTTATTTATCTTAAAATTGTTTGAAATGTTTTGAGAGTGGTAGTTTTTAATTCATTGCTTAGCCAGAGTGCCTCTCCCCCAGAAGTGGAGTTCAAAAGCCACCTTAGGTATAACATTTCTCAGGATAGCTGAGGTTGAGCCTGTAGTGGATGTGATATGTTCAGACTCAGTAGGAGAGGATGAAGATTGCATTGCTCTCGAGTAGCCCCTGGAGGTTAGCTTGGAGCAGCAGTACGACTTTGGAGGAAGCTGTCAGCCCTCTGGGCTACAGGAATGTGCTGTTTTTAATAAGTACATTGCACAAGACAGTAGCTATGAGTTTGTGTGCTTTCTCTCAAGAAAGTCTTTAAAAAAAAAAAAAAAAGTGATTAATATGTCCAAAGCTGTGTTGTTAATTTCTGAAGTATAGTCTGTGTTCAAAGTACCAAACTGTTATAGGTGTTCTGAATATGAATAGAGCCTAAATAAAACATATCCTACAGAAGATTGGTTTGGTTCATCTCATACTCAGGGATTTTAATTCCAGCTCTATTTAGTTTTAGTGGTTGCAATGGGGTTAGAGATATGGGGATAATTTCGTCCCATTCTACAGTGGATTTTCAGCAAAATATTTAACCTAATAAGTCAACATATTCATTTTTGTGGGGTAGTATCTGAGAGAAGGATAAAATGATAGGGGTTATCAATAAGGATTTTCTATGTGCCACAATGCCTTACATGTTGCAATAACATGTTCAGAATGTGGAAGGCAGCAAAACTTTGAAGTTATTGTGTGCAACTTGTACTTTCACTTCTTGGTTTTGTTCTTAGTGATGGCGATCAAAATACGGGCACATCATCTATCTTAGTTTAGTTGTTAATGCTTTTGTCAATCGGTTGCTGAAAAGTTAGACCTTTTTATCAGACAGTAAAACTGAGCATGATGTTACTGTATTAAGCAAAATTCAGATGTCCACTGCTAGCAATTGAGTGGAATAAATTATGCAGTGCTTTACATATGGCATCATGTGACAAAGAATACCTTGTATTTTATGTAGGTCACGCCACAAGTAATGCCTCCTATATATTTACATGGAAACTATGGCGTATACAAACAGCACAATAACACTATCTAGTAGAGCAAATTCTTAGCTACAAAGTACTGTTTTTCAACATAGTAACCACTAGTAGCTGTACGTTTTCACCAGTGATGAACAGGACCCTGCATGCTGCTCTCAACAAAATCAGCACGGCAGTCTGAAACGTGGTTTGTCTTTCACATTGCTGTCGCCACTGCTGAAATGTACCACCCGCTGCCTCTCTGTTTCCATCCACTGTTCAGTCTCCATAAACATTCAGTAAGCTTCAGGGAATGTCAATAGGTGCTATTTTCTCCACACGGAGGAATACAATTCTACTCCTTTGGTTCATATCCACCTGCACGTCAGATGCCAGTTTGCCAGATTGCCCCTCTGCTGCCATCTGTCGCACAGTAACAACATGTAATGGAATATTGGTGGGAAGGCTCAACCTCTACTGCCATACCACCAACAAGTCGCCTCTGACACTGTGGGGCAACATAATAAAATAGGAGGCATTATTTTTGGAGCAGCCCATGTATTTTACACTTGCTTCATGGTTACAAAATCTTGTAGATGAAGTGTTTACAGGCCTGATTCACTGATATTATCATTGAATTTGTACAGTCATAATACAAGTCCTGCAGAGCATCATTGATGAGCCAGTCCAAAGGAAGACCACAGAATTGCTTAGCTTTTGGTTTCCAAAGAAATGTAAGCCTTCCAGAAATGAGGAATGAGGTCTGGTTTGTCCTAAAGCTGTTGTGAATGGGAGCTTATACAGATGTGTATGATAGCAATGAACAGAGATCAGAGAGACCAGAACATCAAGGGGAAGAGAAAGGAGAATTAGGAGATGAAAGATTGTGGAGAAACTGTAGGTAGAGATGGCTTTGTCTTTTCTGCCAAAAGAGGTGTGTCTTTATAGTGAAACAAAAACTAACAGTAGCATTAGTTGTTGTCCAATAGCAGATAAATAAAGGTCAGTAGCTTGTACTCTGTGGATGAGGTAGTTCAAATGCAGAAGTGAATGGTAACAGCTCTGCCCATTGTTTCCCTTTTTTTGCAAAACAGTAAGATCATTCTATTGAATGAGTGGTGAAGAAAATTACTTTGAAATTTCCTGTTTTATTTCATTCAGCGCCATTCAGAGATGAAAAATCTAACAGTAAAGGGCAACTTAACTTGGATAAAAATGGTGGAGTTTGATTTTCATACCAAACAACACTTGGCAATACAGCAAGCATTCGGACTATCAGAAAAACATAAAGCCATTAACTGGGGAGGCCGAGGCACTGGGATTTGTGCAATATGAGGCAGGAGTTTATTTCCCTCTTGGCCACTGATTTGTTTTGTATATTTTGGAAACTCTCCAACATTGGTGATTCTATGATTCTATGTTCTTTCTGATATATTTTTTCTTGTTTCTTAAATAATCACTGAAAAGAACAGTTATTCACCAATTCTTGTCTTAATGTGTCATTATTCAAGAAGAGAAAAGAGCTTATTGAAATCTAAGGTCAATTCTCTTTAATGTTGACTATTTATATGTAGGTAATGAATGTGATATCTAAATATTTAAAGCAGTTTGAGACAGTTACTCTTTACTCAAAGGAAACACACTTTATTTTTATGAAGCCTAGGGAGAGAATGAAATCTCTGTATACTTGGAGGTTTTGAAAGGGTATATAAGAAAATTATCTGTCAAAAAATGGTACTTGTACAGGCAATTCTGACCAAAAGTTGCAGGTCTGTTGTTTTTTGTTTTTTGTTGTTTTTTAATTATCTTATGCTTCCTGGTTTTTGGTCAAAGGTGTGGCATTAAATGCCCAAATATAGTACTCCATTTCTAAAGATACTATAAATTAACTGTGGCTGCATTTGATGAGGCTTGCTTACAGTTTCCTTCGTATCACCGTAAGTTGTAAGGCTTTGTCTGAAGGGTTTGTGTAAAGAATCTGTAAGAGCAAATTTACATTGGGTCATACACAGAGTGCAAATTGACAGAACTTCTCATCCATGAGTTGCGTTGGAAACAACTGCTACAGTTTGGTGAATTATTCTATTCTGTTAAATTTTCACCTGCAAATGTGTGCTGCAAGCCAACATGTCTGTCACCAGGTTTTCCTTACTTCGTAGAGAATGTAGAACATTCATTCTCATTTTTAGCACCTGGAAATAGTTGAGGAAAAAAAACATCTTCGCCCCAAATGTTATGAAACAATAATTATATGGACAGAGTGTAATTTTGTTTTCTGGTCTTCTGAATAGGCCTTGTAGTATTATCCTATCAAATTCATTGCAAAAGAATAAATTTGTTAATAACTTTCCTCTAGGATTATATGTTTAACAAATATCTACTGTATACCTTATCAGGGGACTTGATTCTTTGTTTAGTATAAGTAGCACTGGGATCACAGTAAAAGAGAAGAGTAGCCTCCTTTACTGTCTGCAGAGTAGATTGCCTTAAGAGACATTGAGACCAGTAGAGAAAAAGAAATTGCACTGATCCAATAGATATACTGCTGAGAGGTTTCTATTATATTCTTACTTGAGACATCATTCCACCATTAAATTCACACTTTCAGGCCCTGGGAATCAGGGCAGCATGACAGAGAAGTTTGGCTAAAATGAATCTGCTATATTAGTTTTTGTGAAAATGATTAAGTTCTGCACGTTCAAGATCAGTACTATTTTTCAAACAGTCATTGTTTCAAAGCTAGGCTAATAACCCTTAATATAAAAGAGTATATGACAAGGAGGAAGACAAAGATGAAATTGAATGGCAAAGTAAACAAACTACCTAAATACATGCTCTCAAGTAAGAAACAACACCAAAATGTTTATTTGGCATAGTTAAAAATCAGTTAAAGTATTTTAAGTAGACTGCCCATCAAATAAGCATAATTATAATCAGAATTCTTACAACGTTCACAAAATTCCTGAAGGCAATCAGCTCCACTCGAATTAGTAAGTTGGATAAATCACCATTAATTAGCTAATATAAGCCAGCAGGTGGTTTTGAGCCCAGAGAGATTCCCTGGTTATTTAAATTATGTATACTACACTACACCATAGATAGAGTAAGTGAAAGGGGAACAACAGACACAAGTCTGTTTATTAAAAAAAAAAAAAAAGAAACGTTTGGGGTTGATGCTCAGCTAAAGTCTTCTCCAACTCCCGTATCCTACCCAAAGGAATACAAGGCGGCTTCGACCCCCAGCTGGAATAATACAATCCAGGAATATTCTACATAGCTGCCATTTCAACAGTGAATTATATGCGGGGAACAAAATCAGCATTGGAAGCTTGCTTAAAAGATTTGTTCTAAAGATGTTCATGACTAGAGAATGGGCAGAGCCTGTTTGAGGAAGCTGTATCCATTGAAGCCATAAGGAATAAAGATAGCCTTGTCAGCATACGCTTTATGCACAGAAATAGGTGGGAACTCTTTTCTGGGGAGCTTAATGTAGACACTTCCCTCCAATAAGTAATTTAAAAATCACATCCTTGTGGGAGACTCACATCCGATCCTTCTCATACAATTCAGTCATGCTTAGTTGTGGACAGTAGCTGTTGGGAAGCAGTCTGAGCACCTTTAGTCCAGCAGGAAAAACTTTCCAGAATTTTTTGAAATACTGACATTTATAACTTCATGAGACCTGGAGATTCTTTGAGAACTCTGGCCCAAGTCCGCATGCAATTATATTGTTTATCAATGATCTCTATTTACATGGTGAGTTACACATATCGGAGAGATTGTCATAAAATTTTGTCATAAATTACTGCTTCTCATAAGACTTATGTTTGATCATGGAAAATCAAGGCCCAATTGTATTTTATTGTATTTACTTTAAGCTAGTGTGACTGTGTGGAAGGAAACAGCAAGATCAATAAAGGTGTATGTATTTATCACCAGGATAGCATCTCTGAAGGTCTAGGCTGTGATGCAGTAACAGTACTTTAAAAGATTGAAAATCCTACCAGATTTTAACAAAAAATGTGTGGGTCTGGTAGTAATATTTAATCTCAAAGCATGCTCTTCACATTAATCAACTCATTGTAATTGTTTTTTGGGTGGGTTTTTTTGTTTGTTTGTTTGTTTTGTATTGAACTAAAATTGCACATCAAATTGTTTACTGCTTGTTTTTTGGACTCATTGCTGGCATATCCTTCACACTGGATGATGTATTTTTGACAAGCTTGTTTTTATACCTTTCCTACAGCTTTCTAGTGTATCAATATTTTTTTCCAACCCAGGAGATACTTAGCACTTCATTCAAACACCTATTTCAATACAGTTTGATCCTAGAGAGAATACCACAGAAATAAGATTTTTCATTGCCTTATTATAACCCAAATCCTGAAGTCCTTAGCATTTTGCATGACTAGAGAAAACATGAAAGCTATACCTACCTAACTCCTCCCCACTTCTACAGTGAATGCTTAGGGATCAGGCTTAACCCACAAAAATGGGAAATTGCATGGTGATTCCCAAGTCATTTGGACACTGCTAGCATTGCTTAGCCTCAAAATGCATAGCAAACTACTGCACAATCTTCAGTATATTTTGATTAAAAATCTTTCCTGTGCACCATTTCTCATGGCCTCGTAGACCAGTGCTTCCTTAATGGATCCAAGTCCCTCACAAAATAGGACTATGGATAGATATATAGAGCTTGAAAGCATGAAGATGTGTGTACATCACCAACTTTCCAGCCAGTCTAGAGCTTAGTTCATTTTCCTGTGGACTTCTTTCTGCCTACCGCTATTCTCCATGGTCCTTCCACAGTTGCTTCAGGTCACTGCCAGGAGCTTGAGCTAGAGTCTTTGTGTGCATTGAGTCCAAATTTGAGCCATTTTCCCACATTTCTAAAAGGTTTTCTCAGCCTTTCCCCTAGCCTTTCACTGTCCCAATGGAAAAGTGAGTTCGAGCCTAAGCAATGATTTCAGAATGCATTTCCAGTCAAAAAATATGTAAAAACAGGAACAATTGTACTTAATTTGGTAGAAAGTAGTTATTTCACATATGCACAGAATAATATCACTAGTTTTAAAAGATGTGTCCTGCATTGTATTCTAAACTACCTTAAAAATTCTTTCTTTCTGGGTACACTACAGTAGTATACAACCGTTTGGGGGGAGGGGGGGAACACAGGCTTGTTGCTCAACACATGCAACAGTGCCCTTTGATATCTTTTTTTGGACTTGGTAATAGTACTGTGTCTACCGCTGTTCACAAATATTTTATTTATAAAAGCTATCCTCCCACAGGGCAGCTGCAGATGATCTGCAAGCTGAAAGCTAGCCTGTAAACTTCGCTTGCTCTAAGAAATGGTACTCCTGGCTTTGAACATCAGTGCTTGGGTTGAGACTTTTGGTGACAAAGTACTGTGTTCCCAATTTCAGTGTATGTAGCAAGGGATCTTCTCTGAACGAAAATCTTCTCTGTCTCTTTACATTAGCATAGCAGATAGAATTAGTGTTATTTTTGCAAGTTAAAAGAGTCGTTGATATCTTGGAAAGATCAGCACTTGTGTGCCATCATTTGTTATTAGCTTTTAAATGAAAGCCAAAGAGGCATTAATGCTCAGAAAACGTAAATATTAATATAATGAGTTTTAATGGCTAAAAATTCCATGTTTAGAGAGCAAGGAAAACTCGGGGATCGTGTACAGCAGAGGTAAATTAAGTTTGGCTTCATACAGTGAGCAATTGGAAGCAATCCTATTTAGATTACCTTATGTTAACCCTTCTCTAGTCTCCATGAATGATCGTGCTTTACTAGCAGTAGTATACTGGAAGAAAACATACGGTAGTAAGCCAAATCAAAGCTCCATCTAGTCTGGTATCTGTCTAACAGTGGCTAACAGGTGAGGATAAGAGAGGAAAAGATTATAGTAATACTTCTGTCTGGTAATCTCTCCATATTTTTGACAACCTGCAAGTTAGGGATTTCCTGACACAGAGCTAGAATGTAAATACCGCTGTTTAATAGGCTTTACTGTATTGTCCATGAATTTATCCAGTGTATTTTGAACTATTGCGTAACTTTGGCAGCTAAGGCATCTCGTTGCAATGAATTTCAAGACCCAACTCTATCATTTTATGTTAGGGAGAAAAAAAAAGCATCCTTGAATCTCTTCTAAGCCCATTGTTATGCAGTTTCAGTTCTTGCTACTCAATTTTTGTTCCATTAGAAACAGCGAGTTACAATTTCCTGCTCCCTTTCTTCATGTGAAAACATATGAGAACATGTACATTTCTTTATATCCTGTCAGTCATCTTTCTATCAAGCTAGAGCTTGCAGTCTCCCTGTGCATAAGACTGTTTTCCACACATGTGTTAATTTGCATTTATCAACACCAAATTTTATGTGGTACATTATTGCCCGGTTATGAAATCTTTTTGAAGTTCTTTGTGATTTTTATTTCCCTGTGTAATCGTTTATCAGCAGTAGATTTTGTCACTTGGCTGTTTGCTATAGATCCCTCTTAAATTTACTACTGATTTGTCTTCAAAGTGAAATATCAGTCCATCTATTCTTACCTTTTTTTTCTACTTTTAACCAGTTATTAATCCAGAGAAAATATCTGATGCATTTTGGAAATCTAATTGGCCAGATAATATTCAGCCAGATCATCATTCATTCCTCAAAAGAAAAATAACTTTGTGAGACCTCTACAAAAGTTATCTTGTTTTCTTTTCCTCGTTATAACATTTTAAATCACCTATCTACCCTTATATCCATTACAATAGATGTAGCTAATATGTTTCGTATGGGATTTTGATTTTCACTGATCCCTCCTCCCACAGAATATTCTTGTTTTGCATTGAAGTCTAGTTCAGCACTTTGTATTATACTGGTACGGAGGCTAATTTAAGTGTCCTTTAAACCTCTTAAGCAAATACAATTTTATTTCCTGATTCATTTCTCAGTTTGCTCTCACACTTTTCCACTGAGATGTCAGTCTGAAACTGTTTCTCTTGTGCTTATCTAGAAAACAGCGATGCTGATAGAGATCTCTGCTGGACATCTTCCATAATAAATACAATCCTAAGAATGCATTTAGCCTTTCTGCTGTTATCTTTCATTACTTTAGTACTCCTTATGTCTTTTCCTTTTTTTAACCAGAAAAAATATTTAGAAGAAGCATGCAGATATACTTATCCCACCTACTGCATTGTAAGAACACAAATAGTAATGGAAATGAAAGCAGTCTGAGGATATGTGATGCCTGAAATCTGCTCTTTTTTGTCTTTGTGTTGACTTCATAAAATGAGGCAATGTATCAAGTCATATTCTTATGCCAACATCCTGATATTGTTCAGCTTTTATATTTTATCTCCGGTATCTTGGTAATGTGAAAGTTAACATAAAAGTTAAGGTTAAAACAGGGTAGTCATTGGGTATTTGTAGACACAGTGATAGTGTCACACTGATGTTCTTAGACTGTAACAGGGAGCAGGCTTCTGTATCAGTGACAAATGAGGACAGAGAGCAATTGCTCAACAGCTGTGTTTGTCTGTGCTATCCAAGGGGATTTCTGACAAGCAAGTCAGAATACAGAGGCTCCATTTCTGCTTTCAATTAAGAGCTGTATGTTGGAGACTTCTGTGTTGTCTTACATGTTGGAAGTCCAGGGGAGGCCTTCATAGTAATAAGTGGTGGAGTACATCCTTACATGGTAACTAAATATATTGTGACTTATTGTTTCTTCACTGTATGGCCTTATTCTTTTCTTGTTTGGAAGAAAAAAAATGCTGTGTTCCTCACTGCCATTTCCACACTTTCTTCCTTCATTCTTCTGTTCACGTGTTTGCTGTCTTTGGGGTTTTCTTCCATCTTTTTTCTTCATTTCTTTCCTTAGAGGGACTTGAGTCTTCACTCACGGTCCTTTTCTCACAGCTGCAGCTAAATAATCAGAGTCGAAGTTAGTCCTGATAACAAAATGTTGTTCTTTGGATTCAGAGATAACATCCTAATCAAATTAGGATAGGAAGAAGCAGCTTGCTCTTCAAGAAACGTTGCTTTATGTTGTCTGCCAACTTAGGCAAGTACTATTGCATTAGCTATTGATTAGTCAGTGGAGGAAAAATTTGAACCTCTTTGAGAAAACGAATAGAGGAAATTGTTCAGAGAAGCTATCCTGGAAGAGGAGTTTGGAATGCTCAAGTGTAGGGAAACATAGAAACCATCAGTGAACAAAGAAGGAAAGATTTATATCTTCTGAGTGTTCTCCTTGGTTACCCAAAAAGAGGAAAGGAAGATTTTGAAAGAAATTATAAATTCAGTTTGTGATCCTTTGTTTCTTTGTTTGTTTTTTAAATAACATCTTTTAGAAGTGAGGTTCAACTGTAATCTTAGTATAGCTGGGGAGAGATGGAACCCTTAGAGATGAGTGCAATGTAAAAAATCTTGACCTGAATTTTAATAGAGAATATCCAGATGTAGGGACAACATTTTGTTAAGTTCACTGTGTTTCAGTTACCATTAATAGTCCACCCAGTCCTGCAAAGTTCTGCAGTCAAGATCCAGCCCACATCTCAACAACTATTTGGCAGTGATGCAGCACACGCTAACTTGTTTGTTTCTTTGATTTGGTTGGGTAGATATTTCCTTAGAAAACATATTACTTTTAAAATATTTAATTAGCATTGTCTTAATCTGTGATTGACCGTAAACAGATTCTGATTGATAAACATAAATCTCCCATATCTCATAATTCAAGCCTCTCTACTAACGTTATTTTTGCAATGCCAGAACCCGTGGTCCGTATTTGTAGATCTTTTCTTTGTTTTTGGAATTAAACTTCAGAATAAGTTATAATAAAATACTCTGTTTTGTTACAGCATTACTTAAAAACTCCCAGGGAACTGAGCTTTAAATATTGTTCTCTGAAACATGTTTTCCCTATGAGATAGGAAAATCAATTTCATACGAAACCTGCCTTTCCACATAATAACCAGTAGTGAAGTTGTTTTTCATTGTTTTTTTTGTTGGCTTTTTTTGCCACTGCTAACATGTGAATGTAAATATATATAAAAAGATATGCATGAGAAGTCTATACTTATTAAAAAGCTGAATTTAGTTGGAGTTCTTTAAGCTGACAGTGTCCTGGAAGAAAGCAGAAATCTTCTCCTTTCTGAATTTCCCATAGGTATCTAGAATAATGAATGGTAAGAAAGACTGCCCAAAATTTAGAAGCGTTGTAGCTAATGCGAAGATGTGTCTCAATGGGTGTAGTTGCTCTGGCCTGAATCAGGTAACATTACCAATAACATTATAAATAATGCATCAAAACAAGACCTTCAGAATGCCTCAGAGTCTCTTGGTCTGTGTGAGTCACTCACATATTGCTGGTATTTGGTACTATCTGATCTGACCCTTCTTTGTGGCCGCACCCAGATGTTATGGAAGAGTAAAAGCAGAATTAATCCCTGTGGAACATTGTGAATAACAAGGCTGTTGCTGGGATTGTGCTTCTCCAGAAGTACTTGCTTTTGGGAAAGATTCAGACTGTTCAAGTTTTACAGCTGGCTTGCACATTACTGTGAACTTCATCCATCTCGTTGAGGTGAGACTGTACTGTTGAACAGTGTCAAATGGTCTGAAGGAGAAACTTTTCTGTCTGTCTTCTGTGCGCTGATAAAAGGAAATCGAACCTTGCTGCCTCAAATGCCATTCTGATTCCATGCCCTGCGTTTAAACTGTTCTACTTTTCTAAGAGTAGCTCTAACTAGAAATCCCTTCCAGTAAGTCTTTGACTACGCCATCTTATACAAATTTAAGAAGATGCTTGGTGGAGATTAGAGGTTGGATTTAAAAGTATACATACATACATATCTATATAGATATATAGATATACATACATACATATACATATATAGAGATATAGATGTGCAGGATATGCATCTTTTGTATCAGTCAAAAATAGAAGAGAGCATTCTTTTTGTTTTGTTTTGTTTTAAGAATATTGCTTATTTCCTTTGCCCTCAGAAGGGATTAATGCCATGCAGAATAAACACCAGTAATAATGGTAAAATTGGCATACATACCACTCAGATGCACAGATATATATGCACATTTGGATTATTATTAGGAAACTAATTATTGTAAAATACATTATTTGTGTTTTAAACAATTATTAATGAAGAATACTCTTGTTAAAACAAATACATAGTTAGAGATCTTAACTGGAACTACAGCACTCAAAAAAACAACATTGACTTTGTTTTCTGTTCTTTCAATTACACAAACTTGTGGGTAGGTTCAAAATGTTTAATTTAATTACTATTGAAATTTAAGTCAGTGACTAAAAAGGGCACCTAGTGTAAAGGTGTACTGCAGCTTCCCCTGAAGGAAGAAATATTGGGCTGATGAAAGCAAACTATAGAGAATGTGAAATAACAGCCAAGTGCTGGCATTTTAGGAATGTCTGTTCATAGATGTGCAAGTTTTATTTCACATTGTCCTCGCCCTTCTCAATAATAATGACTGATAGCCTCACTTTGTGATTTCCCAGCTTTTAAGAGTATATTTTTATTTATTTTTTATGACCAACCTTACACTTGTTAAATGTAATTTTTGCTTTATGTAACATAAAAAAAAGAGCACATCTGCAGTATGCTGTCCCATGAATTAACAAGAATGACTGGACATAAGACAGGAAATCCTTTGAAAACATATGTTCACATTAAATATCTGGGCTATCTCAGTAAAGGAGGTCTTATGGGGTCATTTTTGATGCAGTGCAAGTAAACCATTTCTGCTCTCATGAAATAGTTTCTTTCGGGTTTATATTGAGCTTGTATAAAGGCACATTACATAAATAAGGGCTTAGTTTGTACATTAGTCTTTTACATCTTGGATTCTTACTAAATCCTTGTTTTTACCAACTTGATGCTTAAGAGAGATTGATTTCTGCTACATATGATTATAGTGTTTGTTTTGGTATGTCTGGGATTGAAAACAAAATTAACACGCATAATCAATTTTCTTAGAATTAAAAAGGATGCTTGGGTACCTTTCTTACATTCTTGTGAAGAAAAAAAAAAAGGAGATGTGATAATAAAGAAATTGATTTATTCAATCACAGGGTGTAAAAACATTAGCCCTGGGAAAGGGCCTTCCTCTAAGAGCTTTAGCTGCCCAGTCTCACTTGTGTGGCACAAAACAATTTGCATTTTTAGAGAAATTTCATGTCTTTTGTGAGCTCTAGTGAAACATGAATAAATTGCTTTCTTTCCTCTTTTCTGATCTTATAAAGCTGAATCCATTAGGGGCTGAGTCAAACACTAATGAAAGAAAGGCAACAACTGAGATGATGGAAACCCTGGATTAGGTTTCTTAGTAGTTCAAGCCCAGCTGTCATGGCCCACGTGTCAAGTTAGTGCTCTTTGGGGAGACCCAACAGTACATACAGATGTTTTTTTTAACTGCTTTGTTGCAACAGGCCTTCCAAGCAGCTAGGAATTAAACAGAGAAGCATAGATTAAGAATTAAATAGAGCCACGGCAAGCAGTTTGCCGGAGAGCTTTGCAGTCAGGCAAGGAAACTTCTCCTAAGCTGCCAACCCACTGCTGCCTTTGTAGCAGCCTTGCTGTGACCTCCTCGCTCCTCTGTGCGTGCTGAGGTGGTGATCGCTGGAGGTGCCTCACTCTGCCCCAGGAAGGGTACGATGGTGCAGGCAAAGCACTCCCAGGACCAAGTAGGTTCAGATAGCTGGAATCATCTGAAATCCCACGTTCACTCTATTTAGTGTTGCAGAAATAGTGATATCATCAAACCTGTGTCAATTACAAAACACATTTCATTATGAGAATGGTTACCAGGAGAAATAAGTAAATAAAAGAGAAGAAAGTCTATGAGAGTCCATCTCAGATCTGTTCCGTAGGGAAAAATTCCTTTCTTAAACCTGAGATGGTGATCTTGTATGACTTGTATGACACACTCTAGGAAGGCACTTCAAACTGGCTGGAATGGCAAATGAAGTGGTGTCTGCCACTACTTCCACCAATGCCTTTGAGAGGGTCTAGGTTGTCAGTGAAACCTTTCCCTTAACAGTCTGACCTGTGGCAGCAATAGAGAAATAACTGATTCCTTTTCTCCCTTTGCACTGTGATTTTGGGGGAAAGGTCTGGATGGAGTTTGGTTGTCTGTCTCTGTTCTCCCTCCGCCCATTTTTCCCTCCAGCAGCTCTAAGGCTCTGCCATGCAGTCAGTGTCACTCAGTGGTTCTCATCCTGGCCTCGGCACTCGTCAGTCAAAGAATGGAGGGGCAGGGTGATATCTTTTACTTTAGGAGGAGTTGAGTTTTTCTGGTGGATGTTTCTCAGCTCTGCACTGATTAGTATGGCATAATTCAGAGTGAATTTGAAGTTACTGAAGTAAAATATTTTTTAAAAAAAGATCTGTTTTGAAACAATTTGGCATTGCTGGCATAACCGTGCTGACTTCAGGGGTTGTTTGACTTGAGTATCAGGCCCAGAGTAGCCAGAGCATTTATTTTTAACTTCTAGCTTCTACTTACACATTCTTAAAAATCTCTGTGGTTCTATAACTTTCCAGAGTAGCTCACAAGTCTTATACTGACTGCTAATAAAGCAGAAAAATCCATTTCCATTTTTCAGCATAATCTTTTTTTCATGTGAATCTATTTCTCATCAAAAGAACCAGATGACTGGTCTGAAAGCTGAAGATCTCTACTTGTCTGTAAGGAGTCAAGAAGACAAGCCTTTCAAGTTGTCCCATGTTATCTGGAAGAACACAGTCATAAATCCAAAAACTAAGAGAGAGAAACCAAACACTCAACACTGCTTTGACCAACAGTTTGTTGGTCCAGCTGTTCCCAACACTTGATGAAGAGAACTACACCTGATTTCACTCTGCTGGTAAAATCAGCAAAGAAAGATGATGGGGAAAGTTTTTTCTACGTGTCCATGGGACACTTTGTGCAACCATATGTGAGAGCTATCTCACATATGTTATATCCACGTTGCCATATATGAATGCCAGGACCCTGCATAAACCTAGACCTTAACTTCCAGCAGCATCGTTATTTCTTATTTGTATTACTGTAGACCTGGATGATAGCTGGACTTCATTTGAGCTGGATATTTTACAATGATAATACTGTGAAACAAAGGGCAGTAAGAAACAGTGATGATGCTGAGCTGCAGAGAAGGCTGTTGCCTTGATGACAGCTGTGTGATTAATGTTAAAAAAAAAAAAAAGAAAAGAAAAATTGAGCCTTTTGCAAAAGAGCATATGAGGGTAATGTGGTAGCTTGATGGGTATTTATGGGCAGCATGGGAGGAAGTCTGAAGGATGCCTCCACAAAAATTCAGGAAGTAGGCAAAGCAGCCTTTGGGTGGACTAGAAGGAAGGGAGAGAGGCCTTGTCTCCTTTCCAGCTTCCTAGCAGCACATTTCTGCCTGGGCAGCAGCCAAGGCTTCCACAACAAGTACCTGTTGCACCACTTTTCTAAGAGCATCTTCACAATAATGGAGGTTTCATGGAAAAGCAATTCAATTCAATTATTTCTACCCTTACGTGCATTGATCTGCTCCAAGAATATTGTACGCTTTGTGATTGCCTTCACCTAAGAGGGGGTCTCTGCTCATATGAAGGTAGAGAGAAGTAGGAGCACTTTGTGTCAGCCTTAGAGGAGGACTTCAGCTGCTGCAGGGAATGATATTATCTCCAGAAAGCCTCAGTGACAAGAAAATGGATACTTCCATATGGGGCTCTGTATCTTCTGTTAAAAAGCATACTCTTCCAGATGCTTCCCCTACATCTCCTTAGCCTGAGAGGATGTGCTCATGCCTATGATGAATTAGCGTATGTGAAGCTGAAGTCAAATAGGGAGAAAAAAAAATGTCCCTGTCATCCTCCCTTTTTCTTTAGCAGATGCATTCCTAGATTTTCTCTGCTTCACTGGCTTCGTGTTTCTGTACCCAGAAGATACCTTTGGCTAAGCTCTTGGAGGACTGTTTCTCACGGAGAGAGAGAGAAAAGGAAAAAAAAAAAAAAGCAAAATGTGTGCTTTATAGAGGCCTCAACTGGTCAAGAGTTTGTGAGCCACAAGGCAGAGCAGTCTCTGGAGATGCTGAAATAAAGTCTCAACCATTAAAAAGTACTCTTACAAATAACTGTAGAAGAGTAAGTAATCCTTCAGAGGCCAGAAACCAGCAGCACCAAACTAGAAAGTAAAGAATGAGATCTGCAGAACAAGAAATCCTCAACAAAATTACATACAGCACTCATGTCAAAATTTGGAGGTAAGAGGAAAAAGAACTAAAATCATAGGTAGCTCTAATCAGAGACATCCAGAACTATATTTGAACCTCAGTATGCTAATGGCACATAATTAAGCAGGAGGAAATGTTTAAGTAAATCTGAGCTTTGCCTCCCTTTGGGACACCTTTGAGGAAACTGCATTTCAGAGAAAGGGGTGCTAGGTGCTCTCTGATAGCCAGACCCTTTAAGATGCGTCAAGGTGCATATTCAGAAATAAATATCACACACTACCAGTGATTTAAACGCTGAGCTCCTCTATTCAGTGACATATTTTGCTCAATGGGTAGAAGATGTTGTTTACAAAATGCTCAGCTATGAACTGTCCTGCTACCTTGTCTTGCAGTTTTTAATTGGGCCTTTGGAACAAGTATTTGGGGGAAGGCAGTGAGAATTTCTCAGCGTACTGGCTTGGGTGTGACTCGGTCTTAGAGTCATTGCTGTGTCTGAAATCTGTGTTGAACTGTATTTGACTCATTTAGGGCATACCTGTTAAACCTTGCTTTTCTTTAAAATGAACATGGCAGTGGTAATTCTGCATAAATACTGAGCACAAATACACTTCATTTGTTACAACTATTATATTGTCTAAAACATCAGTCCGCTAAGCTTTTCTTTGCCTTTTGTAGTGAGATTAGATTTAATCCATAACTTTGAAGATGCGTATTATAATGTCTGTGTGTATGTCATTAAGATGTACACATTTCTGTAAAAAGCCCATAGGAATGTTTTCAAAAAAAGCTGGCAGAAATTCTGCAAGAATAGGAAATAACACTTCTGCGAGCAAGATAAGAATTAAGTTTCATAAGGATTCTAAGTAGCTTTTGGACTCTCACTTTGGTGGTGGCTCACTATTCTTCGCAGAGATCAAAGTAGTGACACTGTTTTTATGCTACCTTTATATTCTTCCCTCGCCAGCTCCTCAGCATGGGCAGGTCTCAGTTGGCACCTACCACAAGACCGAGTGGCTTCGCTTTGCTCAGAGCTTTGTTGTCTCAGGGAGTTCTCCCAGAGCTTATCCTGTCTTTAGGAGAGAGCAAGTGGGTTCCAGCTGTGATCTTGATTCTACTTCTGGGGGAGGGGTGAAAGAAAAGAAGTCCTTCTCTTGGTCTTCTGGCAGTTCTCCTTGGCACTGTGGAAACTTTGGGCAGACTTTCAGCCTGCTTTGAAAACTTTCCTTAGACTGAAAAAATGTAAAGATTATAAATCTGAAATAGTTTCCTTAATCTCTCCCAAAATTAGTCTGGAATATAGCCAGAGGCGAGATGCTGTATTGAAATTTAAACTCATAGTTTGGATTTCATATAAATTTTGATGACAATGAAGGTAAAACTATGAACTAAAGACTGGCAGCCATTTTTCTGAGAATTCTTCACTTGAAATGACCATCTTGGTGGCAGATTTCCAAAGATGATTTTTCTGTGTCATCCTAATTTCTGTAGAATTCTTGTGACTTAGCTCTAGCATCCACATAGGAAAAATGCACTGTCTTTTGGCTTTGAGAAAGTACATTTTTGATGGCCTACAAGTCAAAAATTTGGCATGCTAGTGTTGTTATTTAAAGTTTATACTCAACAAATGGTTTGTGCAGAAGATGCTGCTACGTTGTATTGCCACATAAGAGGAAGAGTAACTCGTCTGAGGATGACTGAATATGGGGAAGCAAATGACAGAACTTATTAGGCGGGGAAAAAATCACATTCCCACTTAAATTTCTTATCCAAACCATAAAAATCCCTCCCTCATGTTGCCATAGACTAAGTAGAGTCTTTAAAATAGCCTACAATAAATTCTGCTTCTCGTTCATAAACCTACTCATCTATAAAGCCTTTTTTCAGAAAAACCCACCTGTTCAATATGCTTCCTGTAGTTCATTTAAAGCTCTCATTCGTACTCATAAAGATTCATCCATTGCTATAAATAATACATATGGTATACTGAAAAGAGGGCTAACTCTAGCTTTACAATCTCAATTAAACAACTTTGTCTGATAAAAGAAGCGGTCTCATTCCTAACTGGGCCATAAGCCCTAAGGGTCTTGTGTGTATGCCTTTATTTATCTTTGCCAAACTGTCCTACAAGGATCTGAAAGCCAAGTGAACCAAGCTGACTAAATTTTTTCTCTCTATCTGTCTACTCGCAAAGACTGACGCTAGCATAGGCACAACCGTATTGAAGCAAAAGCCCATCCCTAAACTTACTCTAAAATGCAATTGGATGATCTGTCCTTTTCTCACTCCCACCTTCTAACCTTTCTAATCCAGAGAGCTCATCTCTCTTACACGTGGCTCTTACAAATGCCCATGATTAATAATGACTGTGATTCATTAGCCTGTGCTGTTTGCGTTGTTTCCCCAGTGGGAGCATTTACTGTCTAGGGATAGCCCATGATTACTCTGCCTTGTGGAACAGTAAGATGCTTTCAATCTAATGTGCTGTCCATGTTTTAGCATAAAATAATATTAAGGCATCCACATAATGGAACTGTCTGAAGATTCATTTTATTAAGCAGTGAAAGAAAATGTGCGTGTGTTTGTATGTGCAAGGGAAACATCATCAGCAAATCTTTTTCACCAGAAATGTAATTTCAGTAGATGTTTCACTTAAAGACACAGCTATTTGGAGGTGTAGTTCTTTGGATCTGAGGCAGAAAAATACTCTATAGCCAACACCTGGTTTGGTACAATTAGCTTACTCAAATTGCACATGGCCTATTCATAATAGGGGAAAAAAAGGAAACAGAGGTAGGATGATTGTATGTATTCCATTTTGCACATATTTATTTTAAATGCAATCTACCTTCGAGTACAAAGCTGCAGTGCTCTTAAAAGATTACTATTTCAAGTTGCTTCACATACCTTAACAGAGCATGTAACCTTTTTGCATTATATGATCAACTTTTTGACAGCGCGGGGCCAGCACAGCTAATGGAATAATAGCCTGCAGGGTCCAGCTAAATGATATACGAATATAATCAACCTTTGTGATGACTATTCAAAAGTAATCCCTTTAGCTTTCAACTGCAACATATATTTCAACCAGGCGAGGCCATATGAAGAAAATCTCTGCAGACTCCACTGATACAATATGGCCTTCATATCCCCACAGTGTGTTTGCTGCTCACAGTGAGTTTTAAATTTAAGGTAATGGCTACTGTATATTCATGTGAGCATAGAACAATACCTTTGATTTGTTGGAGAAATGTAGCACCAGCTACCAAGGGCCCTATTCAGTAAACTTTGACACAACCCTTATATATGGTTTACTGCTTATGCTAAATGGAATATGCCTGATAAATATGCTTTGCATGCCCAAATTGTACAAATTCATTAATCTTTATATTCGTAAAACCTCTGAATACAACTGCCTTCCTTTCAAGTGAACCTAGTCAGCATGCGTGGCTAAACATGTGGGCCCAGACAGCTTTTAAAATAATCATTGCATCACTTTCAGCTTATCAAGACAGAAAAAATAGGAAAACCTTCTACAAGTGTGGGGACGTGCCTGTGTTGTTGGCTGTCATATTATTTGCTCCTGCAGCTTTATTCCTACCTCATTACATCATACTACAGATTATATAACTGAAAACAGCTGCATGACCTTTAAAAATGCAAGTAATTTTATAATGACAATAATGGATCATTGCTCATCACTTGCATTACGCTGGCATGATAATGTAGCGTGCCCCATCAAAGCACAGCTAGGGTATAAAGGATCCACTGAAATCTTCTTTCTTTCCCTTCTGGGACAAATATACAGTACTGGGTAATAGTGACTCTGAATACATGATATCCACTGTATCAAAGGAAAAGAGATGTAACAAAAACACTGTATGGCTTTAAATGACTACTCTTGCATATACAAAATAGTAAAAGTTCGCTCACATTAACAGCATCTGCAAAGTCTTGTTGCATGCACACATACCCACATATATGTAAAAAAGCACATTGCTGACTTTTGAAGCATTGTATTTTAATATTTTATGCCACTTGAGCTACAGGGGATAAGCAGGAGAGGACACAGGGTTTCTTCTGTATGTATATGATGTCACTTGAGTCCAGAGCCAATAGGAATCTTTTGCACACTGCAGCAAGTAGTTCCACGAATGGGTTGACCATGCACGAGGAGCTCCTACTCTGCCTCCAAGGCCACCAGCTGCTGTTTTTGTTATATCTCACCTCATTCTTTTATTGGAAGAGACAGTGAAAAATGGTTTTTTGCGTCACCTTCTGCATGTTACTCTCATTCTTGCCTTTCTTGTCATCTCCTCAAATTATTGCCTTTCTCTTTTTTTCAAAGACTTTTCAGCTCACTTTCTCAGTTTGTGGAGCTTTTCAGTAGAATTCTTGTTTTGAATTTTTTCTCATCTCATGAACACGCCAACTCAGCAATGCAGGTGTTGTCCATTTTCTTTATAACCTTTTGAGATAAGGCTCCCTATAACATCTTGTTCCCTATGAAGTCGTTGATCATTGTAGCTTAAGTCTTTGTAGCTGTGGCTTTTAGTATTTTCTGTGACTTCTCGCTAATTATATTCTGAAAAGGACTTGTAGTTCTGCTTAGCCATTCTCCTAGGAGCATAATGAAATAACAAGGTTTTGAGAAGTATAGCAATCTCTACATAGACACACGTAAACACCAAAAACAACAGAGATGCCAATTCTAGCTGCACTAAAAATTTGACCAGACAGTTTTAATTATGTTTTATCAACAGCACCGATAGTGCGTCAAGAATATCCTGTTACGATTAATTATATTTACATACTATTAATACATATTAATGTTTATCTCTGCATTTTACCCAGCACAAAGAGATAGAAGGAGGATGCTTGATGGTGTGATCTGTGGTGGTATATACGTATTACCATTATGAATATGAGATGTTTTTATTGTCCCCAAATAGCAGAAAACTGCCAAGAAAACATTTATGGCTCAGTATTCCATCAGTTATCCTTGATATGCTTCGTATTTGCTGAGAGGGTAGAACTGTTAATCAGGCAATAACAGTTTGGTGTCCAAGTGCAAAGGCAAAAGGTCAAAAGGTGCATGAGAATAGCAATTTATGCTATAATTCCCCATCTTTCACGTGCTCCTCTCCACTGTTTCTTTGTATGTGCCCATGTATGGAAGATACGTCACTGTTAGAGACACACTTTCATGCGTATTTCATTATGAATACATCTATCCTGTACACATGTAATCACATTTTTTGTTTGAGTTACCCACCAGTTTTTCATGGTTGAGATACAGAGTTCCTCGTATTCAGTTAGGGTTGGTTGGTTGGTGGATTGGATTGGATTGGATTTGGGTATATTTTTTTACACACATTCCGCTGGCATAAGTATTCCCATTGATGTACTTCAGGAGTGGTTTCAGAAAATGCTACGTGGAATAACTACGTGGTTAAATACTGAGTGAACCTCTAATGTACTGCCCTGGTACGAAATGAGATTTCATCTGATAACTTATGCTAATTCTCAGATATTCTTCATACATGTATTTATCCCATTCTTATTTGCATACAGGTATGGGTGAAGTTCTAGTTAAAAATTATGCATAATAAAAGCCCATGATATGATGAAATATGATGAAATATAAAATTTGTTGAGTTTTGAGACATAGTTTACATCGGTTCCAAACTCTGCATTGGATGTTGCTGTCTATCTCCATTGCAGCAATATAAATATGTTTATTTTGGACATGAATTAAATTAGGATGCTATGTAAGCATCACTGGCTGTAAGGCAGAGTCCAGTTTTAGACAACACACCACAGGAAGATAGTGACAAATAAGAACGATCCAGCCAAGGATAATACAGAGGTTAGAAAATACATATTCAGGAAACTGTATTTTCTTATCCATAAAAAAAAAAAAAAAAAATTATTAGAGGAAGGAAAATAGTCCTTAAATCAATAAAAAGTTGTTGTAAAAGAGAACGGCGTTTCTTTGTTCTTCATATCTATCAAAAGTAGAACAAGAAAAAAGATCAGCTTTACTTGCAATAAATATTTCTCCTCGATATTAGGGAAGAAACTGAGCTATAAGACTGTGAAGCACTGAAACAGAGAGATTCAAAATGTTGTGAAAGAGCCTTCATCAGTAGGCTTTGAGAACAAATTGGATGAATACATGTCAGTTATGGACTAGATATACATGCACTTTCTTCTTTTGAGGAAGCGAACCCATCAGTAGTTTCCCAAACAGGAACCAGTCCCCCAGGGATGGTGTGGCTGTAACTAAGCAGAGGGAGGTGTGCTGCTGGGGGTCACTGGGAACAGAGCAGAAAGCTCAGCCCAGAGGTGGGAGTTTGGTGCAGGAATGGAGCAAGGGCTGAGGATCACAGGCCATGGGATCAAGGAAAGCATCTGGCTGGCAGTAATGGTGAAGTCGAGCAATTTCCTCACAGCCAGCTGCAGTTTTGACCAAGTCCCATTAGGAGTACTCAGAGGTGGCAGCCTTTCATATCTGAACTCCTCACCGTGTTCTGCCTTCTGCACTGTTCATTTCTTCCCCTGGACAGTCCTCTGGCTGCCATGCCACCTTTCAGTGCTGTTTCTGATGTCACCCCCAGATACATCTTGGTTGTTGGCTCCCCAGGTGTTCCCACCTGGATGTGTCCTACAAAACAAGCCCCTCTCTGAAAGCCAGTGCTCTGGAGTGCCAGAAGAAAAGAAGTTCCCATCAGTTATGTGACTCAGAGTCTGTATCTTATGTGGCTCACCTCACTTGTTGTCTAGGATTACCCTCTTTTGTCACTTTCTACTCGGTTACATATTTTTGAAATGAACTTTCTAATCTACTACTATTAATAGGAATGCTGTAAGCCTGAAACACTAACATACTTCTGTTTGTTTGTTTTTAATAACAGAGCTTGATGGAGAAACAAGCCCATGTGAGCCTCCTCCAGAAACAAGCCCATGTGAGCCTCCTCCAGAAACAAGCCCCTGTGAATCTCTCCCAGAGACCCAAATTCTAGATCATTCCTGGTACAGTATTTGCTCTTCACCCAGATTCTTTGTAACAATACAGTGATTTTTCACAAAACGTCATTGGTACCAAAACGTAACCAGCAGCCAACTGCACATCAACTGCTGTACTGTGTCTAAGTAACAATATTTTTCCTGCTCGTAAGTAAACAAATTCATGTTTCCGTCACCTTTTTTCTTTTTTGCTGTTTTCCTGGCTTTAGAATTCAATTGCTTTTGATCATGGAGTTGCTTTTAATTTACAGAAATAAGCCTTTGAGACAGAAGCAAATCTGTTAACAAGATGATGAAGTCAGACATAAAATATGTAGGTATCAAGAAGTATGCATAAACTTACAACACCTCCTCTTCGTTATTTCTTATTTTTTGTTATAGAAAATACCTGCTTACTTACAGCAAAGCTGATAGATGAACATCGTGAGTTCAGGAAGATCTCCAGAAACTCAGGCAACAAAGTAAGGATGTTGGTGGAAGTTTTGTTGTTTAAGTAGGTGCACATTGTTGCAGTATAAATATCTGATAGGTCCAAGTTCTTATATGACCAATGTCATATGTGTGGCTCCATGTTTCTATAAAAAATAGCTACTGTTGTTGAAATAAATGCAAAAGGAGAGAGTAACGTAGAGCAGGGTGCTCATTGTTTGTGTTGCTCATTGTCTTTCAAAGTGTTAAGATACCAAGCATCCTATATGCCTGCTGAAGTGCATGGGAATCCAAGGTGCTCAGTATGCTGGAACATCACTTTCTAAATGTCTGGATATCTTCTTTAAATCACAGAATATTGCCCCATTCAGATAGAACAGACTCCAAGCTTGATGCCTTATCCATGGAGCGTTCTATAATTTGTAGCATCTGTGCTTAACGATTGTGGCTCAACTGTGACCTGAGCAGAATAGGCAACAGGTTCCACTAGTGACCCACAGCAGTCTGACTTCCATGGTCTTCACAGGTGTCAGAGGCATTTCTCAGCTGCTGTCACCGTTAACCCCAAGAGCAGTTAAGGGACAGAAGGTGGGGTGGCCATTGCCTTGCAAAGTATATGGCAAAGCAGAGTTTGGAACCTGCAGATTTTATTTAGGAAAATTGATTCAGGCCTTTGTAATTTCATACATTAGAAAACCTGTTCTTTGAAACTTTATAAATCCCAGTAATTGACTTCTCCTGTCTTTAAACAGAGGATTCCAGTCAGAGTTTGAAGCAAGCTCCATTAGAGCTGCAGTCAGTTTCTGTGAGGGTCTTTGAGCAAGCAATAGGTTTTGCCATAGCAATAACTCAATTCATTGGTTTTCTTCAGGGTTGCAATCTGAGCAACTGGTTGACATGTGACAATAGGGTTTTTGCCTCTAAAGGAATGGTTAGTTAATATACCAATAGTTAATATACCATTAACTGGCTCACATGAGATCATTTTTTGATCAAAGTAAGCATAAATATCTGTAATAATAATTTTATTGTTTTTACTTAGAGGTCTTTATTGTCCAAACACCAGGCTTGTTACAACAGTTTGCATTTGGAACGTTTTTCATGAGGCTGAAAATTTGTATAGGAATGTTCCTACATACCTACGCACGTATATAAACATACAAATTTGCTTACTGAGTGTTAAAGAAATGAAACAATTGGGATAAGGAAGGAAAACAGGGCCATGAAATAGACATAAACAATAGCAGTATACAGTTTAGTCTTTATACTTTAATGCTATTGATACAAATAAGATCAGAAAAAGAACACAGAGCTTGGAAATAACAGAAAATCACATTAATCTGGAAAGTCTTCTAGTCTTAAAAGGACTGCCTTAAGAAGCTGTTATTTTTAGAAATCTGTAATTTCTTTTATGAGAAAGCTGTTGGGAAAAAAAAGTGGAGTATGTGAATTTATCATTGATAGTGGAAAAAAGATAGGTATAAAATCTCATAAGAGAAGTTGACATTCTAGAAAAGCTGGTTATCAGTTTTTCAAGGACGAGTTTCTAACTTCTTAGGATTTTCAGACCTCATGTACGTTGTTACAACCGAACGTTGTTTGTCCATGTCCCTGAAGTTGTTACGCAGCTCTATTAAACAGCATCCATAATCGCCACTAAATTTTTCCAATGTGAACTCGCTGCTCGGTGATAACTTTTGTACGCTCATGAGGAAACGGTGACTAAAGTCATCCTCTAAATTCTAAAGCATTACTCTCCCATACTTCGTAAGAATTCTCATTAGTCATAAAGCTTTTAATAAAAGTAAGGGGACTTCTACCATCCTGTAACGATGCAATGGCATGTTGTGCTCTCCAGAGCCAGGAAGCTCCAGCAGAAATGTTTATTGAGCTGCATGGCCCTGCCATCCCTCCCAGGAGCTCTGTCTGACAAGCAGCTCTCTGTCTGGGTAGCATGCAGCCATTCTGCTCCTTGCAGACTGTTTCAAAACGAAGACTTGCCAAACGTATTATAGCAGATCAGTCTCTGAACTGTTCTGAGGTGGTAAGGTTGATGCATTTAAAATCTGTGTAATGAGGTATGGTATCTGAGGCCTGGAAATGAAGACTGCTTTTGGATTTTAGGATTTTGGTAGGTTTCACTGTGCATGTCTCTGACGGCGTTGGCTAGCGATTCCAAGCAGAGGGAAAGGTTGTCCTCAGAAAGGGTTCTGTTTATAATTAAGAAAAGCATGTTTTCTAAACATTAATAAAGTAAGTTTTGAACTATTTTTTTCCACAACTGTCTTGTTTGGCCATGTATCTCTATAATACCTCTCTATTTTCCACACTTATGCCCATAGATGAAAAGAATGCATGTGCTGTTTTTTGAAGACAAACAAATAAAACACGTTAATGAATATTTCCATGTCTGAGTCTTCTTTTGACACAGGTGTGTCAGACAGTTTTGAGACTAGAGCAGCTTCCAGGCACAGCTGATCTGGGTGAGACCTAAGCAGAGTGAGTCCCTACCTGGAGCCTCTGGGAGGTGGTGTGAGTGTGCAGCCCTGGAAGAATCACTCCATTCTTTGTAGTCAGACAGAGGGGAAAAAGTCTGAAGTTCTAGCAGCCATCCAGTCTCCATGTCAGCTCTGTAGCTTGGCCATCTGCAGTATGGGGAGAAAGACAGCAACAAACAGATCTTCAGCAGCATATGGAAGACCAGGAGTCTGGAGACCTGCCACTGTTAGGAAGGGAGCAGCAACAACTCCTGGCTCCTGCTCAGTTTTGAACTGAGAGGTAGGCCTTGTCCCTGGGAGGCAGCTTCTTGAAATACCAGCTTTCCTGACTGAAGAGTCTCATGTGAGGAGGAGGTACAGCACCCCTGAAAGGCTGCTACCTCCAGCACTGACCTATTCTATCTCAGAGCATTGCAGACCCATCTTCCTGAGGGATTTGAGAATGCATTGCTCCATCTGGCCGCAGGATCTCTGTTGGTAATTGGATTGCTTGAATCTGGACTTAGCTGTGTTTCTAAAAGCATCCTGCAGGAGCCCTCCCCAAAGCACAGTGTCTGCTGTTATTTTCTCCCATTCTCTTTCATAAGAGCTCTCTGCCTCCCAGCTCCTCAGCACGGCTGAATCAGGAAATCAGCTGCTCTCTTTCCACGCAACATCACTGTGTGCTCTCTGGGCAGGTCAGCTCGTGTTGTGCTCACAGTGCAGATGAAAAGTGTTTGTGATAAGTGAAGTTCAGGATCACCTGACTTCTGACTCCTGCTCTATCACAGCAGCCCCTTCAACTTTTGCATTCTGAACTGCTGAGAGCTTTTACGCCCACCAAGCCGCGGTGCTCTCAGAGGAGCTCTGTGATATTAGAATATTTGATGAATGAGAGCCTTTGCATTTACTTCGCCCCTCCCAGCCTCTGCTGTGGCAGAGCACTATCACCAGAGCATTTGCACTTTGCAGTGCACTTGGCAGAAACGGCTGAACAACTGCCTGAGATGGGGACAGTTGTGCAGAAAGACGCCAGGATTTATGGCTCCTCGAATCCTTCCCGTCATGCTGAAATGCAGCGCTGACAGGCAGCATCCAGCTGCTGCTGCTGTTGGTGCTGCTGGTTGCGGCCACTCACCTGATTCAGTTTCTAGGTTTTTTCCTCTTTCCTCCTGTTTATAGAATCCCAGGACAGTGGAACCTGCCTAGGGAATTGCTTTCCAAATCCATGTGTGCCAAAGGAGATAAAAGCTAAGGTGAGGGTGCGTCTGAAATAAAAGAATAAAAAGCTAAACAAACCTATTTGCAAAAAGCTTGCTTGCCTTACTCCCCACCTGTGTTCTTCCCACGTCCCTCATCCCGCTGTAGGGAGCTGCTGTGTTTCCATCAGTGAGACGATGCGTTTCGCCCAAAAGCTGCTGGGTTTAATCTCACCATTGGATGGTGTGATTCATTTCTGCAGTCCCGGTTGCACATTTCTTAATATCAGACAGGAGCGAAATATCTTCAGGACTGGGAGTGGGAGCTGAGTTGGCTGGTTTTTTTTTTTTTTCGAAGGAAGAAGATGCTGGAAATATGTCGTGGTCTTCATCAGCTGGGAGAGCAGTGAAACCAAGTGGAGGCTCCTGAGCTGCATGCAGCGAGCCTGCCAAGACCAAAGTGGGCTTCCACATCCCAGGTGACAGCCCTCAGGGTTCAGCCATGCACCAGGCACCCCTCAGAGCACTGGGGCAGCTGTAGCACCCTGGAGATGGCTGCATCCACCCATGGCAGGGTGGAGAGGGCCTGGACCTGCTGCAGGCAGCCCTGCGTGGCACGTTCCCCCTCACACATTCAGCCTCCCCATCACAGACCAGATGTTTGTATTCAGGGATTCTGAATTTCTACCTCGGTTATCTTCAACACCTTTAACATGCGGGTATTCATAAGCTTTCTGTGAGCCAAGTAAGTTTTGTTTTGTAGTTTAAAGTGGTTCTGCCATCTTTGGCTGTTCTTTTGCATCCCTACATAGGGATCACCTATTTCTGGACAAAGTGCCTCCCACACTTTTTTTCTGAATCCGTGGTCAGGAGCCCGATCCTCTTTTCACAGTTACTCACATCTGCCATTGCTGCATTAAAAAACAACAACAACAACAACAACAACAACATCAACAAAAGACATTTGGGCTGTTGTGTAGGTAGGAAAGATGAAACTGTTCCATATTACTGGGAAGGGACCCAACTCACTGGCTGCATGCGTATGGGAGGTGGAGCAGCTCTGTTTAGCTGTGCTGATTTTCCTTAGCTGTTTTGCCTGCTGGCTTTCAGATGTTGGTAGCCTTTGGGGATGCATTTGCTCTGCATTAAGTGGGATTTTGGTCTACCTGCATTTCTTTGTAGCCTTCCTTCACTGTAACCTTGCATGGTGCTGAATGAAGACTTGGTAAAGCTGAGAAGATCATCTGTGCTGAGCTACTTGTAATTAAGCTTTGCTGCAGGCAACTGATCAGTACAAGTTACATTATGCCCTCAGAAAAATGAAGGCACAGAGCCCAGGATGCCATCGATCCCTGTATAGCAGGGTGCAGCTGAATGCCTGCAGGTTCTGCCCTTCAGAAACCAGGACCTTCACGTCCAGGTCTGCCTGAGGGGCACGCTCACAGCGCTGAATATCAGCCATAAACTAGTGATGCTCTTATCCAACATCATGCACAACTGCCTCCCCATTAACTGGAGGGCACCCTGATGTCTCTTTAATAGGGGTTAGCATTATTTATAGCAATTTACAGGTGTGCTGCTAAAAGACCAAACCGTAAATCACCTCAAATGCTGTTCTGTGATGAAGTGCCTCTACATTATTGAACAAATTGTCCCAACATGACTGAATGATGCACAATGGAAAAATTTGCCACACAGATGTGATATGGAAAAAGCCACGATCCCATGTATTTAGTTTAGATCGGTAATTGCAGCTGATGCGATCTATGAGTGATGTGAGGAAGGATGGAGCAGCACCCTCTTCCTAGAAAGCCGGAGCTGGCAACGAACCACTCAAACCCTTGTATTGCTCCTTTTTCTTGTACTTGCAGGTGGGTTTCCTCCTTCAGTGCAGTGTACCATTACGTACCAAAGGGCTTCCTTCTTTCTTTACCCAGCCTGGGACACTACAAGAAAGACATTGAGGCCCTGGAGCGTATGCCGAGAAGGGCAATGAAGCTGTGAAGGGTCTTAAGCACAAGCCTTACGAGGAGTGGCTGAGGGAACTGGGATTATTCAGCCTGGAGAAAAGGAGGCTCACGGGAGACCTTATCACTCTTTACAACTGCCTGAAAAGAGGTTGTGGCGAGGTGGGGGTCGGCCTCTTCTCCCAGGGAACAGCAATAGGATGAGAGGTAACAGCTTTAAGCTGCACCAGGGGAGGTTCCAATTGGATATCAGGAAACATTTACTCACAGAAAAAGTGATAAAACATTGGCACAGGCTGCCCAGGGAGGTGGTGGAGTCACTGTCCCTGGAGATGTTCAAGAAACGTGTGGATGTGGTACTGAGGGACATGGTTTAGTGGGCATGATGGGGATGGGTTGGTGGCTGGAGTAGGTGATCTTAGGGGCCTTTTCCAACCTTTATGATTCTATGGCAGTTTAAGGACCATCCAGCACAAAGCACAGAGCCAGTGCCTTTTCCCCTGGTCAGGCCACTTCCCAGCGAGGCTCGACACCTGGCACCTGGGCTGTGCCCAGCAGCTGGCACCAGCAGCTAGGTCTCGTGGACAAAGGCAGGGCCCACAGGCAAAGAGGGGCTGTATGGAAGGTGAGGAAGGGAGAAGGGAGGCTGGGGACAGGATGGAGAGGTCAGTGTTAGTGCTTCCTCCTTGGGGCCTTGAGATGGGCCCTGGAGTCACACTGGGGGCTGTGGTCCTGCATCCCTGTGCCTCCCCAGCATGCGTTTGAAACGCAGCTCCGTGAAACCAACGGAGCAGAGTGGGAAAGGGCTTAAACAGGAGCACATCCCCACAGACCTTGTGCAGCAAGGCAGCTGACAGAGGGGCAGACTCCATGTGCATCCCACACAAGGGAGAAGGCAGAAAATCACATGCATGCCTGCCCCAGGCAAGAGGTTTTATTAACGCTCCGTCCCCAGGAAAAGCATCCGTCAGACTTTGTGCCTGATTTGACACCACAGAATGCAGCTAAAAGCCATGAACCCACCGCTGCTCAGCCTTCCTGCTGCACCCGCCTGGGCAGGCTGTGCTACAGCTGGGAGAACTGCCCTTCCTTGGGGTAAGGTGGGGCGAGGCAGTGTGTGCTGGGCGTATCCCACTGCCCGTGTCCTGGGAGGAAGATTCAAGCACATCACGAGCTCAGCTTTCTGCAGGTGCTGGTGGCAGAGTGGACCCCTGCTCCAGCTGCTCTGCTGGTGCTTTGCTCCAGCTCCTCATCCAACCCCAGTGGCAGCAATTCCAATGCTGGAAGGTGGCCAGCAGCATGGGCCAGCCTCCTGGTTGCTCAGCACACACCACTGAGAGCCCTTGGCACACGGTATCACACACACACACACACACGCACACACACACCCTCCAACGCATCCATCCCTTCCCTGTGCGTTGCCCCTGCTCTTGGAGCCTGCAACATGAGGGCCCATTGCAGCGCACGGCGGCAGCGGAGCCAGCACGTTTTCTTTCCCAGAACCTCGTAATGAATGTGTTTTGCAAAAATAAATAAAGAAATAAAGGAGCGAAGGAAAATGTCAGACACATAAATATGCCACAACGAGTCGAGCCTTTGGATCAAAGCGCTTGAGAGTAGACGGGAGGCAGGGATCGGGATTTACACCTCCACCAGCACAGCTCAGCCTCCAGCTGTTGAACTGAATCTAACACAGAGCTGAGTATCACACGAGAGCACCTTAACAGCTGTCTCCGGGTGAATCCCCATCCCCGCGTCCCAGCGAGCGCAGCGGGCGTCCGCCCCGGCCCCGCAGTGCCCGCCAGGGGCCGCTCCGCGGGACGGCGGTGTGACCGTCTGCGGCGCGGGGTCACCGCGGGGAGGAGAGGGCCGAGCCGGGTGCCCCCGCCCCGCGGCCGCACGCTGGGATCGGCACCCGGCGGCCGCGGGTGGCTCCCCGCCGCCTCCCCGTTAATGACGCCCGCCCCCGGCGCTCTCATTACCGCCGTACGGCTCCCGCCCGAGGCCGACGGCGCGGGGCGGGGGGCTGATCGCGGCCGTGCCCGCCCGTACCGGAGCGGGGTCGCGGCGCCCCGGCCGGGGGAGCCCCCGCTCCGCCGCGCGCCGTCAGGGGCGCAGCCCCGGGGAGGGGGGCCCGGCCGCCGCCGCTCCCCCAGGTTGTCCGCGGCGCTGCTCCTCCAAACTCATCTAAATTACATCAATAACAGAGCGCACTCTTTAATGAGCTCTCGACTTTAAAGACTTGAAGGATATTAACAAGCCGCTTGACAAATGGTGCTTAGAAGCACATTAAAGACGCTGCTAATGGAGCGCATAATGACGGCTAATTTTCGATCAGATATAAATTAGAGCCCCAACAGTTATTTGCCTTAAGGACTTTATGTAAATGATCCCGCTCTGCACAAACGGGGAGGCGAGGCGCTGCCGAACGCCGAGGCCGCCGGACGGGGCGCGCAAACTGCGCGTGTCCCGCACCCCGCACCCCCCGCCCGCTCCCGTCCCGAGCGCGCCCGGCGGCAGAGCGGGGCTGCGGGACGAGGAAGAGGAGGAGGAGGAGGAGGAGGGAGGCAGCGGCCGGGCCGGGCCGGGCACAGCTGCGAGCAGGAATCTGCCCAGGGCAGGAGCTGCGGGATGGAGCCGTGCAGCCCTAGGAGCGCCTTTCCGGAGCGCGCCGCTTTCCTCCAGGAGCTGGGGCTGAGTTGGGCATGGGCTCCTTTTTTTTTCTTGCTTTCTTTTTTTCGTTATTTGGGTTGTGGGGTTTTTTGGCAACAAGTGACGGCGGGGCCCGGCTCCGGCCCACACCCGCCCGGGAGGGAGGCCCGACCACAGCCACGCGGGGGTTCCTCGGGGATCCCCTCCCGGCCCGGCCTCCCGAGCAGCGTTACCTGTGCGGGGCGCGCCGAGACGGGGGCCGGGTTCCTCCTGCGCCGCGCCGCGCCGCGCTGCGAGCACCGCGGGGGGTCACCTGGCAGAACAACAGCGACAACAAAGGGGGGGCGTCGTTCCTCCACCCCGACTCCCGCACCCGCCGGGGCGGGGATTTAGAGAGAAAAACCTTCGCGCGCACGCACAGCCCCGTCCCACAGCCCCGCTCCCCGGCCTCCCCCGCACCGCTCCGCTCCGCGCTCAGCCCCGACGGGGCCGTACTCACCCGGGCGGCCCCGGGGCCGCGCCTCCGCCTCCTCCCGCTGCGCCGCGCCGCGCTCCATCGATTTGTTCCTGGGAAAACGCGGCGCGTTCTTATAGCAGCTCCCAGCAATTAATATTGCATTAACCCTATTAAAAAAAAAAAAAAAAAAAAGGAAAAAGAAAAAATCCCCGAGCCCAGCAATCCCGCACCCTATCGCAGCCGTCCCATATTGACGGCGGTGTAACAGGAGCCCCGAGAGGCGCGTGGGGTGCGCCCGGTGCGGTGCAGCGAGCGGGGGGGAGAAGGGGGGCGGAGGGGGGCCGCTATTTAATTTCGGGTCCGTGGTTTTCTAATTCGAGATTAAAAGCAGTCACGTCTTTGAAGGCAGACACTCGGTGTGAGCGTACAGTTAAAATATTCCGTGCCGCCGTCCCCAGCCTGAGCCCCGCTACTCCCCGGCGTCATTAATGTTTAATCACCATCCCGGGCTGGGGCGAGGGGAGCGGGGAGGCTGCCCGCCTCCGCGCGGCGGATAAAGGCGGAGGAGCGCGGATCTCTCCCACCCCGCGCACGCAGAGGCCCCGCCGGGGGCAGCCCCCGCCGCCACCAAAGCTGCGCCCGGAGGAAACGGGGGCGGAGGGGGGGGGGGGGGGGGGGGTCGGCCCCGGCGGGCGCTGGTGGAGGCCCGGAGGGAGGGCAGGGGCTCGTCGGGGCATTGTCTCCCAAAACAAAGCGCCCGCGGCCCCCAGCCCCGCCGCCCTCCGCCTCCCCTCCTCCCGCTTCCCCCCGACCCGCGCGGGACGGAGCCCCGCGCCCCGGTTTTCACGCGGGAGAGCGCCGAGCTCATCCCCGGGCAGCGGAAGGTAGAACCCAAACCCACCGCGGCCGCTCTCCGGGCGGTTCCCCGTCAGCGCACCGCCGCCTGACCGCCTTTCCCTTCTCTCCGAGTCGGGGAGCGGGCGCTGCGGGAGCTGTGCCCGCAGCCGGGCTGTCACGCAGGAACGCGCTGCGCAGAGTTAATTTCAATTCCCGAGGAGGATTTCACACTCCCGCTCGCTCTGACCCACAGTAATTAGCTGAGATAACTAATGATTACTTACTTATTCCTTGTAATTATCTGGATTTAATAATTCGCTGTGTAATTTATTAATTCGCCCCTAATAGCCTTTAAGTGAATGGCTCATTTAGGAGGGCGAGGCGGAAGTTCGGGGGCTGCGCGTTCCGCGCGTCGCGGACGCTTTGCGAACGATTTTTGGGGACAATTTGGAGACCATCCGGGGGCTTTCCGCCGACTCCCACGGCGCGGTTCTGCCTCCCCCCCACCCCGGGCCCTCCGGGGCTCGTCGTCCGGCGGGGGCAGCCCCGGGCCCTCCGCCTCCGCCCCCCGACCCCGGGAGCCCTCGGGGCGGGCGGGCGCCGGGGGGAGCGGGGCGGGGCGGGGGCGCGGGGCCCCCTGGCAGTGCCCGTGGCCGTGCAGCCGGAGCCGGCGGGGAGCGGAGAGATGAATATTTCATGGCGGTTTGTGCCTGATCTCCCGGCTCTCGTGAGCACCGCGGGGCGAAACCACTTTGTTTCTTTTTCTTTTTTTTTTTTTTCCCCTTTCTCCCCCCGCCTTTTTCTTATTTTTTTTTCTTTCTTTTTTCTTTTTTCCTTAATTATTTCGTGTTTTTTTTTCTCTCTTTTTCAGCCGCCGGGAAGCGCTCCCGCTCCCCTCCCTCTCCCGCGGTGCGGAGCTGTCCGCGGTGCTGCCGGGCCGAGCGGGGAAGGGGGACGGAGCCGAGCAGCGCCCGCGCCGCGCCAAGGAACAAACACGAGCATCTTTTTGGTTTTTTTATTAATGAAAGACGATCCAACACCATTGAAAAATAACTCGGTACATTACTAGAATAAATAAACCTCCTATTAACAAAAAAAAAAAAAAACCGAAAAAAAAATCAATAAAAATAAACAGCCAACGAAAGCGGGGCGTGTACACAACGCGGGGCTCCGAGCGGCCCCGCTCCGAGCGCGGCGCGGCGCAGCCCCGCGCTCCACGGGCGCTCCCCGCGGGCGGTGCGGGGCCGGGGCCGGGCGGGCGGGCGCTGCTCGCTGCCCTCCGTGCGAACGGAACCGCGGCTTTGCTCCGAAGAGACCTCCGGAAAAAAGGGGGCTTTCCTCCGTGTAAAAGTATTGCGATGAAAGGCGATAAAGAAAGAAACAGCGAAGCGAGCGGCGGAGCAAAGAAATAGGGAAATCGATACGTGGAGAGCGGAGGGAGCGAGCCGGGCGGGCAGCGCCGCGATGCGACGCGACGCGGGGCGCGGAGCGGAGCCCCGCGGGTACCCGGACGGGGCTGAGCCCGCGCGGCGCTGCGGGGACGGCCGCCCGCGGAGAACCGAAGCGGAACCTCGGGTGGGAATTTACAGAGGGGAGGGCGGGGGAGGAAAGCTCACGTTCATCGATGCTACCAACACAAAATGTTTGATTCTCACTAAGCAAATTTTTTTTTCTTTTTTTTTTTTCTTTTTCTTTTTTTTTAACTGTTCTCAAGACTTAGATGGAGGAGGTGTAATTAATTGGAATGAGCACGGAATGAAGTTGCCAGCGAGAGAAATCAATAATTTACAGGGGCTGTCGGGCGGCAATCTACCGGCGGCTCCGAGGAGCGGCGGAGCGGCTCTTCCCTCAGCGTCACAACTTCGGGGCGGGCGGGGGCAGGAACCACAGTAAAAATATATATATATATATTTATAATTCGCAGTGTAAATGCAGAAAAGCCTGCCTTTGTGTTTTTTTTTTCTTCTTCTTCTTCTTCTTTTTTATCATTATTATTCTTATCTAAATGAAAATACTTTAGAGACGTCTCTCGCGGCTCCCGCCGGCAGTCCCCGTCCCGAGGCCCCGGGCGCGGCGGGGCGAACCCGCGGTACCTCCGGCTGCGGCCCGGCGGCCGCCTCCCCCTCTCCTCCTCCCGTCGTCCCGCGGAGCCGCAGCGCCGGGCCGCGCTCAGATGCCCGCGGAGTACTTCATGCGCTTCTGCTTCTGGCGCTGGTTGCAGAACCAGACGCGCACCACGTTCTTCTTGAGGTCGAGCTTCTCGGCGATGGCGGCGATCTTCTCGGAGGAGGGCCGCGGCTGCAGCGCGAAGTAGGCCTCGAGCGAGCGCTTCTCGGGGGCGGCGATGGAGGTCCGCTTGCGCTTCTTCTCGGCGCCGCTGAAGAGCTCGGGCTTGGCCAGCTTCTCGCGGTGCGACTTCTCGGCCTCCTCCAGCCAGGCCTGCAGGATGGGCTTGAGGGCGATCATGTTGTTGTGCGACAGCGTCAGCGACTCGAAGCGGCAGATGGTGCTCTGGCTGAGCGAGCCCACGCCCGGGATCTTCAGGTTGGCCAGCGCCGAGCCCACGTCGGCCTGGGTCACCCCCAGCTTGATGCGGCGCTGCTTGAAGCGCTCGGCGAACGCCTCCAGGTCGCGCGGGTCGGCGTCCACGTCGCTCACGCAGCCCATGTGGGCCGGCAGCCCGTGCGCGTGGGCCATGCCCAGCGCCGCGGGGTGCATGGGGGCCATCCCCGCCATGTGCGGAGCGTGGCCCGGCGCCGAGGAGACGACGGCGCCGTCGGGGGCCGCCATGGCGCCCAGCGCCAGCCCCGGCGTCAGGTGCTCCAAGAGTTCCCCCTCCAGAGCCTGGTGCGGCTGCGGGTGGTGGTGGTGGTGGTGGTGATGGTGGTGGTGGTGGGCGCCCGCCAGCGCGGACGGGTGCGAGATGGGCACCGACGAGGAGGAGGCGGCCGACGTGCAGGGGATGGCGTTCATGGTGTGGTACGTGGCGTCCGGCTTGAAGGGGCTGTGGTGCGGCGGGTGCGGGTGGTGGCTCTTGCCGGGGGAGACGATGTCCACGGCTGCCAGGGCTTCGGCGCGGGCCAGCAGGCTCTCGTCCAGACCGCCGAATATATTGCTCTGCAATTGCAAATAGAAGGCGCACATAACGCTCAGCGGGGAATTCGCCTCCCCGCGCGCTCCGCCGCGCCGCTACGACCTTCCCCGCATGTTAAGAGAGAAATCCCGGCGAAAAAAAAAAAAAAAAAAAAAAGCCAGAGAGAGAGAGAGGGAGAGAGAGAGAGAGAAAAGGGGGGAGAGGAACGCGAGGAGCGTGCACACGGCCGCGCGGCAGCGCCCGGCCACGCCGCACCCGGGTCATCAAAATTCATACGGGCGGCGGGAGCCGCGCACGCACCGCTCGGGCCGGGCGATTCGCTGCGCGGCCATGAAAAAATCATCAGCGGGCGCGGGGCCGCCGGGGGTTCCCTTAAAGCGGGCGGCGGGCGGCGGGCACCTACCGGAGGGGCGGGCAGACAGCCCCGCCGCATCGCCTCCGCGCCGCCGCCGGAGCCGGAGCCGGAGCCCGAGCCCGAGCCTCCGCCGCCGGAGCCGGAGCCGGAGCCGCGTCCGGCGGTGCCGCCGGAGCCGGTGCCGCCGGGGGAGCTGGCGGCGGGGGCGGCGGCCGAGGGGCAGGGCGAGGCGCTGTGCAGGGCCGAGTACTTGGTTTCGTGGAGGCCGCCGCCGCCACCGCCGCCGCCGCCGCCGCCGCCGCCGCCGCCGCCGCCGTGGGGAAGGCCGAAGGGCTGCTTGCTGCTCAGGGACATCATCGTGCCGCCCGCGGGAGGAGGGCGGCGGCGCGGGGCCGGGGGGCCCGGACCCCCCGGAAAAGCCGCGGGAGCCCCCCCGCCTTCCCGGCCCCCCCTCCCCCGGCGGAAGGAAAAACGCAAAAAGCCCCGCTCGGCCCCCGGCCGCCCGCCCGAGCCCCGCCGGGCAGCCCGCGGCCGGGAGAGGCGGCTCCGGGAAGCCGGCGGCGCGCGGGAGTTGCGCCGGGGTTGCGCGGGGGTTGCGCGGGTGCCTCCCGCCCTCCGCCCGCGCGCTCGCCGCCGTCCGCCGCCGTCTCCTCTCCGGCGCCGGCCCTCGCCGCTCGCCGAGTGCCCTCCCCGCCGCCGCGCCGCTGGGTTTTACTCTCTCCCCTCCGTCCCTCCCCTCCCGCCTGTCACTACGGCCCGGCTCCGCCAAGGGCCCTACGCGCCCGCCCGCTCGCCCCGGCCCCCTCCTCCGCCGCTCCCTGCCCGCCCCCCGCCGCCCCCGCGCCCACCCCCGCGCCGCGCCCCGCCGCCTCCCTCCGAGGGGAGGGAGGGAAAAAACGAAAAAGGAGAGGGAAAAGGAAAAACGAAAAAAAGACAAGAAAAAAAAAAAAGAAAGGAAAAGCGCTCCCCCCTCGCACCAAATCAGACCTCCTTTAAAAATAATAAAAAAGAAAAAAAGAAGGAGGGAAAAGAAAAAAGGAAAAAAGGAAACGGAAGGAAAAGTGCCGTCCGGGCTCCAAACGAGCCCGCGGGCCCAGAGCCGCCCGGCGGGGGTCTTCTCACGGGGGCGCGGGGGGAGCCGCGGGGCGGCGGCCGGGTCTGCCCCGGGGCCGAGGGGGGTCCCGCAGGGCTCCGCGTCCGAAGGGGAAAGGGAAAGGGGGAGGGAAAGGAGCGAGGATCCGCGAGGCGGCCGGGTCTGCTTCCAGGAATTTTACTTTGCGGAGGGAAGGTTAACAGAAGTGCTTAGGTGTTTAATTTCTCACCTAAACAGCAGAGTTGGTAATTTTAAGGGAAATAGAAAAAAATTGCATTGTATCAGCTCTCACTGTCGCCGGCTCGGAGAAATGAAATAAATCAAAGTTAAAAGCTTGAGTATCATTTAATTATGGTGCGAATAGCGCTTGGAAAGAAGTAGAACAACATCTCTAAACAAATTACGGCCGGGCCAGGAAGGAATTATTAGATTGAAATTTCATTTAGGCTCGGGAGACACCGCGCTTCAATATGTAATCTGTTATGCCTCATCTGATTTGTATGCTTAATTCAGCTTGACGAATTTATTAGTTTTCATAATAGTAAAAAAATCGAGCGGCACTATGGGCTAATGCATTGTGTGTACTATAAATTGTGTGTCACCGTTGAAAGGCTGAAGTCTATAGAAATCTTTTATTAATGACAACACAGGAAAGAGGATTTTCTCGGGAGCCTTCGAGGAGCTCACGCCGCAGCCCCGCGTCTCAGCAGGCCATTAACACGCCGCCATGCTAATTAGGCGACTTCGTGAGCGATATCATTTCAAACTTTAAATTATGTTCTAATTAACGAGGGTTGTCCAATTTGCTTAATCTTCAGAAGCCGTTCCGCTCGGCTCATCAGCCCGAACCGCCGAGCCGCTCCGACGCCCGACAAAACTCCGCCGAGAACCGTTCGGGCTCCGCGGGGCTCCGGGCGCTGCCCCCCACGGCCCGCGCAGAGCCGCGCAGAGCCGCGCAGGAGCCCCGGCCGCAGCTCGGCCCTCGCCGTGCCCCGAGCCCCGCGGCGGGGACCCCCCGCCTTCCGGGAAGAAGCAAAGAAAGGGGCAGAAATACCTCGCTCCGCCGGGCGGTCCGGGGGAAGGCGGCCTCGAGGAGAGGGCTCTGCGCGCCTCGCGCTGCGGCTCAACGTCGGCGAGGAGTTCCATCGCAATCAAATCTCCCCACGACGTATCTTTAACCCCTCCCGCATTGAGTTTAATTACTCGCAATAGTTGTTCTAATGTATGCCGTCACATGGGAGCGCGGAGGATGCATATCGTTAATATGAATTAATCTGGATCGTAATCGCACCTGACAGCTCTCCGCAAACCGCCGCGCACCGCCGCCGCCCCACGCGGTCGGGACGGGGCCGGACGGGCTCGGGGCTCACGGAGCGGCGCTCCCCGCACCCCCCCACCCCCCGCCCGCAGCGGCACCGCAGCGCGCAGAGCCCGCGGCCCCCGCGGGGGCACCGCCCCGCTCCCCCCCCCGCCCCCCGTCCCGGTCGCGGCGCGCGGTCCCCGCCTGCCTCTCAGCTCGGGTCTCTCTCTGCCCGCGGCACCGCGGTCGCATTTTTGGAGCGATTGTTTTTGTGGCTTTCAATTGTCATTTTTCTTTTTCTTTTTTTTTTTTTCTTTTTTTTTTTTTTCTTTCAGAGAGAGACGCACGGCGATGCCCGCTGCCCCCCCCGCCCCGCGGCAGGACGGAGCTGCGGGGGGGGGAGGACAGGAGCCGGCCGGCAGCCCCCGGAGCCACGGGCCCTAAAGGAAGGGAGATCCCCCCCAGCCCACGCCCCCGGCCTGACCCGCGCGGACACCTGAGGAGAAATCCCTGTCGCCTCTCATGTATCCGCGTTCTGATTTACGATTAAAATTTAAAGCCGCGCATTCATATTTTACCGAACCTAATGCGCCCCATGAATTTTTCATTCGTTCGGATGCGGGCTCCGCTCGCGGCGCACCCCACCTCGGTGCGGGGCAGCGCCCGGCCCGGCCGCCCCCCGCGGGGCTGCGCTGTAGGGACAGCCCCGGCCCCGCCGCCGCCCTTCCCGGCCCGCCGCCCCCACACCCGGCGGGGGTCCCCGCGGCCTCCCCGCCCCGCTCCGGGTCCGGTCACGAAATCAAACTTCCAGCCCGGAACGATCAATGGAGACTTTTTGCCATCCGTGGCGCCCCGTGCTTCCTGGCACTGAAATAAACGCAAGAAATCGAAACTTAATTACTTGAAAGAAATCCTGAAATCCCTCTGCATAATTTATCCCGGCAGTTTTAGCGGCGTTTGTGTTGAATGAGCGCGTTTAGCTCCGCGCGGGCAGGGGGCGGCGGGACGGGCGGGGGGCTCCGGGTTAGCTCGCCCCTCGCCTTCAGGGGCAGCCCCGGGGCCGCCGAGGTCCTTGTCACGCCCAGGGGGCGGCACCCGGCAGCCGCGAGGGAATCCGCCGCTTCGCCTCGTCGCCCCCCGACGAGCGGCCGCCCGACGGGGCTCTCTCCGAGGTGCTGAGGACCGGAGGCTGCCGGCTCGGGAGCCGACTTGGTCACAGACACCTCATCGAGTGCTTGAAGTAATGTTATGAAAGAATGAAAAATACGTTTGGGAGCCGCCTGGAAACTGAAGTACATTTTGATTTAACTTACATTAACAGAAACCTAATGTAAAAGTGAAGGGATCTAACAAAACCATTAATTATTCAAAAATAATTACAGATAGTCTATCCTTACTATTCATAACCACTCAACACTTTAGACAAAGGAAGCTGGATATTCTCCGTGTGAGCGGGATGTGAGCAGACTGCTGAGCAGGGCCCAGCCGAGACCGCCCAGCAGGAAACCAGGAATGCCCCCTCGACCCCCAGGCTCTTCCAGCACTCCTGGAGGGCCCCTTCGAGGCCTTTTCCACTCATGACCCAACCTGGCAGCACCGCTGCTCTCCTGCCCCGGCCACCCCGTGCTGTTCAGTGGCAGCTGGTGCCAGAGTCACCCGTCGCCATTCGGCTTCCTGCACGGCAGCACGCAAGTCCTCTTTATACACCCACTCTGATTCTGCCTTCCACTGCATGCTTCATAGCTCAAGGTCCCCATCACGCTGCAAACCCATCGCTATGTCTGCCTTTCGGCTTGAGGTTTGTGAGACACACTGTCTTCCCAAGCGTTGCATGAAATCAGAGCCACCGCACCTGGGGCAAACTTCGCTGCTTCTGCTTTTGGATAAAGGCAAAACTGTAGAGAAGAGAATCCGCAGACATAAAGTAGTTTCCGGAGGGAAAGAAAGTATTAGGCTATAAAAACGGATAAGAAACTCAAATTCAAGTCTCTCAGGGAACCTACCTACCTTACAAACAGCCATTTCAGCCTCCTCCCAAGTCGCTCCTTGTACTGAAAACATTAAAATCTCACGGCTCATTAAAAACAAATTCCGTAATTCAGTGCAGATGTCCTCAGGACTATATTCTTGCAGATCTACACAAAACCGTGGCACCTTAGACTACCCGTCGTTAATTGTTTTCATTATTTCCACTTGATGTAGGTGAGTTATCGCAAGCCATATTCCAAACACACCCATTTAGAGAAGCACAAAGTTCCTCCCTATCTCTGTGTGCAATGTCAGTGGAGCAATGCGAAAGCGAGTGCTCAGAGCACAGTTGATGCAGCCAGAGATGCTTCTTGCACTGCAGCTGTCTTTCAGGACTTGTAATAGTTCAGAAAGTACCTTCCTTTTTTTTTTTTTTCTGTTTTGCCATTAAACACTGACATGTCCTCAGCTGACAAGGTCATCTCCTCCAATTGTTAAATGTCCTCCATCTTCCTCTGCACTGCTTTCAAACGAAATTTGAATTCCTCTTCTCTCCTTTCCACTGTGCTAGGTGTTGGCTCAGCTGTTCAGACTTCCCTGGTTTGTTTTGGTAGCTGTTGTTGTTTTGGTTTGGGTTTTTTGCTAGTGATTTTTTGTTGTTTTTTGGGGGGTGAAACTTGTTCCTTCAAATCTTGCTTGGCTATGCTTGCTCCCCTAGCCTTTTTCTGTGGCTGAGATGTTTTGTCTAATACCACTGTAGTTCCCACCTACGCTTCCCATTGGAAGCACCAGGTAGGACATTACCACGTCTCTCCCACAGTGCTGAGACAGCACCGTGATTCCAGCACTCAGTCCCTTGCTGAAAGCAGCCAGGCAGTTCCATGGGAGCTTTACCAGTAACACCAGGCATGATAAAATGGTTCCGTGTAAAATATACGTGGAGGCACTTGTCCAGAAAAGCCCCCATATGAACATCCGCCTTCAAATGTTTTGCTGAAGTGGGACAAACTAAACTTGTGCTGAACTGCTTCACTGCACAAAGGAGAGCACAAAGATCGTGCAGTTTTAAAGATTACATCATTCACCTGTGTATGTCTATGCACATTTATACATATATATATATATATATATGGTAAATGCAGCATCAAATTACAGATTTACTTGCTAATCTCCAGAGCACGCAGTGGTTAACTTGCTTGAACAAAATGTTGCCTGTTTTTCTGGTGCAGTCCAGCACATTTTCTAGAACTGTCCATATTTGTTACTGCACATCATTAGCAATGCTCTCCAAAAAGTGCCAGCATCTCTGGCACAATGACTTGAGCTGCCAGGGCGCTTGCCTGCCTCTGCAAACGTGTTCACTGGGTCCATACAGTCCAGTCTAAAGGAAGGCAGAATGTTCTTGTTATTTTTATTTTATTATTTTATTACGTTGTTTTGTTTTGTTTCATTTTTATGTGTATCTGACATTTTAATTATAATATTTTATATTAATTTTTTACAAGCTTTTACAAGCATTAAACCTCATCTGCTGTGAGTGCCCGCAGCTGTGTGATGGCTTAATTAGGGCCCAGCGAGGCACTGCTGCCTGCCCTGCAGAAGACGTGCATGCTGGCAGCTTGCTGCCCCTGAGCTGCCTTTGCCTACTGTTTTGTGGGGTGTAGGGAGAACACCACTGTGCCAGATGAGGTGAGGGTTTAGCGGCAGGTGGGAGCTGACCCTTCACAGAGGCATATCCTCAGTGGTACCTGGTTTCAGTTTTGTCTTTGTGGCCCTTTGTGTTGTTCTGTGTTCCTGGTGTTGTATGGTGTGATGTCCTGTGTTATAGCAAGCTTTTGTGATAAACTTGCTGTTTTTTTTTTCCTGTTGTTAAAGCAACAAGTTTGCTTGCCTCCTCTGCTTGGTGTGTAATACAAGCAGGGAATGGGAAATGTCACTTTCTGAGTAAAACACCCCACAGTCTTAGAGAGGATAAAAATGAAAAAATTAGTCTGGCTTCTTTCTCTTATTTGTTTTTTTACTATGTTTCTGAAATGTGTCCTAGCAGGAAGGTTCTCTGAAAGAGTAGAATTTTTGGCCTGAATTGTCTATGTCCACTTCAGAGTGCCAAAGCTGTGCTGTTCAGAATGTGCTTGATGCCTACTTACATTTTACATGCACATGAGCTTGTTTTCCTGCCCCTTCATTGTCCTAATTTCTGGAAAACAGAATTGGGTGAAGGATGGTGGTATCACAGGCAATGGCATTGCAGTATGCTAGCAGAAAGCACATGTTCCTGAGGAGAACTTGTGGATGTAGCTAAATAACAGCAAAAAACATGTATATGCAGTGATTAGGGTGTGACAGCCAAAGAAACTTATCAAAGTGATTGACAGCTGATAGTTATTTCCAGAAGGAAGTATCACAAGAAAATAGTGCTGACTGGATGAGACGAAACAAATGGCAAACGTTTCAGTACTGGCTCGGTAGCTAATTATTTTGCATCACTGTTCTTAACTCATGCTAGGAGTTTTCTTTTTTTCTTCATCAGAGCTGAATTGCATTGCAATTTCAGCCTGACCTGTTTCAAAATCCTGCTCCAGAAAACTCTCGACAGAAATGCTGTGGTTACTGGCAGACAGCAAGCTGTATTCAGGGTTTAGAAAGAGCCATTAAAAGGCTGTTTTATGGCTGCAGTGTCTTCCTGGCTCCAAGCTTTTGAGAGTTTGGGGTGCTGCCATAGTGGTAGCAGGGCACCTCTCCTGCTGTTGCTTGGTGACCTGTGAGGTTGTGGTCTCAAGCAGCTGAACTCGGTAACAGCTCCTGTGCAGAGCTCGCTGGATGTTTGTCACAGCAGGCTTGGCTGTGGGCAGGCCTGGCACTGCTGATTCTCATAAGGAACCAAGTAACGCCCAGGGATGCCTGGACATCACTGAGTTCCCGTGGCTGCGCTGTAGCGTGGCCTCTGCGGGGAGATGGTTCCTGCGTGCCCAGGGGCTGCAAAGCACAGTGGTTCTTGCTTCTGCTGGGGCTCCGCAGAGCCTGCTGTGACACCAGTAAGTAAAAGTTAATTGCGAAATTATTTCTGTGTGGTAATAAGGGAAAAAGCACTTGGGGCCAGTTCTCTTTAAAGAAAAGGGGGGAAAGCCTGTTCTACACTCATTTGATTAACCCATGCTGTTAATCACTGCTGAGTTTATGAACCTCTATTATAAACTTGTTACTCTAAGGGGTTTCAGTTCAGTGATTGAAAAACAGCTGTAGGGCCTGGGTAGGTAGGAGTAGCAAGAAGTGCAAGTAGAAGTGCCGAGCCTTTGAAGAGGTGTATAAATAATTAGCAACATATTTCATGTGGACTCGCTTGTCAAGACACACTGTCAGACCTGGGATTTTAGTAGAACTCGATGAAAATGCTGAAAGAGCTCTCTGCTCATTCTAACGTAGCACCTGAAACAATTTGCTGTTTGAGAAGCTATTGTGGGTCACAGACAACAGTGCAGCACTGCTCTCGTGCCTGGTGTGTTTTTCTCCAAAAGCATGTGTGTCTGAAAGGCTCCGTACGCTCTCATATCTTTTGGATCTTAGATCCATATTTCATGGTTGCAAAACATACAACACAGGTGAAAACATGAACTGCATCTTAATAAAGCAAAGCAATGAGTAAGTAGTGGTCTATGCAGCTTTGTAAGATAGAGGGAAATATAGGCAGGGAAAATAAAATAAAATAAACAAAAACAAAGCTAGGAGCTTTTCAAGACCCCAGTGAGAAGCCCTAAGGGCATATCGCTGTAGCCAGCTCCAAAGAAAGTGTCAGAGTTTGGTCTTGCTAACAGACACTTACAAAAATCTTCTTTACATTGGTTTCCAGATACATATTTTGTTATTAAAAGTGCCTTGGGTACCGAGAACACAACTGTTGAAATCATGGCTTGGTTCAGCATCGTTTTAGTTGTTTTGTTCCCTGTTAATGCAGGATAGCTGTTTGCTATTTAGGGTGATCCTTACTGTCTTCTTTTTTTAAGCGTGAATCCTGATCTCTGAGCAAAAGCCTGATTTGCATCTGTTTTGAATGTCTTTGTTCCTTCCCTTGATGTGGAGGAGCCCAATGGGTGTCAGTGTCAGTTTTGTCCAACAATGCATTTGTGCCTTGACAGAAGGGAACCATCAGCTGTTCATTTGGTGGGGGTGTGTAACCGTGGGACGTTCAGTCATTCGAACACAGAGGTTCTTCCGCAAGGATGTGTTGGGCTCTGCTACTTCCAAAAATGTTAACGGGATTTCCACAAGGTCAGGACTTTGTGACTTTTTTTTTCACCTATTAACTTGCACAGAGCCAACACTTCCCTCCTCGCTCTTCCTACTGAGGCTTTCTGCTCAGATATGGGGCCTGTAAGAACAGATGAAACTCAATGAGGGATCTTCACTTTGCATACAGTGTTTGGACTGAGCGATGATGACCTCGACAATCTCACTGCAAGACCACGTGCCTGTGAACTTCTAAGTTACTGTCACGAGGCGTTTTTTGCCCCCCCCCTCCTTGCACTAGGAATTGTACGGAGCTATGAAATACGGATTAGTTATTTCTGAATAGCTCTCTTGCTCATATGGACTTGTATGTTAAGAGGCTATTACTCATCTGGCTTTAAGATGTATTTGCCCCCCAGCTGCCTGGTTCAGTTTGTCAATGACATCTCCATTTCTGCTGCCAATGGCTCCTGATTTTTGTTTCCATTGTGACCAACAGGACAGGTACGCCTGGTAACTGTGCCGTTCAGCTGTTACTTTTTAAGATGCAAAGCAGGGAAGTGAGCGAGCCTCCTAAGTGCCTTGCTTGTGGGAGGTCATCATTAGTCTGTCGAGGTACTTCTTTGTTGCTGCCTTCCGTAAGTGTATTTGATATGGCAGCTTCAAGTTGCGCTGTTCAGTGCAGACAAGATGCAGTGTTTATGAAAACAGACTTCTTGAAGTGAGCTGTGGGGGAGAGAAGGAGAGGCTGTTTGCTGTGTTTTAAGCCAAATGGCTTCTTTGGCAGGAGGCCTCTGTAACAAGTGAGAACTACGAGAATTAGCTCTCTCAGCACTTCGACAAGCAAAGATTTTTGTCTGTAATGAGGAGAACGAGGCTTGTTTGACACAAACTACAAAACAGCAAAAAGATGAAGAAGGAGGGCAGAAGTACGCTACTGAAGGTGAGGAAAAACAAGTTCAGTGCTCTGCTGTGAATTCAAACATCTTGCTCACTTGCTCATTATAACGTCTAATTACAGCTGGCCTTGTTCCAGAAGAGGGGGAAAAGGTAACTCTTACCAACTGTGCTAAATCCTGTGGTGCAACTGACCATGGCAGCATCCTACCTGATTCTGTATAATCCAAATCATCCCCATCTTATTCCTCCGAATCCAGCCCTTCTTTATGCAGAAATGCAAATTCCCTTTGGACTCTGGAGGTTTCCAAACTGATTAGAATTCGTGTGTTCCTTCGTTAAGCGTAAAAATAGGATATCCCAAGATAGCCCCCAAATTATAAACCGATACGAGAAGATCAGGATAGTTTGTGTGTTATTAGATGAATAGCTGCCTTCAGCAAGCTGCGCCAATGGTGTGGTTACTGTCTCATCTTGGTTGTTTATCTGAATTTTTAGCAGTTTAGTGACAAATTAACTAATGTCAAATTCTATTTACTCGAAGTAAGATATTCATCCGTATATCATTTAAAAGCAGACCTTTGGTTTGTCTTCTAAACCTGGTATGTCACTGGGCAGCAGTGAAGTAGAATGTGTGGCTATCCTGCCCTGCCCTTCTGAGGACCAAAGCCCAAACTCACTTCTGAACGTTGAAGTCTGGTCACCCGTGTGTGTCTGGGCAGGTATGCAGTTGTATGGCTAATATGGCATGGCATTAGAAGCAATGGTGCATGAGAACATGTGGGGAAAAAGGGAATATTGGCTAGGTTCAGGCTTGTGGGGGCTGCTTGTGGCCAAATGTTTCCTGCGAAATAAAGCTTATTCTTCTCCTTCCAAGGTCTTCTGATGGCCTCCAAATGAACCAGTCCTGAAGCGTTCACCTTGTCCTTTGCTCTCACCCCCCTCCTGTTGGTGCTTTGACAGGCTATGACAGAAAGCTGGTGAAACGGTCCGGTTGGAGAGGGAAAGCAGAGAGGAAAAAGCTGAGGCTGTGGGTAACGTAGGTCTTGTTTATGCAGACTCCCACTGTTCAGACAAAGCTATGTGCTGTTTATTAATATTTCATTTGCATCGCAAATGTTTACTGCTATGGATGGTGCTTACCTGAGCATTAAAATGTTATTGATAACTGATTTTATGTGTCTCTGAGTTTCCTGTGTCTTATTACAGCAGTGACTTTTTCTTGCTTGCTTTAGCTCCAGTGCTGGAGTCTCCAGCTACTTCTCCTTGTCTTATGTCTCACTTAAGTCCATGAGTTGTGGCTTATATAATGTGTATCACTAAGAAAATCTGGATGTCTGAAGATTTTAAAGAAACTGAATAACCCTTGCAAGAAAAAAAGGTGTCTAGAAAGAATTATTTGCCACCACTGGTTTGTTGTTGTTTTTAATTAATATTATTTCTGCTGGCAATTTTCTTCATTAGAATCATCTGGGAAAAGGAAAAATGTGTTTAAAATCCAGTGGAATACACCTCCTTTGATTTTATCTGAAGTTCTCAGGTTAGACTGATCTGTTATACAGCCATAAAACAAGGTTAATATGGTTTTAATAGACACAAATCAAGATTAGGTCTGCAAAGCATAAAATGAGAATTATATTGAAGGAGAGATTTATGGGGCTACTCCGAGTTATATCAGGAAAGGATTAAACATGAACGTCTTTTTCCTGTGGATGTATGCAGAAAAGGAGTTCAGTAGATACATAGAAGGAAAATCATGAGTAGGATAAAAGAATAATTAAAACCAGTCAGAGGAAAAGGAGACAAATTTGTTATGAGAGAATCCTTACAACTATAGATCTATGATATCACTCTGGAAAACAGGGGGTGTTCTTTTCTGTTTTGTGGGTTTTTTTCCCCTCCCAGCACTAGCATGAACTATAATTAAACCAGGTACCCATATGTTTACACAGAAAGACAAATGGTCTGTTTATTTCAGCAGCTGCTTAACAAGCCACCAGCACAATCAATTAAATTAATCCCAAGAAATAAAACTTGAAATAAAGATGATATCTAAAATCATTTTTATTCATGGTTAGAGACCGTGCAGATTCTTTTGACAAGTCGAAAAATCTTATGGGTGATGTTGAAAACTTCAATGTACAAGTGTTAATTCAATTTGAGGGGAAAAAAACCCTGACTTGATAGAATGGTTTCTGTAGAGATATTATGAGAATAGCAAACCCCCAAGCAGTACAAAGGCAGCAGGAGTATTGCCTGCTCATTACCTGAATTTTCAAACATTTAACAACTGTGATAAGTATGAATATGCAAAGCTTCCAGACTCTGACCAACATCGTTCTTCTTCACTCCAGGAACAGAAAAGAAGTAGTCAGTGGGTTGCTGTCGTGGCACAGATTATATATCTGCTCTTAAATGAGGCTGTTGCATATGATTTAAGGTCACAGGTCTTCTTCAAACTAAGGGTAAGCCACATCACCTTAAAAACGTGCCCAAGCGTAGCGTGGAGCTGTGGCATTAAATCACAGTATGGAGATTAAAATGGTGAGGAATACTTCCCTTGAAGGGTGAGGGTCCTAAGCAGCCATCCTCCTCTGTAGGAGGCATAGAACCTAGAAAGTAAAACCTTATACTGAATTTCCTTCCTGAAGGAATGGTTTGAATGCAAATTCTGTTCCTGCATGGAAGACTGCTTGATCTCTTTGAGGATTTGGGGGACACGCTGCCATGGCAAGTCTGAAGCCACTAACAGCAGTGCAAATTTGCCTAATTTTATGCTCTGGGCTGGATTCTGCAACCTCCTATTTGTGTTAGTATTCCATTGTGCCTGAATATTTTGTGGCATTGTTTTATCTTAGGTCAATAACAGCCAGCCATTTTATCAAAGACTAATATATTGCCTGGTCTTTAATGGGAAGTGTGAAATACCACGAAGTGTGCACCAGGACTATAATGACCCCTGGCACTTTGCCTTCTGCCTCCTTTTGCGTGAGAAGTGCCAGCAATTTCTGAAGAACAGAAGAAATCAGGTTCATGTCTGAGGCTTGTGTTCCTACACGTAGTGCCGTGTGCTTAGACATCTAATCTTTAAGAAGATGGTGAGAGGTGCAAGAGTCTATTCATTAGGGGTTAAACCATTATAAATAAACTGGGACACCAAGCTCTGCAGGTTAAAGCTAGCGGAGCAGTAGCAAATCTGTTTTCATTATGATCTCTCAAGACTGAGGAAATTGTGTCCTAAAGATAAAAAGCTGAATTGTGTTCAACACTGAGGAATGCACCACCAACAAAAAAAAACCCCAAACCCAGATTTGTTTTACTACGCAGGCATTAAAAGACTTATCTAGGAGATTTTCCTCTGCAGCACCTGCAGTCTTTCTCCTCCTTCGGTGCTGTTTGCAGGAGACTTCTCAGATGCCTGCGTGACTTGGTTTGGCAAGCAGGAAAGTGCTCTAGGTTATGACAAACGCTTCAAGGCATGTGCTCTGGTCCCGTAGGTGAAGGACATGGGAGCATATCTGGCTGTCTTCTGTGTTGCCTGAGTGTTCGAGTTTCCTTGCTGTAGAAATCGAGATGTTTAGTAAGACGGAGCACCGGTGGGTGATGTTTTGGTGTGGGAATGCGGCGTGTCACCATCTGGGAGCTGGGAAGTGCTGTAGTTCTTAGCACACGCCGTTTCAGTTTACCATGTATGTGCAGTAAAGATGAAGCACATAATACCCGCCTTTTATTGAGCTCCAGCTTTTATCATAAAAAAAAAACCCAAAACTCGCTGGTCTGTGAATCACCAGAATTTGTGGCACGTGCATCTTGTGTGAAGGAGGATGTGTGTGTGGGGCAGGCACAGCATTGTGATCCTATACCACTGCTCAGAGCACAGCCTGCTCTTAACTACAGAGGGCACTGCCAGCTGCTGGCAGGGACTCCAGGCCTCGGCTGCCTGGCCTAGGGCTGCCAAGCGCCTGGGTTCTGAGCAGTAATCGACATGCTGCTGCTTTCTTGAGTTGCGCATGTTTTCTAGTAATCCAAATTTTTGTTTGGTGATGGTTGTTTGAGATGATAAGAAAAGAAAGGGTTGTTAATATAAGTAAAGTATCCTATTGCTCTAGGCCGTGCTTTGTCTAACTTGTGCAAAACGCTGCTACTTGGTGTTAACTCCGTAGCCTTCTTTTTGCATAAAAAGGCTGCTCTGTATTTTGGAATGCTGAGTAGAAAATTAAAAATGCAGGCCAGTCTTCAGGAACATTTTACTTACTGTTTTAATAAACTTTTGTTTATGCCTAGAGGTGCCATTAAATTACCAGCCAGACATTAATATACAGTACACAAGGGATCTTGTATATAAGCAGTGATTATTACTGCGTGACTCAGATGAAGCTTGCTGTATGCACAGATAGCTGCTGGATGGCAGATGAAAAGTGAATACCTGTCTGGATAACTAAGTGGTGGTACTTATGCAGTGGATGTGCTGCTCTGTTGGCAATGCTTTCATTCTTTTTTTTTTTTTTTTTTTTTTTCAATTCTTTAAAGTAGTGCCCTTCTCAGAGCAGAATCATGGCTCGAGGGGATGGTGGTCCACCATGGTAGGAACACCTTCACTTTCTTTCATAAAGTAATGGAAGGTAAGGACGTGGTGTTTATGAACTTGGGGCTAAGCATGCTAAGTGCTTCCAAACGAGGCATTACTCTCGACTCCTAGAACAGGGAGGTTCCTGACATCATTGATCATCTGGCTCTGAGTATACAACGGTGTTGGGACTGCTTAATGCCAGGCACAGCTTGCTCTGTGACACTGCACCCACAACTACAACAAAACTGAAGGAAGCTGAGGCTGCAGAAAAATGCTGGAGTAAATGCGGGTTGTGGTCAACAGACTGGAAAGGAGCTGAATAGCAGGGTGGGGTGGCAAAACCAGAAAGATGTATTTTGCTGCAGGCTTTGTGCTTGCAAGCTTACGAAGTCAGGTACAGATCCCTCAAATGTGAGCTTGCAGGAACGCTGTGAGTTCATCTACACGGAAGGAATTCAATATCCCTCCATCTCCCGGAAAAAAAAAAAAATATATATGCCAATTAATTCTGAATTGGGATTTGCCTTTACATTTGATCTGCTTGAGAATTCACCACAAGGAAAGCTTCCTATGAGGAAGGCTTAGAAATGCTCCCAGGGAAAAAGGCACTGTTGTAACTCTCCAGCTTCCTAAAGGGATCAAGGCAGAACTCCTCTTAATGCATGTTCTATAAAGGAAACGGAGGGCCCTGCCTAATACAGCCTCCTCAGGCTTCAATTTTTCAGCCCGGCCTACATAACAAGACGATCCCTCCCTGCGTTCATCTGCTTTTCTTGTTTCTCGTTTCTGTTCTGTGTTTTATGACTTGCTTGCACTTACAAAGAGGAGTCCTTTCCCATGCTCGCCACAGCACAAGGCTTTGGCATTTAAGCTGCTTGCATGAAACAAAACCAGGGAGCTTGGATGAGATGCATGTGAAGAGCAACTCAAAATTCCCTTTCGATATCTTGCGTGGCACAGGCTTCATAGATGGCCAGCAGCAGGGATGCTGCTTGGAAAACTTTGTGAAATCTGATTCACGCTGTTGAAACACCGCAGGAATTAGAGATTTAAAAGGCTTTTCCTTCAGGTTGTGTCTTTGGAGGTGCTATTTGCCCTGGGGAGATACGTACCCCAAAACTCTACCTCAACTTCACTTTAAATCTCCACTTTCATCCCAACTCCCCTCTGTCTTGGTTTAACTCATCAGCTTGAACTGGATGCTGCTGGAATAACGACTGCATCCAAAACTTTAATCACGCAGTGCTGACTTTCAAATCTAGATCTGATTACTGACAAAAAAAAAAAAGGAAAAAAGAAAAAAGAAAAAGAGGCAGTCATTTCTCTTCTATTTGGTGGCTGGGGGGGCGTACTGTATTTGTTTCTGTGGTTTTGTTTTTCATTTATATAATTATTTGCCAGCAATACACAATCATGTCCTTTGTTTTGTTCCAGCTTTATTCCCTTGTCCTCGTGTGATATTGTTATAGGCACAAAGTGTCCCAGTTTTTTAATGCTTCATCATTTATTAATGCCACAGACTGTGGGATGAAGGGTTGTCAGCATCCTGATTTTTTTTTTTTTTTTTTTTTGTATTGACAGATATATCTGCACAGAAGCTGGTCTGTTACTAAATAGTTTTTAAAGAATCTCCTCCTTTCTGTTTATATATTTTTCTCATTAATTAGTGTCTTAATTTCCCTTCCTGACTCCACTTGTTACACTTTTCTTTTTTAACCTGCTTTCATATTTGAGATAAGTTTTCCACTTAACTCTGAAACTTCAAGGGGAGAGGCAGAAGTGGAGCTGATCCCCCCAGCAGATGGGGTCTGGTACATCCAGGAGCTCTCTTGAATCTTTAGGACAGGGCTGGTGATGATGTCTGCAGGAGGTGGCAGAGGAGTTTGGATTTTCATTCAATTCAGGTTGCTGCCAAGGGGCAAACACCAGACAGCTTTGGCTTGGTGGTCCTCATGTGTACTGAAGTCTGAATTTTCAGTGGTATGGATCACTTTGGCTCTAATGAGTGCTCTACTGAAGTGAGGTCCGTTCTTTGTACATGTACTGCAGTTGCTAGTTTGCAGCGCAAACATGTTTGGATCTATGCTTGCACAACCGGTGGTGCGAAAAAGCCTTGCAGTCCGAGTTCTCCACCTTGGTATACACAAAAGTTGAGGAAAAAAGAAATGAGTTTCCCAGCTGCAGCACTGCAGAGGAGCCTGGTGCCACAGGGATGAGAGGGAACAAAGGCTCTCAGGACTGGCTTAGGCAGCACATGCACAGATCTTCCTGTGGGGATGCTTAGAAGTCCATTTTTTTTCCACATTCCATGTGGAATTTACTTTGATGTAGGGAAATAGCTGCACCATGAGGCTAGATTACCACAAGCTCCCGTTTTTCCCGGCACTTGGAATGGCTTGGTTTACTAAGAGGAGGGGAGGCATAACATTCTTTTGTAAATCTATACTTTCAAATCTACAACAAACTTCTTGGTTCCCATCCTGCAGAGGGAAATCATGGTGGCTGGCACGGAGTGAATGGTCAAGCTGTGATGTGTGAATGTGACTTGAAGTTCAAAGTAGGTCAACAAAAGTGAATTTGCTGAGCACAAAGGATGTGTCTACACCTGTATCTTTCTATTCCACATCATGTTGGTCTTGAAACTTTATTCTCCCAAATATCCAAACTGGCTGTGATCAGAGCTCAGCAGAGCCCTGAACTTGGCTCTTAGCTGGGTCAGTGGAGGGTTGGACAGGGCACGGCAGTGACGTGCACAGATCAGAGAAACATGAAGCAACGGGTAGCATAGTCTGAAGTCAGATTAGCAGATTTAGGAAAAACTAAGGAAATTCCCTGACATCTTCTCTCAGGGAAGCTAGGGAATTTGCCCTATTTCTCTGAACCTTGTAACTCTTTGATCCTGTTAAAATCTAGAGGGACAGGCACAAGACAAATTGGGCTCCATCTGAAAGTTTGGAGCACGGGCTGGCCTCCCTCGTGGACAAGCCTTTTCTCATGGACATTCGTTCACCAAAAATAAGCCTTGAATTTCTAAAAGCCTGTTTTCAGCAACCCTAAGACAAACCGTTCTTCTACCAGCTGTCTCACGCATTTGTCGTTTCTCCATGGGTTGCCCTTTCCAAACCTGACCTTTGTGATAAGTACAGAAGGCTGGGATGATTGCTCTCCTCTTCCTGTCACTTGTATGCTCTGCCCTCTGTGAGTGGCTAATTGCGCTGATACCGTAGTAAAAAGCTGGCGTGTGCACACACCCAGGAACAAATCATCTGCTTCTTTCCTACACAAAGTAAAGGTTTTTATTCTGAAACTGCTCATGTTTCAGGAAGTTCTGTATTATTGCAATACCAAAAAGTTATTTGGGGAAGTGCAAGGAGAAAAAGGTACAAAAGTGCTGCACTGTTCTCTCTATAGTGCCTTATCTAGCACGTTAAATTCAAATATTGCTAACTGTGAAATAATAGAGAGAAGCTATCTTTACTTTTTTGTTGTTTCATTTTTCAGGTTTAAGTATGAACGATTTTTCACGCTTGTCAAGAAAGTAAATTGAAAATGTTGTTCTTAAAGTTGCAGTTAAAGAAGCTAGTAAGTGGTTTCAAACACAGCTTTGTCATGCCAGTTGAATTATTGTGACAATTACTTGATTTTAATAATCTTAAACATCTGAATCCTAAACCGCAGACAAAAAGCATTATACATTTAAAGCTTCAGGGTGGGGAGGGTTGAGAAGTCATGCCGTTATAGAAATAGATAGCTTTTCTCATTTCCTAGTTTTTATTTAGAAAAGCACGCCCGTTTACGTGTTTAAGTCCCCTTAAGTGCTGTTTTAAGTTGAACTTTCACACCGTTCTTACTACAGCTTTGTGCTAAGGGCATTGAGTCCTGCAGCTGGCAATACGTGGGCACTCAGTGGCATTTTATAACGTTCGGTAGCAACAACCAAAAGAGTCCTTACTGATAACAGCATAAGCGCCTAGGCCAGGACAGAGTAAGCGTTGTGAGCTCCATTTCCAAGAGCAAAACCAGCTAATGGGATCAGCAGAGCCATCTCTCCTGGCTGCTGAGAAAAGCTGAGGTGATGTGACTAAGTGCCTGTGAGAAATATAAATGTGTTGTAAACTGTTTCCCATATATTTTCACTTTTTCTCCTCGACTTTCCTATTTATAATTAACACTTCTCTTTATCTTGTTCAGCCTGAATATCTTTGTTCTTTTCACGTTAAATTATTTAATACTGACTCTTCCTCTCGTTTAAGCTCCCTTTATCTCATGATCCCCTCTCCTTTATATTGAAATCTCTCCTGTCTAAATGCATAACAAAATGACACCTTCTACTAAAGAACTTATAAATCCCACCACATTCCCTAAAATAAAACTGCGTAGTAATTAGGCAGCCGGGTATGCTGTGCAGAGAAGGGGCTGAGGACACATAGGAAACAGGCTCCATGTGGCACAAACAAAAAAAACCCAACATCTCGTCATGAGTTTCAAACAGCACAAGGCTGATCTTTCCTAAGGTGATGTCCAGAAAAGTGCAGCCCATTTCTGCACCTTTGCAAACATGATGACTGATGGCTGCTCACACACTGAGCCCTGTTGGTTTTGCCAGGTTACCTGTGAGCAATGAAGGTTCGGTGTCATATAGCTGCTCACGTCACAGTGCTTTTATTTTTTATGCAAAAGGAAGCAGCAGGGCCTTCAGAGACAAGAAAGCATCTGGAAGCCCCGAGGTATGTTTGCATTCTGTTTTTGAAATCAAATGAACAAAAATGAAAATTTGGTCCTGTGAAATTAGATGATAAATTATTGTTTTATACTGTGTCGAAGACACAGCTAAATATCTCCTGAAATTGTTTTGTATAGTGCAATGGAAAATGCACTAATACAGGTGCCAGATGACACTGGGACCTGACGGAGTCCCAGAGGTTAATCAGGATATGTACGGTATCTGTATGGGAACCTGATGAGGAAAGTGCCACGTTACAGGATGCGTTTCTGGGTGGTAGATGCTGAACAAATCCTCAAGATGGATGACAAATGGCTTATATAAACAGCAGTGCTGTCTGGCAAACACATGAGAGCCCAGCCAGTGACACGTATGTCCGTAGTGTTTTCTTCCTTCCTGTTTGGTGGTGGTGGGATAGGACAGGGCTCACGGAGCCTCTCTCATTAAAAGCAGTAACAATTTCATTAAAATATATATATACATATGCATGTCTATCATGATCATTGAAGAACAGCTTTTAATCAAAAACATCTAAGATATCTCTGTAAAAGAAAATATGCAGCTTGTAATAGCTGCATAGGACCTTAAAGATTATAAAAGATGATGACCCTGTGAATCCACGTATTTTGTAGCTCAGTTGGAGAAAGGTGATTATTACGAACCTCAGATCTCTGGGAAATATTTCTAGGCAAAGTATGTGCTAAAAGCAATAGAGCAGTGCTAAATCATTTTCTTTAGCAAGTATAAGCAAAGCCTAACCTTTCCCCATGATTTCTGGTGGCTGTCAGCAGCCCAGTAGCATTTTTACTCTTAACTGTTCTAACTCTGATCCTCAGTGAGACAGTTTGTCCTTTTCTAGGGAAGGAGTAATCCTTCGGAGAAGGAGGTGGGAAGAATCTGAGAGAGCCTGGGATGGGAGAGAATCGGAGGTTTCATGCTTTCGCCGATAGGACATGATGTGAACCAAGAGATCAACTGGATCTAAAGGATGTTCTCCTTACTTTGTAAATACATACTTTGAAAAGAAAAGAAGTGAAGAATACCTTCTTAACTGGGATGGCAATCCTGAGGTAGGTAAAAATGATTATTCAGAGTTCTCGTCAGCTTTTGTCCTTGCATTCAAGTCACGGTTCTGACTAGCTTCAGCTACAAGTAGGAATCTAGAGTTTCATTCCCGAATGAACCTCAGATCAACACGGGTGGTGGGCAAGATCAGAAATTTGCAATTGGCGTTTGTCTACGCAGTGAGAGGCAGGATTAGCACTGCATAAAAACCGTGCAGAGAGACTTGCCATCTTTTCCAAAGCATGGGGTTTCGCTGCCAGACTGAACGCTTCCTGTGCCCACTCGCCCTTTACATCAGCCTGAAGCAACTGCTGTTGCAGTGGCTTCGCTCATTATAAAACACGGCTGCTTCAAACTTGTCACTCGTGATAGATGGACGTGTTGCTTCCCCACAGTTACATTTTTTTTCCTGAATCACCCTGAAGTTGTTGGCCCTTTTTGCCCCATGAGTACAGAGCGAGGCCTCCGTGCAGCGCACGGGCTGGGCAGGCAGGAAGAACCACCTCACCTGGGGCTGAGTGGCCGCACAGAGGTTTAATACAGTTTAAATAACAAACATTGGCTTTACAATGTAGCTGATTCACCTCATCCTTCCTGTGCAGCAGTCGAGTCCTATGCTGGTTATAACCCCAGCTTTGTATGGAAGAAACAGCTGTTACGCATTTATTTTGTCCAAAAATCCATAGCGGTTGCATGGTCATTCTTGGAAATCCAAGTGTGTGTGTGGAGACGGGGAGGTAGGAACTCACCGAAATGCTTAGGAATAGCACGGCAGGACTGTTGTGTGCTTAAGATGCCTGGAAACAAGGCAGCCGTGGCCGTGCCAGCGTGAGCAGCTGCGATGATGGAATGTTTTATACTCTATCATTTCCTTGTTAATGTGATTTAGAGTGAAGGGTCGGGGCCGGGCAGAGCCCGGGCCAATGAATCCGTCAGGGAAGCTGGGACAAGAGAGGAATGGCAAATCAGAAGCGCGGGTTGAGCGCTGGAAGTAGATTTTTATGATGCTGTGGTTTAACGGAGACGTACTTAGCGCTGAAATAAACCCAATGGCTTTTGCATCAGGAATTTCCTCAAGTTTGGAAGCCGGTTAATTCGGACTCGTACATAATGCAGGCAGATGATCGGCGATGATTAAGCTGTCTGCGTGTCACGAGAGGCGTTTCCCCTCCGGGAGGCAGGGCAGGGGGCTGCGGGTCGGGGTAACACAGCGACAGGCTGAGAGGAGGGCGGAGGATCGCTCGCTCAGGACTTTATTGCTACAGCAAGCGGACACGCATCCCCGCGCGTGAGCAGCGCGCTCGGGAGCACGTCGCCAACGCGATGCGACCACCCGCAGGCTCCGGGACGTGGCCAACGCCGCGCTGTCAGCCGGCGCCCGGCCCCGCGGGACGCTCCCCTCACGGAAACCCGCCCCATCGAAGGCGCCCAACGGCCGCGACCGCCGCCTCGCGCCCGCCCTCCCGCGCGTCAGCGGCCGGGAGTCACGCGGCCGTTGTAATGTACCGAAAGGGCGCGCACGACGCCGCCCGCCGCCCTCCGCCTCCCAGCCCCGCGCCTGCGGGAACGCGCCGCCCGCCTCGCGCGCTCGCGGCAGCTCGCGGGGAGGGCTCCGCTCCGCCGCGTCCGCCCTCTGCTCGCGGCGCCGCGTGGCACCGCGGATCTACTCGGAGGTGCGTGGTAGCGATGGCGGCGGTGGGTGAGACTTTTCCTGTCGGCGGATCCGGCTGGCCCTGCCGGCGGGCGGGCGGCGGGTTGCACCCCGCCCCGGCGCTGCGCTGAGGCGCGCCGGGCCGGGCCGCGGCGAGGGACGCCATGGGGCTGCTGGAGCGGCTGAGGAAGGAATGGTTCATCGCGGGGATAGCGCTGGTCATCGCGGCCGCCAGGCTGGAGCCCGCCGTCGGCGTGAAAGGCGGTGAGTCCGCCCGCCGCCCCCGGAGGGCCCCGGCGGTGCTCTGCCGCCCGAGGGAGGGTGCTGCCCGCGGGGCAGGGGAGGCCGGCTGCGTCCGCCGGGCGCGGAGGCGGGAGGAGGCGGGCGGCCCCGGGGCGGGGGAACTTGGGCAGCGAGTTGGCGGAGGGGCCCGTTCGATTCAATACCCGGTTCCCCACGGGTTTGCGAAGCTTTAAGGAAAGTAGAACGTTTCAGCAGGATTCCGCCAGCAGTTCCGCGTGACGAGAGTCTAGCTCTGCTTTGGCGTGCGTGCGTTTGTTCTGTTCTTCCTAAATGAACCTGAAGTTTGAAGACGGACAGTTTGCTCGCTGAGGAGCCGACGTGGTGATTTGAAGTGATGTAAAAAGGGCTCTGGGCGGTTGCTGTGCCAGCCGAGACTCCGGTACCGCACGGAGTTGAGGGTAGGCGCTGCCTGCTGTGCAAGGAGCCTTCCCAGCATCTGCTGCTGTTCTGCGCAGCTGAATAGGGCCCACGTGGAGCTTCTCGCAGGAACCACGCCGTGTCTTTAGCAGATATTAAAGACAAATTTGAGTATCAGTATAGTATCAGGTGGTTCGTCCCCTTCTGGTGTGACTGTCACGCTGATTGTTGGCCGCCATGTGGGAGATCCTTTAAACTGGAGCATGAGGTTATTCTTCCACAGTTTACTTCCCCTATTTTATGTTGGAGGACTTCAGCGTCATTTTTTTTCTGCTGTAAAAACATGCACAAGGTGTTGCTTCTGGGACAGTAAAAAAAAAGACTTATAAGCATTGGTAGAAATCATCAGATGTGTTCCCAGTGGCAGTATCCCTTTTCAAAAGCCACGGTGTCTCAGTGCTCGTTTTGAAACCAGGGGGAAAAATGTGGTGGAAAATATCAGCGTATGAAAAAAAAAAACCCCACCTTTGTTTAGCATCTTTCAGGTGACAGAACTGTGCTCTGCAATTTGCAGGGCCTGACTCAATGATGTGGGTGATTGGCGCCTGTGCCAGGGGGACGTTGTGCCACAAAGCAAAAAGACTGGTGCTGCTCTCACCTTCAGGGCACAAAGCAAGCCCTTTCTGCTGTGATTTCCTATTGAGCGAATGTGCTTGTTTATTTCTTTTTCCATGAAAAGGGCTGTCCTGATGAGCCTACTGCATGCAAGATATAGAGGAGTTGTTCTGATCAGAGTTTGTCATGCTGTGGGAACGTGTGTGTTCTCTAGTGGCACAGACTCCTCCTGTGTAATGGAATTCGTGTGGTGCAGTGAAAAATCCTGGGATAGAAAAACTGGGTCCCAGAGCGACCTTGCTCTTAGCCAGAGCAGCTAACCAGCTGTCTGTCTGCCCAATGTGTGTGTGCACACATGTATTGTACTCTGGCCTTCTGTAAGACTAGAGCATTTATATAATTGTGTATATAGGTACAAATGATATCTACAGTCGTACAGAAATACATATGTATATTCTGGCTATTCAGTTAACTTGCCTGAATTTTGTAACTATCCACGTGCTTTGCTGCAACTTTAACTTTTGCGTTTCCTGGCTCATTTTTATGTTGCACTTAATATAGGTGTTTCTATTTTTTTTCTTTTTCTTTTTACTTTTTAATTTAACACACATACTTCTAGTGTCTCATCAACAGAGTTCTCTCCGAGAGCAGGATTTGTGTTTAAATGACTCGAGATGCAAATTTGAGTAGGCTCAGCGTTCGATCACATCCGTCTAATTTGAGGGCTGCTGACATTGCTCACGTCAATGGATCATTCATTCAAGAGAGCAGAAAAGATCTTTTTTGGTGTGTGGAGTAAAGGCTTGCCTGTTTGCTGCTGTGGTTTTGCTCCTGATGGCTGATCGTCTCGTGCAGAGTTAGGACATGAGTTTGGTCTTAAGTAGACTGCTAATATTTTGTTTGTATTGAAAGATCTGGTTGAATGCTTGTGGAAGAAGAGTGTATGCTTTTTGCTCTTGGTGGCATCCAAAGGCAAATGGTATTAAAGTAATTCATCATTTTTACAGGAGTGCAAAAAGAATTTCATTTTAATCTCCCAGGGGAAAAATGTGTGTGTGTGTGTGTGTGTATATATATATATATATATATATATATATATATATATATATATATATATACACACAGACACAAATGTAAGCTTTTAATATAGCAGAGCCCTCAGAGGTGTAGGCATCTGTCCTGGCTGATCTCACTGCAGCAGCGTGTCTGAAATATGTTATTTTTCCACTTGTTGTGTTGGGGAGTAACATGGACTTGTATTGCCCCAAGGAGCCCGTTGCAGGTCAGGCTTGGTTTCCTTCGTGCAGACAGCTGGACAGATGTGTGTGTCGTGGGGGAAGAAGTGAGAGGCAGATTTGTCAACGATATGCCTCTGTGGAGGGAGCAGCTAATATTTCCAGTTGAGACTCTGGGTTGACTTTTTTGATGCTATGGGTGTGGTCTGTCTGAAAACTGCCCCCTCCTTTTCCACATTTACAGAATTTACCCATTAGTTCCCAGGCGACTGTGATCACGGAAGCCAAATCTGTGTGACATCGTACCTCACTTTTCACTCCCTGATCGAACAGCACCTTTTCTGTAACTTAATAGAAACATCACTGTTTATGAAAAAGAAACTTATTATATTTTGTTGCAGATGTTTTTCTAAAGATTCCTGTTTGCATTGATGTACTTGTATGCATATCGTTGTCTTTTTGACTGCGGTTCACTCTGTTCTCTGTCTGTATTTTTTAGGACCCTTGAAACCAGAAATTACCATAACTTACATTGCTGTTTCAGCTATATTCTTTAACAGTGGACTCTCATTAAAGACAGAGGTACTGTAATTTCTCATTGCTTCATCTTTGTTTTGCTTTAAAAGTTTTGTGTTGCTTTTGATGAAGTTTGAACATAACTGAAATGCTCAATTTCTGTGCTGTTTTTGTCGATGCTGGGAGAAGGGCCAACAAGAGAAGATCAAAATTAGACCTTTGTATAATGATTCCTCGATTTCCAAAGATTCTTCGCGTGGTAGTGAGCATGAGTAAATTTCATCCATCCGTAGAGACTTGGCTTAATTTTGCGGAGCTTTGACTCAATGGAAGCGCTGAGCACAATTTTGAGTGCAGAAGACTGGATGTGCACCCTGCACGTGTGCCAGCTCACATCAGGGTGAGACCCAGAGGCCCACTGACACCAGGCTTTTCCTTCCCGTTCTGCGTCTGTTTCCTCACTGCTCAGTTTATATACAACCCAGAGAACGATGTGAATGCTAGAGTAGATTTGTAGGGGTCTGGGTAGAGAGGGCCTTTGTGAAATCTCCATGCCTCTGGATGTGAAGAAGAGAAATGAGCTCTCTCTGCCGTTCTTGTCCACCTCATGTGCTGGTGTGTTCTCAGAGTGAGACCAGAGGAGGCTAGTTAGTACAGGATTGATGCGAGCAAAGATAGAGGGAGGGGCTGTAGGTTATCCCCACTGTGTGTGGTATCCCCACAGGACAAAAGCTGGTATCAACACAACACAGCATTCCTCTGCAGGTGCAAGGCTGGTGTATAGGTACAAGGCCTTGGCAGTCTTTTCCTTTGGGATTTATCTGTGGACTGGTAGCCTTGAAATGCCCGTGCTCTGCTGCATATTGCAAGCACTGAGACTTGTTTCAATATTTATGTTACTCATTTTTCAAAAAGAAGATGTAGGGGAAGATCTCTTAGTGATGTGTAAAGGAGGGAAGGAGGAGGGAAATGATGGCTGTGTGCCAAGAAGAGGAGTAACCAGAGTTGAACCGAAGCTGCGTGTTTCTGTTAGTCTATTTTCCTTGTTCCTTTTACTCCGTTGACTGTGCTGATGTAATAGGTGATGCCGTTTAGATGTTGCATGATACCAGTGCCTCCAGGAAACATCACAGTACTGTCCAGCATTGCATTATCTTCTGCACAGCGTCGGGTTTGGATGAACAGCATACGTTAAACAGAAAGAAAAGTATCTGTCCCTATATCATGGCTATAATGAGAATATTCTGAGTTCAGGCAGTGTTTGAATCGATGGTGGGCAGTTCTGGCACTGGCACCTCTAGTTCTGCCTGGATACAGCAGAAGCGAAGCGAATAACTTTAAGTCAATTCTGTAGCAGCTGTTTAGAGCCTTTTAGTCTTATATGGAGGCAGACAGAGCCATGTTATCTATTTGTCTGGGACAGTAATTCATCCTAATGTAAACAGACTGTGGAGAGGCACTTTCTTCCACAGATAAGAAGACCGAAACCTACAAAACCTCAGTGAATGTTTCTGCTTCCAGGCTTAAGAATCCTTGTGTGCAGAGGAAAATAAAAATAAAAATTGTAGAACTTCTTTCTTTTTCAGCAACTCAAATCCTTGAATTTGCGAATCCTTCGTGTTTGTGAAGCAGCTATTTGTGAAGTTGTATTTGTGAATAAGAGCGGGATCTTCAGCACAGCCGGTCTTGGTTAAATTCTGAATGCTGCTATGCTTCACAAACTTTCTCAGGCTAGGGTGATGTGAACTGGCAGGTCCCTTGGCAGCGTATTACGACCCACTCCGAACTTGCATTACTTTCTTTCATCTGTGGATTAGGACTAATGCATCGATGGCCATGAATATGGTGTTTAGGTCCAGGTAGTGCATCCCCAGTCAATTGTTTTAGAGCCATTAGTTAGGAGTGGTACTCAACCGGTCTAGCGCTGTGTTGCAGTCTCAATACAGTCTAGCACTGCATGCCATCAAGAAGCTAAGCCTGCTTGAATTTCTGTCATGGAGGTAGAAGATAAAGAGGAAGAAAACCGGTTTGCTTCCTGTACGTTTTGCTATTGAGGCCAAGTCATTATGTTATTAAAGTACTTCGGGGCACGTTTTAATTTTTCACGGCATGACCTGAAGAAAGCATTAGTCTGTTAGTATGCCTTTGTATTGGGCAAAGAAGCCGTTTTTGTTTCTGTCTTGATTAGTTCTTCACCTTCTACTTTGGCTGTTCTACCTCAGATAGTATGTTAATGAGAATGACGTAGCATTCAGTAAACATTATGAAATGATGTAAAGCTGTGCAAGTTTTAACCGAGGCCTCCTGATAAAGCTAATGAAATTTGTACTAACTGACGCTCTTTTAAGGTTGCATTTCTGGCTTTATCTGCTGTTAAGGTGCATGCTTAAAAATAGTTACCGTGCATTTAGAAAGTAGTTTACAAAATAACTGCTCGTGTTCAGGGAGAGCCTGTCAGCGCCTGGCCTTGTTACTTTTTCAAATCTAGAGGTGTTCTTTTAGGTTTCTAGATGTAAGCCCTGTCCAGGAATGACAAAAACGCCTTACTTTGACTCTCCTTCAGTTTTCAGTGACCGGATAGCTTGCGCTTGCGAGTGCCTCCTGTAGGGCCCCAGAAATTAAATCACGTACTTGAGTTATCCGCTTCAATGAGGAGTTTGAAAGGCCAGTGGAAGAGGCTCTGACCGGAGGAAAGCTCGGGGAAGCTCTCTGAAGGGTATCAAATAGCGTGAAAGGCAAATTCTAGCTGTTGTTCAGGAGCGGAATCATAACGGGCAGCTTCCAGTGCCACTGCTGAGATTTCTGCTTTTTTGAGTGACGGCGAGTGCCGTGATGGGGACTATCTGTGTCAAGCCTTTATAGATTAAGAGGGTGAAGGGTGTTTGCTTCGGTGCCTGTTCTATGTTAACATGATCTAAGGATCAAATGAGACTATTAGAGACATTTTAAAGACTTCATTTAGATTCTTAAATCCCTGTTCCGCTAGTTCAGCGTTTTTTCATGTAGTAGGCTGACTGCATTGCAATTGCCTTTCTTGTTTACTGGAAGGCGTGACCAACCTTTCCCAGCTGTTGTCTTACCTTTTGCTTTGGAAAGCATCACACGATTTTCTTCAAATCATCTGTTCTTAAGGCATTTTCCAGTTGTAAAAGTAGTAAGAAGGGAAAGCCGGCAACACTCGTACAATATTGAAAGAGTGGAGTATTTTCTATGGTGCCGTGGGTTCCAGCATTGCAGTTCTGCGTGTGTGACGTTACTATACTGTGATTGCCAGCAGAGATTCATCCATTAGGAAATCTGGGGCTGGAGGTGTTGTGACAGGAAAGGAGGAGAAATAAGCAGCTTTGCTGAAGGAAGACACCGGGTTTGTTTTTTCTCAATTGTATAATTTACATTTAAAGATGCACTTTAATATAGATGTTTCTGGGTATCTTTTCATCTCACATAAGGGAGAAACTAGACGCTTTATTTTTGCTTTCTTGTTGAGAAAAGATGAAACAGAGCTACAGTGAAGCTTTCCGTAATACAGTAAGCACTGTGACGGCTCGTGTGAAGAAGGCCTAGTTTCTTCACGCACAGCCATAGCAGCCTGCCCGAGAGCTTTATTAATTATAGAAACATAGTAGTTGTTTCGTTCACTTAACCAAGAACCAAATGTAGTCATTCTTTCGTGATAAAACTGCATCAAAACGTGCATTCCAAGTCTGTACTGTATATAACTTCAGGGTATGAACAGATGCATAGTTTTTAATGGGAGGTTTTTTCCTCCCAAATCCAAGTTTGGAAGACAGTTTTATTTAAAATAATATTAAAGAAAGTAAGGTGAGAAGGACACGGTGTGAAGTGCTGATACTTCCAGACGGGTAATTACATCAGTATGCATTTTTTGGATCAAAAAACTTGTTTGTCTGTGATAAAAATTCAGCTGTCCTGAAGCTGAGAGGTGGCACGTGAAGATCTGATGCTGTATTACTGTACGATTTTTTATACTGCTCTTTTTCTTAATGCACCTTGAGTATCAGACCACAGGGTAGATGGAGAATCCTAGAAAGTAAGGATTTGAATAAAAATGCCATCGGTTCTTTTTCGTTGCGATGCTTAATGAAAGGTGCAAGTTAGCTCGAGACAGAAGAAAAGGAATTTTTCTTCTTGAACGATGAGAGCTGAAATGTACAAGATTTTTTCCTAGTACTTGAAAACTATATAGAAGGCTCCCGGAGTGTCCCAGAAGACAGAATCAGAGACATAGCGAACAGAAGGGTGTATTGCATAAGGGTCCTTGATCTTCTCTCTGGAGCGCTCTTCGTGCTTTTGAAGGAAGACGCTGCGTAACAGCAAAAGTTTATTTATTTTCTCAGTCTTTTAATGTGATTTTTACCTTTTCATTTTGTCTTAGCTGTTGTTAACATTTTATAGGCTTGGAGTTCTCTTTGCTTTTCTTCATCAGCCTAATATGTTTATGAATTTCCAATCTATGGCACGCTAGATCATCGACATCTGCCACGGAATAATTATTTGCCTTTTATGTTTGTTTGTTTTTCTTTTTAAAGCCCTCCCCCGCATACAAATGGTGACTCTTTATGTTGTCGAGATCCCTTTCTCTGTGGCTCTCTCTAGGCTAGGGAAGCTTGAAATCGCTCAGAACTGCAAGTTCCCCTTCCTCCCGATACCTGCAGTCAAGAAAGTAAACAGGCTGTCAGCGTAGTTAACTCAGGTTTTGAAGCCCGGTGCTATGGCTGCCTGCTGTAAAAGCTGCAGTTATGAGCTACGCTGTTATTGAAGCGCTGGACAATTCTTTTGGAAAAACGCCCAGCAGCAGACAGAGCTTTTATGTTGTCTGGATGCACTTTGTTATTAAAGAGGCGATCAGATGATCCCTAAAGGTGCCTTTTTTGACACGCGCTGTCTTTGTACTCTAAAGATCACGCTAGTTTTAAAAGCATGAATGTGGTTTTACTTCAGCTGTTATGACTGCAACTTGCTCTCTTCTTTTTCTTTTGCAGGAGCTGACAAGTGCTTTGATGCATGTGAAACTCCACCTTTTTGTCCAGATTTTTACACTTGTGTTCTTCCCAACAGCAATATGGCTCTTTCTTCAGCTATTATCAATCACACCTATAAATGAATGGCTTTTAAAAGGGTATGTTTAAGTATAATAGAGTGAAATATATTCGTAGCTCTCATCTTAAGAGGCTGCTTATGCTGCAGCGGGTGTTTGAAGAAATGTTGTGAGCAGATTACGTGCTTCTGCACTTTGCTGTGCAGAAACCCTTCCAGAAACCTGGACTCATTTTTAGAAAACCTCAGTTAGTTTTGTATATAGGGACCTTGCAACAAGTTTGGTTTTCGCAAAACACATTTGAAGTGCTGTCCTGGGTCTCAAGAAAGACTGGGAGGGAAAGGAAAAAAATGCTGAAGAACAACAGGTGTTCTGCTTTGTTGCTAAATAGCCTGTACTGAGCAGCTCTTGTATGTGAACAGACTTCAGGCTCATTAACTGCCTACAGCTTAAGAGCGGGGAAAAATAAAAGATGGAATAAAGTATCTGTAGGAAGGGCTACATTGCCACAAAAACAATGTTTGCTGAGAAGGCAAAACATGAGACAAAATCTTTTTAAAGTTAGTACCATTCTGCTTAACAGTATTAGTGCATTAGGGTAATAACAAAGTAGCAAAAGAACATTCGCTTGCAGTTGGTCATTAATACTAGAGGCTATTATTTAAAGTAAAATCATTGGTTTTGGTCAGCTAGAATAGAGGCAGGCTTTTTCATAGCTGCGGCTTCAATTTCTGAAGTGTGAATTACAAGAAACTCTTAAGCTTTTTCTTCTTTCCACTTGTTATCCTGTCTTTCCTGCTGCCTCTCACTTCACTTTTGTTTCTCATATTTTAGGGACTTGCTCTTTTATGTGCACAAGTATATCTGTATGTGGATACGTGTGCACCTGTGAAATTCCACATAAAATTCTATTCATCCTAATGCTGCACAGCTGCAGTTTTTATTCTCTAGAAAAATTAATACCCAAATGAAAACAGGGATTTTGGCAAAGTTACATCCTCATCATGTATGTTTATTGCATTCTGTAGTGGGATGTGGTTGATTGTCCTCACAGAGGCCTGAAAAAATAGACATATGCTCCCAAGGGCGTTCAGCTCCCGTCTGGCAGGGTGGCTCCCTCACAGCCTGTAGTTCTGCAATACTCTCTACACTGAGTTAGAGTTATGCCTACAGGGCACAGTCAAGCCCACAGGTGGTTTGTTCCCTGCCTAACTTTAGCATGAACGGTAGATTCTTTCATCCTCCATAGCAGTCTGTTTACTGTGCTAGTTGAGAGGCCACTTCAGATGTTAACAGCTTTTCATCTCTGTTTCTACAGTTCCATTTTGTTTTTCTCTACACAGGGGTGATATTTGTTACCTTATTACCTTACCTGCTGTTACCTTAAAATATATTAAAAAGAAGAACTGACATTGCTGCACACATCTTTGATGTTCACTTTTTTAACTGTCTCGATTTCGCATTGACAGGATCTCTTTGAAAAGAAGCATGATGCAGCTTATTAGCAGTTGTGCGGGTTCACCTCTTTTTGTTGTTCTTAGTGTATAGTGTTTACAGCGCAGGTGGTATAGCATGAGATGCAAAGATCTAATACAGGGTACAGCTTTGCAGCGTATAAGTAGAACAGTTATTATTTATGACCCTTCAACAAGGGGTTAAACCCCTGATCATAGTACTTACTATGCTGCCTGATTCAGTGGCCGTGAGAGGAATTTATGTGTTGCTGGTATTGCATATGGCTGATATAAAGCAAGAAAAAAGCACTCAGGCTATTTGCATGTTTGATATACACAATTAAAAACATTTCCATTTACTGGACTAGTCGACCAAGATTTTTTTTTTTAAAGATATTTAGAACCATAGCTTGTTGATGCTGTTTTTTCTTTTTATTTCTAAATGTGTTATTTCCAATTTGAGAGCATTTACAGGTATCTGTGTTATTATAACCTTTCTCCTCTTATAGTGTGGAAAATTCCCGTCAGCTGACTCGAATACACTTGCACACCTTTCATACTTCTCTGGGTAACTTTGAACTTAATCTGTCCTTATTAGTGCAGGTGAAAAGTTCAAGGAGCTGGCTGCCAAATGACCACATAGAAGAGATATAATGGTATGGCAGCCAATATAAGGGATTGATGCAGGATTCACCATTTGTCTGTTTATAGTTAGAGGGACACATAAAACTTTCCAGACCATTTCTTTTTCCCTGTTTTTCTCTTCCTTTTAATACCAAGTTATCCTGCTAAGCACTGACAACTCCCTTCTTCTATAGGCTTCACTGAAAGCTGAATATCCCATGTATTTCCAAGGTGGTGCTAGGTGCTTCGTGGAATTGGACATAAATAATACTTACGCTGTTGCCTTTCTTTTCCACAGTGTCTAGCTGACAAGCTGAATGCTTTCATTGTCATTTTCTTATTTCTTCTATTTAAGCTGTTTGTATATTTACAGCATATCTGTTGCACTGTAATATTCTCCCTGCATTTAACACTTCTGTTTGCTGTAGCTTTTTGACACCTAGCTTTTTTTTTAGAGATGAGCTAACACGCATGTACAAACCAGTAAAAGGGGAGAAAATATTAATGTGAGAAATATAAAACTATTTCTTTTTGTAGTAGCTGATGAAAAACAAAACAATGGGAACCTAGAAATAGCAGCATGGTTCTTCTCACCTTTTTAAGCAGTCAATATTTTCATTGGTGAACTGTCTTCTTAAAGAAAAGCAGCATTTGTATCCTTCCATTCATTTTTTTTTCCTCCAATGCCTGCATGTCAGGATGCTATCAACTTACCTACCTCAGGACACACAGTAATAATAGTCTTTGAGATAGATGTGTAGCTGTCCTTGTTAATGCTAGATACAATGCTGCAGATGGGGAAGCGGAGTCACAGAGAAGTTAAAGTTCTTTTGGGTAAATGGTTATGTGACTCTTCACAGTGGCGTTCACAGGATTGCAGGATGTCAGGGTTGATTAGAGACAGCATAGAAATTCCATTGGCTTGTACAGGGCAGTAACTGCAGTGCAAACTGATCATCTATGTAGTATCTTAAGGTTGCATAGAATTTCACCTGTTGTAAAGCTGTAAATGCAATGGAAAGCACAGCCATGAAAAGTAGAGTAGAAAAGTCCTAGGCTACAACAGGTGAGGATATGCTCAAATTCAGCACCCACGGATGCAGAAACAAAGCAAAGAATCTACTTACCTTTAGAAGGCCTCAGGTACACGGGGGTCTCCAGTAAGATGCCCTCGCCTCCACTGCCAACCCTCAAATGAGGTCTGGGAAGGGGCAGATTCTGTCTCTGCTCCTTCCGGTCACTCAGATACATTGCATACACCTGAGCTGCCCTGGGTTGGCCCTGCCTTCCCACCAGGTGTTCAGCCACACACCACCCCTTCACGACATGAGCCAATGATTGAGTAGGTTACAGGTAAGCCCTTTCTATTATGGTGAGATCCATGAGTTTGGTAGTCACATGCAGGCACGCTGTCACATGTAATGTGGTATGGGCAGGAGCCACTCCTTGCATAACCCCTGGTCTATCTTGGACTTTTTTTTTTTTTGAGTTACTACTTATCTTACTCATAGAGGATCTGAGGCTTCCAGATCATCTAATTGGATTTCAGCCTGCCTTTCTTTTTATTCTTCGATTCAACTTAGATCCAAGGATCCTGTTGATTTAAGTCCTTTTTTTGTCTAATGTTATGGTTCTTAATTTTAGAGGGGAAGTGCCAGTTGAGGTTAAGGTAGTTTGCCCCATCAGAGATGTAATTTTATTTTCCAGTTGTCTGATAGGAGCCTTTGTAAAGCTCATTTGCATCTTTCAGTCCTTCCTTAGAGTAATGGTACACGTGAAAAGTTAGTAATAGCTGCCATGCTGCAGCAGATGTTGCTACTACTCTTTTTGCAGTTATCAAAAATGTTTGATATAGTTTATTAAAAAAATTTCAGCCATTTTTGAAGGACATTTAATAAGGGAATTATTGTTCCTTGTAGGTTCTTATTTTTCAATAATTTTGTGTAGCACACAGCCACGGGGAGCCCAGTGCCCATCCAACACCTCTTTTTAAGATAATCCATCCTAAATAAGTATACTGCTGTTAAGCCTGCCTGGCTCACTAAGCGTAGTGTGGTAACCCTGGAAAATACAGCAATAAAAGCAGAGTAGCAAAGTCCTGGGCTGTAGCAAGTGAGGACTTACTCAAATGCAGCAGCCAAGGATACATAAACAAAGTCAAAAAATCTACTTACCCTTAGAAGATCTCAGATATGCAGAGGTCTCCAGCAAAGTACTCTTCTACTGCCAGCCCTTAAATGAGGTCTGGGAAGGGGTGGTTCCTGGCTCCACCCCTTCCATTCACTCAGGTATATTACATGCACCTGAGCTCCCTTGCAGTAGCCCTGCTTTCTGTCCAGGTGCTCCAGTACTGGTTCGGGCTGTGACTTAATGTTTCTGCTACTGCTGTAAGATATGTAATTTTTTTTTGTTGTTGTTGTTGTTTTTAGGTTGCAGACAGTAGGCTGTATGCCACCTCCTGTGTCATCTGCGGTAATTTTAACCAAAGCTGTTGGTGGAAATGAGGTGAGTGTGTTAAGTCTTCATTTCTGTAACGCTTTTTAAAACAAAACAAAACAACAAACACTCTAATAAGTATTTATTTATGATAAAACTGCGTGGTAAAACACTTACTGTAAAACCTCTTAAATTGAAGTTTAGGTATTGTGTTTGTGTTAAACAAGGAAGACAGTGATACGTGACTTGATGACGTTGGTCAAGCTGATAGAAGCTCAGTTTTCGGAGGCAACCAAAAGGCTTCTGTTAGAAATGGGGAGAGAGGAGTACTCAGGAGGCTATTTTTAAAGTTTAGGTTTTTGGGGTGTTAATGTAGGCTCTCAGAGCTAAATTTTAATTCAGCCATAGACCTCTTCTGCACGAGGTTGGGTAAATTGCATTTTTAAAATACGGCCGTTAGTTGTGTTCTTCTTATTTTCTGAGTTCAGGCACTTGGGACCGATTAATGTCAGCTTTGAAAACACATGATAGTGCTCAAATAGATTGAAGTTGTGTTTTGTACTGACAAAGTGCTGTTTAATTGCTCTATCCTCTGAAGAGAGACCCAAAGCATCTTAAGTCAAGCATTTCTAATTATGGGCAAGCCTGATGCACGTCACTGTCTACTTGCTACCTGAAAACAAGGACAGTAAAATAGTCTGATGGAGATGCTGTGGAGTGCATTGGTTAGTATGAGGACGTCATTCGTATTTGTAATAACAAGGAAATGAGACTAGTGAGCAAAAGAGAAATAAGCTTATTTAGTTATGATTCTAGATTTAGGTGCTGCAAATCGTCCCAAGAAGCCACGTAGTGATTGGCGTGAATGGAATGAACTATTGGATGAGCAATTGTTCGGTGCTAGCAGTGTCTGTTCTATCCTTAGAGCAAAGCAAAAAAATCTCTGGGAAAAAAATAAGGTGTGATGTGTTGGCAGAAGGTCGTATGATAAAGCATCTGTGTGCAGGGGTGAGGGAGGTAAGTTCCTGATGACTGGAGTTTACTTTTATGTGATAGTGTTCTTTTAGTGTGGAGTATATGTTTCTATTCTACACCAGCTGCAAATCAGACGTTCTGTCATGTGATGTTCGGGTAGTAATTGTGTATGTTGCTGTTAGAATAAGCTCAAACCTCTAGTTCTTCTGTACCAAACTGGTGTTGGTGGAACGTGAAAATACATACTTTGTTAGTTTTTACAGTTCTTATAGTGGTTGACAAGAGAGAATGAATCAAGAACTAGGCCTCAGGAACTGTGAGTTCTCAGTCAGCGTCTAGGAATGCAGGACGTTGGTCAGACTATGATCCTGGTGGGTCACTTCCAACTCAGGATATTCGATTGAGGTACGCAAAAGAGAAACAACCTGTAAATGCACTTGTTGTAGGTGAAGTCTGTGGCAAATTTATTGCCAAACTTGAGGGATTTTCCAGTGCTAGCAGATTTTGGAAATAGGGTGCTTCTCTGTCATTCGTACTATTGTTTCTTCTTCTGAAGAGCTGCGGATTGCATCCTTCTTGGTAGGGGAAGAGAGCCTCTTAACGCTCCTCGCTACTTCTCTCCTAAGCTGTTGGTGCTATCTTTCTGACAGGAGCAGAACAATGCATTTTTTTCCCATTTTAATTGAAATTAATTCTCACAGACAAAGAAGAATTTGAAGGTGGGAGTGAGCTATAGAAATAGAAGTGATTGTGCTGTCAGAACGTCTGTTCCTAATACTGTCTTCTCATCTGCTTTTGCTTCATCAGGTGTTTCCTTTACCTACAGAAATGGGTTTGTCTAAGGCTGTATAATGTAATGTGAAGATAAATGATCTTGGTCAGAAGCATTGTAATGAAGAGGCACCACGTGAGCTAGTTAGTTTGGGAAGTGTCATGCTGCTGTAGAGTACCAGCACGCTAAGTAAGTGCTCGATAGGCTTCTGGGGATTTCTTGAAATGTAGTAGATGGGAACTATGCTGGTTGACTGTTACGACAGTACACAGGGTTTTAGGTTGTCTTTAAGTTGCAGTGACTGTTGAATGTCAGTGTGGATGCTGGGAAATTCTCAGGGAAACCTCAAGCACCAGTGGCACGGTAGGAGTACTTGTGGGGCTGAGGTGCGGTTTATATCTTCACCTCTGTCGTTAATCCCTTGGGTAAAACTGAACAGGGGAGTATGTCTCTGGGTTTAGCTGTAACGGATATGGGCAACTTCTTTCTGCTGAGGTAGAAGATCAGGACTGAAAAGCCTTTTGCAAGCTGCATTTCTAGTTCTCGGAAAGGATGATTGAGTATTTGGTGAAGTGCATGGAAGGAGTATCTACGTTATTAGATGTTTCTTTTTATCAGCTGAATTTTACTGCATACCTGTAGGAAAACTTGGTTGTGTGCTGATAGAAGTTAGATTTCTTTGCTAATCTTACAGGATCTGTTTTTTAATGTGATACATGCTGGAGGGCACAAAATGCAATGCTCTGGTTTTACTGGCTAAAAAGAGGATGATTAGCAGAGCTAATTCTAAGAATTCTCATTAGACTGTTTACTGTTTCAGAAGGTAATGTTCTGGGATTGTTTGTACAAGCCCAGGTAAACTAAAAAGAGTTGTATTATAACTCAGCGATTAAGAGCAGCTATGCGGGCTACTAGTGTTTCTCTTCCTGATGCTTCAAATGCATGATCTATCGGAAGTATTTAAGCTGTATGTTCTCTTGACCTACCCTCTGATTTCTTGAATTCTGGAAGAGTTCATCAGGAGTATAAATGAAAAATTGCCCATAGCAAAAATAAGTCCCTTTTCCTACTCATCATTTGATCACTTCCTGCGTGATCCATATCGCTTTCAGATTTCTGGCTTTAGCAGCTGTCACTCCTGGGATGGGGGAGATAAAGATACGTCCAAAGATCTACCTATATAATTCAGACAACCTTGGAGCTGAGGTGTGCTGGCAAATAAGCAATGTAAGTTGTATGGGAAAAAACCCTCTGTGAAGTCTCTGAAAAATTTTGGTAGACAAAGGGAGGAGAGGAAGGCTACTACTGTGGTGGATGTACATGCTACCAGTCTATTCCTAGCTTCTGTGGCCACGTGCATTTGTCTTGTCAGCAAAGCCCACTTCAGGTACCCAATCTAATTCTGCATGTATGCGAACCCAAAAAGGAGCATTTGCTCATACAGGGGCTAAGAATAATGAGGGATTGCTGTATGAAATAAAATCCTAATTTTAAATTTTGTGGTAGCTTTTTAATCACTGAACTACATCTGCCATCAGTAGCATTTATGAAGTCTCTTGATTTGTGAGGCAGGCCTTCTTTACTAGTTAGAACAATTAGAATGGAAAAAAAAAACACGGAAGGCCTCACTTGAGTTCTTAGCTGTTGTTGAGCCCAGAAGGGTCAGAATTTTATTGGCATTACAGTATCTGGCAGTACAAAAAGCTGTTTTGCATCCCTTTTTGGTAAAAGTCATGTAGGTTTTCAACAAAATTAAAAAAGTCCTTTCTTTAAAAGTCTGCTTCTAACTTATCCATTTCTGCAAGAGGCATGTCAACACTTCAAGGTGCTGTGAAGAGAATCCCGGTCAGAGCTTGTAGATCCTCAGGCAGAAATGCTGCAGTGATGCCAGATACAGCTACTAAGTATTCAGACAGCTGATGTCCTACTCTCTTTAATAATCAAAGTAATGAAGAAGAGAGGTAGGAAATAAGATCTTTAAGTCTATTACCAGTTTAGGAGAAAAAACAACTTTTGATGATTTTTATGGCGGCTTAATGACACATTATCCTTTTCAAAAATAATAGTAGGCAAGAGCTGTGATAGAATTGTACAGGTCAAGTGTGCTAGACAGTTCGTTTTATCAAAGGATACTTGGGCTATTTTGTAACCTCCTCCACAAAGCTATTGAGGTTACAGAAAAATCTCTTCGGGGTGGACTGTATTTTTTTTTGCAACCTTTGTATGGATCTTTTACGCCTTCCATAAAGCAAGGTGGTGCATATTCCAGACAACATTTTGAAATATAAAAGGATGTACTGAAGAAAACTATAAAGATGAAGTGACTTTTAAAAGGGGCTTTCAAAACAAGTGTAATAGAGCATAGAACTGTAAATAAATTTTGACAGGCCACAGCCAGCTCTTCTGGCAAAGACCAGGGGAGAATAGGAACACCTCATTGTTCTTACCTATTTTTTGTTGGCAAAAATAAAAAAAAGCCAGAAGTTAACCTAATATGTTAAAATAAAAGAGCATGTAAATTCTTACAGAAATATAAACACTGGAAAATTCCTGTTTTGGTGAGTGGGTTTTAGATTATATATATGGGTACAAAAGCAAAAGGTGAACGCTACTAGAGTTGCTGTGTAGTCACAGGAAAAATTGATTTCTCTAAAAATATCTCAAGTTCTTTGAACTGTGTCTTTATGGACAGTAACCTTTTAAAAGGTAAAGAAAGTGAATAAAAAAAATACAAGCGCTGGTGGTTTGTGAGTCACACACTGATGCATCAGTGTGCAGAGCGCTTGCCCTCAGAAGGTAACATAATTTCATTTCATAATGTTCAAGATCTTCAAATGAACTGTGTGTGTTGGTGTTTAGTTGCCTTTGAGGACCTAGCTTGTTCTTGTCTGAATATGTCAACACTTGCAGTCACGTTACCCTACAATTTCATTTCCTATTTGTGCTTGACCTAAAATGATCTAATACTGTTTCTGGCTTAAAGAAGTGTCTCCTTTCATTCTAATTTTTTAAAATTCATGCTGTAGAAGAGGAAAGAAAACCTAATGTGGTTAAAATCATTTTTTAAGTAATAAATTGTCTGCCTACATAGACTAAGGACTTGCAGGTGAACACGTAACTAATTCAGCTATTAGATACTAAATGAAAGTCTCTGGAAAATGTATGTAAGTGGCATAAGACAAGTGTAGGAAAAGTGTCTATATTTCACATGTACCAATATAGAGAAATAGCTGTGTAAGCATAACCATTGCACACACAACAGGGCTGTTACACTATTACATTTACTCACTATGTTTTAATAGTGATCTAATTTTTTAGATATCTGTTTATTTATTCTAAGAGTTTTCTTTTTATCATTAGTGTGCTTTGAGCAGGTGGTTTTTTTTGAATTATCTATTGACACTTAAGATTTTTTTCTTCCCTGAACATTGAGCGCATTTAGTATCTACCAGTGCATGGGAGTAGCCCAGATTAGTACTTACAGTACAGCTTTCATCACTATAGTATGCCTCAGTAATGCAGCTCCATCAGAAGTCTCAAGAGTTCCTCATCCTCTTCTCAAGTCTTCAGTAACCTAAAGCAACTGTGAGCTATTCTTATTTTTTTCCTCTGCACACATTTATCACCAGTAGTCCTGAAACAGATGCACTGTTCAAAACAGAAGGATTTCTCAAAAATCATTTGTCACTGCTTATAGCTCAGGGGAAGCAAGTTCAGTTCAATTGGGGGGCTATTGGAATCCCTGCAGTTGAGCACTTGGCTCCCAAATTCTTTGCTTGTTTGTACAAAACTTCAAGTTTTTCCCAACACCTTTGAAGAGCAGTTCACTTACCACAGTAACATAGTGGATAATTTAGATTTGCGATGGAAGGTTTGCATTTGTTTCTGGTTGCCATAGCCTTTCAGTAAGGTTCTTTCCCTGTGGCTCAGGGTTCGGTGTTCGGTGGGAAAATCCTACCTCTACCGGGAAGCCTGCAGAACAGATCTTTTTCTCATTGTCATGCATTCTTAGGACTGTAGTTTTACCTCTGTGCCTCTGGGTGTACAACCAATAGCTCTCTTCCCCCCTCTTTATTTGTCACTGTGAAGATCCTGTTTCTGTCCCTTTGTGTTTGGAAAAAAAACCTGTCCCACTGTGCTCGCTAACCAGATGCAAACTGCAAGGCAAAGACAATGCAGAACAAAGACGAGGGAAATGCAATAAATAAACAACAATTAATGCTAAATCTCTCAATTGTACAACTTTAAGATGTAGACTGTACATGTTTAGGAAGGCTTCCTAAGTCAGGGTGCCGTAACTCAGACAGCTTCAAAAACCTGCTTGCTTGAATTATGCTCAACCACCTGGGCTGTGTCTGGAAACTACCTTGAACCGTGCTAGCCTTGTGTTTTTATGATTGTGTTTGCCCAGCCACCCTAGATCTGACTAGGTAAGTGTTTTCAGAGGCCTTGCTGGCACTCTGCTTCAGGGTGTGGCTGCAGAAGTGAGGTGTTTTTTTTTTAAAATCTATCTGTTCTGGGACATTCAGTGAACCTGAAAGCTGTTTGCGACATAAAGGAGCCAGGACAGGGAACGGGTCTTGCTCTCACATTTGATAAGAACTGTATTTCTCTATCTTACTCTGCAGGTTTCTGTGTAAAACCAGAGGGTGCAAAAGCTTCCTTTGTGCTCCTTGCTAAATATGAAATGCATTGCCTACGGAAAGCAAGCACATGTACTATTTGAATAAATCGGCAGTGATTGTATTAAAATGTTTGCAGAATGAGGTGCACTACTACCTTGCTAAAAGCAAGCTTCTGTACCCCCAGCCATTTAGTATTATAGTAGTTTAAAAAACAAAAACACCCAAATCTTTTATCAGCGAGGTAAGAAAGTTACTCTCCATTCCACAGGGTTTGAAGCAAAAGACTTTTAGAAAGCTAGAAATAGTCCAAAGGTGACAGCCATAAGAAAGTGTAAGTCATTTGTTTGCAGTGGTGCATCTTACACAGCTGTAATTCCATTGAAGCAAGCACTCGTGTGAGGACAGCAGGTGTAGTGCAGGAGTCATTCATATTCTAATGGTTACCTTTAAGTAGCACACTGCAGGTGGCTGGGACCAAAGCCCTGAATGAGGCATATTCTGGTTCTGCTGTCCTTCACCTTCTGGCTTACAAAACAAACACAAATTTAATATTAACTTCTGTTTAGCAGTAGGTGAATGGTTTCAATCATGGTATACGTTAAGGTAAATCACCAATGCAGCAGAAAAAAAACCTGTCAGCATTGCTACTTCTGTAGGTGGCTTATTTTCTGCCAGGAACAATCAAGACATTTCCTCTGACTTTTGTGGATGTGCCCAGCTGCCTGAGGGGGGTCTGGACTCCCACGTGAAGATGTACTGCCACACACAGTTGAGCTTAGCTGGTGGTAGCTGTCTCTATAACTGAATGAAAGAATCTGTTCATAAAACTAAAAGCCCACAACACTCACGTGCTGTAGCATTAGGCATCAAAGATGGAATTATGTATTTTTTAAAAGCAAACATTTAGAATAATATAGACCACTAACCCTTTAAAATCTGAAAAAGGCCTCCTGTCTAAGACTGTTGCAGCTCACTGCAGATAAACTGAATTCAAAAAAGTCTAGTGAGATAACAAGCTACCCTTCAGGAATGTCTGTATTCAAAGGTAAGTTCTCAAAACGTGCAGACTCTGAAGAGGAGCTTGTAATGAGATAACATTACATTGCTTCCCCTTCCTTAAGTCTGTCACTTGCTTGTTAAAAATCAAAGCTTTTGTGTATTTATCTCAGAAAAAGGTATTTTTATCTAGAATGGTGATATTTACATGGAAGCTAGTTGCAGCCTATTGGAAAGAAAGCACTTAAGCTTCATTCAGGCTTGCAAATTCAGTATTTGCGTGATTTGCCTTCCTCAGCTCCCTTCTCAGATATAGAATTTAATTGCCTACTTGTAATAAATTAATCTCAATGACAGAGCATTAAACAGGATTCTTAGTTAAAATTACCATTATCTTAACGTACTTTTTCAAGAAGTTAAATTTAAAATCCCTTTATAAACAGTGAACATTTTGTTTTTCTTTTATAATGTATTAAATGCAATCCTTTGCCAGAATTCATAAAAATCAGTATCTTAAATACTGTGATTAAAATCTCATTCTCAAAAGACAGGTAATTGCTTTATACGTCATGTATGAAACAGCCAAGAGCCATTTAATTTAATGGAACTCTATCAACAAGATAGGATGTTTTGCAATGATTTTTCTAATCTTGTTTTTTGAAGAATTTTTCTAGTCTTGTGGTTTCTTTTTTTGCAAAAAGGACTGTTTGGTGAAAGATTGTGGAAAGCAACAGAGCAGCACATTTCCTCTCAATCCAAAGCATTACTTCGGGCATAAGTGTGTGGAACATATTGGCTTTACTAGGAATCTGAAGAGAGCAAGCTGGTAGTTTTTGGAAAAGCCTCGTGCCTCCTGGGAACCCTTTTTCAAATATATGACCCCCATAGCCAGGCATTTTCCTGTTCAGATCGGAAGAGGACAGCTATTGCAGAGGCTTAAGCTCCTGCACTCACACGAGGAGCCCTTACAGGAAGTGGGTGGCACCTGGGAAATTTTGAGGTACATGCAAGAACCACATGAGCAAATAAAGGCAGCATTTTATCAACAGAGAACAGCCACAGACTGTTGAAATAATCAGCAGTGTTGGTAATTATGGCTCATGAAGCTAAAGAATAACTGTGCTTCAGCTGAATATTGTCATTTTTGAGCTGGTAAATGACAAACACCAAGTGTCCAGAAATCATTTGCCAATTTACATATTACTTGTGTAAAATTTGAGGCTCCTTGTTCTAACTGATATCATTATGGCAATGGAATTCCCAAACCACTGAAGTTTTGGTATGGATTGCTTTGCTAGACCCTTTTGTTACAATGATCTAAACTCTCATAGGTTTTTAATACTGGTAACATCCATAGTGCACACACAATGCATACTATGCAATTGTTTTTATCTCCAACTGTATATCCAAAGTCTTTTAAAAGGAAATCTTAATGTGCCCCTTGGGACAAAGTAAGTTACATGCAACTCTTAAGTCAGAGACCAAGATCATAACAGTGAGAACATATTTTAGAAAGCAGTTTACCTGTGCTTAGAAAAAAAGTCCTTCATCACACAGAACTCAGAACACACCTCCTCCAAGCCCTGCCTCCTACTTTCCAGCTTTAGAGGAGGAACATCAAGCAGTAGCAACTACTACCCAGGAACACCCCAGCACCAACATAGCCCCTCAGTCCCTCCAAAGCTGGGGAACTCTCCCCCCTCGGGCCCCCCCACAGGAGGGGCCAACTAAAGAGCCACTCACAATGCCAAACCCACCCTCCCACCAAAAAAAAAAAATATCTCTTTAGAGATAGTGCAAAACCCAGCCTCCAGCACCCAAAAAAAAAAACAAACCTCACAGCCACCCCCCACACATACTGCCTACATTCCACACTAGCAGACCACCACCACCTCCCCCCTACAAAACAGACCCAAACAAATACAAACAAACCACCACTTCAAGAGGCATCAACAACACAACTGGAACCCTTCTCCACACCTGGCACCCCTATAGCCAAGAGGATTCCACTCCAGAAAGCCAAAACTACAAACAGCTCAAAACAATAGAAGACAGGGACCTCAGAGCACTTAAGGCTCTGCCACATCCAGGCCACCACCAGTGTGCACCACTCACCACAAGACCAAAGGCCTGGCTGTCAGGTCAGCTCAGCATCCCTCCACTCAGAGGTCACACTGCATCCTTCATCAAATCTCAGCCTCATCACTGCATCTCCCCAACAGGTAGATGATGGCAGGGTTGGATGCCTTCCTCCAGAAGATGAATTGCAACACAATACAAAGGAAAAAAAAAAGAGGTGTTATATCCCTGTACCCCCCACAAAGGGAGTACAAGGGCCCCCCCTCACACCAGGGGGCAGCACCACTTACCCCTCATTACACCAACCCCATCCAGCTGTCATACACCTTCAAGGCTGAAAGGAAAGCACAACAACACAGGTTGTAGCCTCACCTCCAGGAAGGACCCAACCACCCTGCACAATACCACCTCCACAAAAAAAGGCACTTTAGTCCCCCAGCACCCACCTGGAGCCATAGACCCCATTCCAAAGGAGACAAGGACAGAGCTCACCTCACTCTGAAGGGCCACCAACAGCTACATCGCACCAGGATCCTCACCCCGGACCTGCAGGAAGAAGAGCTCTGCCAGCCACCTACAACAAGCTGCCAAAGCAGGAGCTCCAGCACCAAGGCAGAACAGCACAAGCAGCCACTTCCCCCTCCCTACACACAGGGTCATACCCCTGGGCCCCCAGCACTCACCTGTCATCCCATCACCAATGAAGACACTCATATATTCAGGCTCATCCTTACAGGAAAACACTTCACTGCAGCCCTTATCCTGCAACAGGAAACAAACAGTGGAGGGGATGAAAAAGCAAGTTACCACACACTTTCCTTTTAACAGTCTTTTGTGTTGCCTCTCACCCACAGCAACACCAGGGCACCCAGGGGGGTGCAGGGCATTACCACATTCTAAGCCCCACAACTGCTGGGAGCAGGACAGACCACAGCACCCACAAAACCACCTCGGGGGAGCTGAGGGCAGCCCAGGGCTGTGCTCAGCCTCAGGGAGCTGAGCAGCAGCCCACTGCCAGACCCCCCCCCCCCCCCAAAAAAAAAAAATCACCCTTGGAAGCCTGGCAGGAGCACCATGCTGTCCCCTAAGAGGAAGGGGAGCCCAGCAGTGGCCCTGTACCAGCCCCATGAAGACCAGGGTGAGGAGCCAGAAGCTTCCTGCCACAGGAGCCCTCTTCCTTTTACTCACCACCTCCTCAGTCCTGTTGCTGCCAGAACTACACACCTGTTGAGGATTAAGGCCCAGCCTAAACACCTGACAGCAGCTCTCACTCAGCCCAGTGCAGGAGTGGAAATAGTCCAAAATAAGTGTTGACCTCAGGCATTGCTTCCACTTCAGCAGCCCTTTCTGTTGTTTCTTACCCACAGCAGCAACAGGTTGTGGGAAGGGAAAGGGAGGAAGGGCAGGGGCAGCAACCCCATCCTGCTCAGCCTCCGTGGCTGGCAGCAAGAGGGGCTGAAAGCACCCAGAACTCCCTCCAGAACTGTACTTACCTTGGACAAAGCAAAAGCAGTGTGGGACCCAAGCACTGCCACTGCACCAGCCCCATAAAGAGCACAGTGGGAGCTCAGCAGCCTCCCGCCACAGGCAGAGAGCCCCCAGCAGCAGTCCTCACGCCATGGGATGGACCTCACACCGCTAGGCCCTCAAAGAAAACAGCCTGCATGGTCCCATCGCTACCAGAACTCACCACAGGTTTGGAGTGATCCTTGCTGCAAGAGGCCCTCCTGTACTCCTCAGTCTGGAACTGAAGACAACAACAAAAAAAAACAAGTTAAAAAAGTAAACCTCTTTTTTCTTACAGAAGAAAAAAAACCAGCCCTTTGAGTTGCTGCTCACCCCCAGCAGCTCCAGGCTAAGGGACATAGCCCCATCCTACTCACCTCCATCACCACAAGCAGGAGGGCCTGCAGCACCTGCAAGCCACCCAGCCTCCCTAAGAAGGCAGAATACAAACCAGACTACAGAAGCATCACATAGGTGCAACAAAGCAAAAGGGAGTCCAGCGGTGGCTCTGTGCTAGCCCTGAAGCAGGCAGTGCGAGCGGAACAGTAGCCACCCTGTGCTGGCTGTAAAAAGAGGGGAGCCCAGTAATAACAGCCCCATACCAGCCTCAAAAAGAACAGCATCAAAGCCTAGAAGCAACAACCCTACATAAGCTCTAAAAAAGAGCAGATGAGCCCCACAGCCAAAAAGCAGAACAATAGCAGCACCACCAGCCACCCAAAAAGCAGCACACAAGCCCAGCAGCCTCCCACTACAGAGAGCTCAGAGAACCCCCAGTGGCTCCCAACAGCCTCCGGTGGGGTTTAAGAGGCTTGGAGGGCGGGCCCTGCCCTGGGCTCCCAACAGGGCGCAGCTGTGCGTGGGCAGCCCCCAGCACGTGGAGGTGATCGATTCGTTAGTGCAGCTGGGCTGCCTATTGGGCCAGCCCAGAGCCCTGACAGCTACCCCAAAACCTTGAGGCTTAGCATACCCAGACAAAGTAGACGTTACGGAGCTTGAAAAGTTCCTTTTCAGACATATGAAAAGTCGGAAAACATGAAAGCATGAAACATTCACAGAGTTGTCCACGTTACCTCTGGGGAGTTTACAATGTCTAATCCAGATGCCGAAGATCAGAATGAGTTTAATTCTGTGCCTTCCACTGTGAATTTATTCCCACCTTCTTAAATAAAGGGGAAAAAAAACAGACACCACTTTTCGTTGCTGTGTTACAAAGCCTCGTGGAAAGTTTCCATACTTTTCAGCTACATTCATCTTTGTGACAGCATAAAGGCAAATACTTTGTTTGGTTTGCAGCAGTCATTCTTTCCTTCTGAACGAAAGAATGTGGTAAACCTGAACAGTGTTCAGTCCCAACTGAATTACTCAAAGCATGCTTGCATACAGTGATACGGTATCGCTGTCTGAAGCTGCTGATAGTCCTTCAAAGAGAAACCTTGAAGTGAAACGGGACAGAAAAGTGTGAGCAGAACTAAGGTTAGCCGTGACTCGGACCGCCATCCCGTCAGTGGGAGTAGGTACTCGTTTGTCAGTTTATTTGACAGACTTTTACAGTGTTTCTAGACTTTGCACGCGTGCACGCGTACTTTTCCATGATAGCAGAGAGCAATAGCAATCTCCTCAGTAGCGCTGAGTCTGAGCTCTGTTTCCACATCTTGGGAACGATGTGGCGAACGTTCCTGCCAGCAACAACGATCACTTATTCACGGAGTTTACAGGGCTCCGTGTGTTTGCTTGCGGAAGTGTTGGAATTTGTGTGTTGCGCTCCTTGTAAAAGCAGAATATTAAGCAACCGTAGTTAAAAATGTGCCCCCTCGTGTTTATTCGTTGTCCTGGAGGCTGCTGAATTTTTAGGAAGGTTCCATCTGTTGTAATATTATTCCGAAATGCCCGGAGATATTGTGCCGTTTCACTTCTAGGTGAAATTTAAGATTGCGGTATTCCATTCTTTTACATCCTTTCCTGTACTTTAAGAAGAGGCATTTGCTAAAAGGCATGTTTGTTCCTTGATTTGCAACCATAAATGACAAGTAGATAAATCTTTGGCAGGTGACGTTTTAATTACTTTGAACATCTGGGAACATAAACAAATCCTACAGAAAGAAGCTTTTTTAACTGGAACTGGAGAAAGTCTGCTTAAAAAAGCAATGGCTGTCACATTTCACTCCACTTAAGCACAGCACTTCGGTTCAAAAGCATCGTGCTTTAAGGGAAACTTTTCATATATTCAGTATACATGATTTCCTAAAAGTCCTCTGAGAAGGAAAGGCATGCACCAGATCGATAGGTTACCTGGTATTCAAGAAATGACAGCATTAAAGCTAGATTGGAATTGAATTTTTCTGTCTGAGGATATATTTTGTGATTCCGTTTCAAAATTGCGCAGTCGCGAACACATGTCCTGCCACACATTCTTCTGTCACGTTGATGTCGTACATGGTATCTCAAGAGTACTTGCTATGCTTTCATTCTCCAAATGGCCCAAAGTATCTGTATCAAGCGAGACTTTCTGAATAGGCTGTGCTCTCTAGGGTGTATATTTCAATAATTTAGTCAGTGGCCTCTCTCACACCTTCTCTCTGCAGCCAGCTGCGTGACTTCTTGTGTAGTTGTGAGGCGTTTCTATTTCTAAGCGTAGTCACAAATAAACGCCGGCACCCTTGCGCGACTCGTACCAGCTGTGTCGATGGCGTTGATGTGACTGGGTTCTCTGCGGTTTATGATCTGAGGAAGTCAGAACAATAGGTACTTCTGTAAGTACAGCGTAGCCAGGTAAATGGGCCGTGTTGGAAGGTGTTCGCCACAAATCCCTTCTGAAATGAGTCACTCCGAGGCATCTCTTCTCCATAAAGAGTCTGCTGTTGTGACCGCTGGATTAACAAATCCGGTGTTGTTACATGCGGCGTTTCAAACGTCCTTCGTATTCTCAGCAGATAAAGCTCACGGTAGTCATCGTGATCTTGACCAGAATACCTACTTTGCTCTCACGCTCATTTGTTTTAGTTGATTCCTCGGCATTTTGTTTTCTATCTTCCTTTATATGTGGAGTATTACACTGATGTGAGGTCAGTGTTGTGGGTAACATTTGTCTCTCTACTTAGACAAAGATACATTCGAAATAATAGTCTCTGCCTTTGCTATCGATGTCTTATTATATGGAAATAAGGAATCATAGAACATAATGATTCTTCCTAGTCCAGGTGCTTTGTGAGTCCGAGAGCTGAACTCTTGTTCTAGAAACAGGATTCCAACACGTACTCACATATTCTTCTTTTCAGTGTACAAACTTCCTTACTCATTGTCTTTTTATGTCTAATTATGTTTAACACTCTCCCGAATCTCCCCTGCCTCAAAATTGTCTCATAATTTACACGGGGCACCGTACCCCACGTAAGCGTTTCATTCTGTCTTTAACTGATCGTTGATTTTCATGTCCCTCCCCTTTCAAATCACCAGTCAGTTCCAGCATGTGGTTTGTCTTTTCCCTTACTAATGCGCAAGCATGCTGGAATCTGCAGTAGTCTATTTCCCAGCTGCCCAGACTGCTTGGTTCTAGTAGCGGTCAGTGCTTTTTACGTCTAGAGAGTATTTTGCTTGGGCAAATTGCTTGTTATAGTAGCTTATCAAATAGTATCTTAGGAGGTAGATGGCTAATTAAGCAACGCTTCCAGGGCGCAGTGATCATAGTTTCCTTAACAGTTATTGCGGTGTTTTGTTGTTTTGTTTTCTCTTTCTGCTGTTTTCTGAGTGGGAGGGAGCGAGTCTTTTCATATTCCTTAATAATTTCTCTGCAACCTAATGCAGATCTGCCGTACAAGCATATTTTAAGATCTCCTGTCTTTCAAACTTCAAGCTCCTGAATTGTGCGGTGCAAGGCAATGGAAAATTTCATTTTGTCAGGTTATTTATGCCTGTGGAGCATATTGTAATATGCTGAGACTTTATTTTGAGTCATCTCCCTTCTTAGATGTTTTTTTTTTTTGCAACTAGAAATGAATTTTGTTTTCCTGCCAATTAGCATGCACCAGCTGCTACCAGCCAAAGAACACCTGTGCTGCTACTGATGGTACCTGGAAAGTTGGGCCTGATGCTTCTCTTTCTTCCAAGTGTAAATCAGCTAGACATCTGCTGAAATCAAAGCAATGGACTAGATAAGCGAGGGGAAGAGTTGCAAATAAAAATTGGGTCTGTATGATGCGCAGTAGGTGGATTCCAGCAAGTAGTATTCAGCCTTAGCTAGTCTCATTAAGCCCAGGCGTGCAGCTGCCACAAAACACTACAGCAATATCAGGGGGTATGTTTCTGCACTTTTACTCACTGTATCCTCATCCAGTTACTTTTTGCAAATACAGTCTTTAGTTCCAGTAAACATTTCCAGTTCCAATGAGAAGAGTGTGGCCAGCAGGTTGAGAGGTGACCCTCCTCCTCTGCTCTGCCCTGGTGGGGCCACACTTAGGCTACCGCATCCTGTTCTGGGCTCTCCCATACAAAAAAGACAGGGATCTCCTAGATGGAGTCCAGTGGAGTGCTGCAGTGATGATAAAGGGCCTGGAGCATCTCCCCGGTGAGGAAAGGAAAAGATTATTGAGAGGGGAATCTGATCAGTGTTTAGAAATATCTAAAGGGAGGCAGGAGGCAAACAAATGAGGCCGGGTTCTTCTCAGTGGCATGTGACATGCAGAATCAGACTCTGCAACCCATTTAAGGTTTTTAAGCAGCTGTGTTTATTACAGCACCAGGTGTGAGGAGGACAGCTCCACCTAACTCACACACCAACAGAAGCAGCAACTACGCATTTAAAGGCTGAAGTATAGATGTTCATTACATTCCAATACAATGAGCCCAAATTTTGAGAAGTAATTAACATGTAGTCCCACCCTCTTGAGCATGTGTTCAACAAGTGCGGTGAGGGTCTCTGGTGGTTGTTGGATGAAGGCTAGTAGGCATTCTTGCTGTTAATGCAGTCCCCATTCCCACTGTATCTAGTACGCCTTTATCTCTGGACCACATTGTAGCGGTGTTAGTCCTAGGATCACATTTGCTACCTTGCTGTCTCATTGTCTCCAATTACCATGCCAGAATTGCCATATTCCCATCTACTCCCTGGACTTGTCAGATTCCTTCAGCTGACATTTATAGGGTTTGCGCTGTTCTATCCCCATCTATAAAAATGAACCAGGTGTTATGTAAGAATGAGACAGCAATACACTCAATATGAATGCTACTGATGTCCACTTTATTGTATTCTGTTTTCTTCTTTTACACTGTTCCATTAATTGCTGACAAATGGTTATACAATTAGCTTATTTGTTAGTAAAAATCCATTATATAAAAGCCACCTGGCGTTATTTACAAAGATTTAACAGCACCCCACATCTTGCTGGCATGTCTCTCTTCCACATTATCACAACCTTCCACATTATCACAACCTATATTTCAAAGCAGGACAAGCTGTTCTTCCTCCATCCTAGTATCATGACAACAAACTCCCTTCCAGCTACCAGCTGTGTTTTTCCAGAGTCCAGGACAAGGAACAGGACTTTCCATCTCATTTTAGGGCTATAAACCCCACAGAGTTATTAACAACTGATAAGTCAAATCAGGGATTTCCTCCCCATATTTACAATTTTCTCCATCATTTTCCATCTGATTTGTTACACAATCTGCTATTATCCAGTTTACTGCAACTGCTCCATAAACTGGCACCCCCTCCTTGGCCTCTGGGAAGGGCTGTACATACCCAACAATCTGAAACATTCAAAGCTTGAGTAAGCTTTTCAGTTAGCTTTATGTAGGTATTTTCTGGCCAAGCTAAAGCAAGAGTAAAAATTATGCAGATTAGACAAATATTAAGCATTCTGTTTTCTCATCATAAGTTTCAGAGGTCCCTTGGGGTAGCAGTCCACTGAGATCCGAGGCCTTCTTTGCCTAGGAGTGATGAATCCACAAAGGCACCTTCTTGATTCCGATTGCCGTGTAGGTGGTTAGAAGTGCTTGCAACTGTCCTTCCCACTTCGGCTCCAAAGGCAGATCTGAAAGAGGTCTAATATACACAATTCTCCCAGTAAACCATCATGTACCAGTCCATCAAGGCCTCGGGCCCTAGTTCCCAAAACCAGTTTTTCTATTTCCCAGAGCTGCTTCTATAGGCTTATCACATGTTGAGTTAGTACTTTGTTCCCTATCTGGGTAGAGATTCCCATCTGTACTACACAATCTTCCATACAATATTTGGAAAGGGCTTAACCCCTCTTTGGCTCTAGGTTTCATTCTGATCCTCAGAAGTGCCAAAGGCAACGACTGTGGCCAGGATACTCCAGCTTCCTGGCCCAGCTTTGCAATCTGTAATTTAAGTGATTCATCTTTTCTACCTGACCGCTTGCCTGTGGTCTGTATGATGCGTGCAATTGCCAGTCTATCCCCAATAGCTTGCTTACCTATGAGACCAACTTTGCAATAAAGCGAGTTCCCCAGCTGGAGGATGTTGTTGCAGGACCCCCAAACCTTGGAAATACTTCCTGCAGCAATACCTTGGTCACTTCCTTGGCTTTACTGATCCTGCAGGGGAATGCTTCTGGCCAGCCTGAAAAGGTATTGGTTAGAACATAGAACCCACCTCCCCCCTTTTCTTGGCAGCTCCAAAAAGTCTATTTGACATTGCTGCCCTGGAAGGTTCCCTTCTCCAATAGGCCCTGCTTGTACACTGTTTCTGGTACTAGGATTGTACATTTCCTTTGTTCTAATACTTACAAAGCGTCTTCCCCCCAGTATTTTTTATTATGTTCCCTTAGAACCCATTTCCATAAGATACTAAGGGGCACAACAGTGTCCATCTGGGTAAGCACCCCTCCGTCAGCTTGCTCTCTTCCCTTCTAAATCATTCATTAGATTCATCTCTACAGTATTTTACAGGTTCTGACTCAGGTTCAGAGATTTGAAGTTTACTGCCTGGAATTAAAGCCAGTTCACCAATTTCTTTTCCTTCAGCTGTCTGTTTCACCACCTGATTCACCATCTTCCTGATTTCCTGTACAGTGTTACTTGCTCATGCCCTTTACAGTGTGTAGTAGCCACGCTCTTTGGTAGAATCCTTGGTCTTTCCAGATGGTACCATGAGCATGTACAACCCCAAAATGTATATTTACAGTATGCGCATATATTTAAGGCTCTCATCAAGGAAATTTCAGCCTTCTGAGAAGTAGTCCCCACAGGTAATGGTTTTGCTTTGATTATTTTGTCAGTGGAAGTTACTGCATATCCTACCTTACAGTTTCCTTGCCTCACGAAACCGCTTCCATCAATGAATCCAGGAATCCTCAGCATCATCCAATGTTTCCTCCTGTAGGTCTGGCCAGCTGGCATAGACAGTTTCCAAGCAGTCACACGCTGCTGGCTCAGAGGTAGCTCTGCATCAGTGTTCTGAGTGTTTAGCAAATTGCTTCCTTCCTCCTCTTTAAGAAGTTAAGCTTTCTGCTGATAGACTTGACAATCATTTAAAATAAGAAAATACAGTAAACAGTTTATTGTACACAGTCCTCTTTTGTAACTGTGGCATCAAAGTACTGCGATAAAGTCCTACCTTAGGATGGAGGGTCTCAAGTCTTAGGCTCATGAGCTGGTTGGTTCTCAAAAAAACACTGGGCTGTTCTCACAACCGTGGGTAACCACTGTCCAGAACTGAGTCTTCTTTTCCTATTCAAAGGCAAATAACTTCAGACTTTTTTTGGAAAACTAGACAGAAAGGGTATCCTTCAAATCCAGAATAGTAAACCCCACCTACTCATTCCTTAACTTGGTTAATAAAGTGTATGGATTTGCCACCACTGGGTGTATATCTTCAGGAATTCTATTAATTACCTTCAGATCTTGTATCTCACTATAGCTCTGGCCATCTGATTTTTCCATGAGAAGATCAGGGTATCATATTTGGATTCACATTCAATTAGTAATCCAAACTCCAGAAAGGTTATCTATTATTTCTTTTATCCTCTACAGCCTTGTACCCTCAAAGGACACTGCTTTACCCTGGCTGGCCTGGCTCCTGCTTTTAACTTCTATTGGGGCTGCATTTTCGGCTCTGCCGGGCATCCCTGATGCCCATGCTCCTGGGTATACCCGATTCCAGGTTTCAGTAACTTCTAGGGGTACATCATCATTTTTTCCAGTTTGTGCTGAGATTCCTAAATTAAAATTTCTTATCTACTGATCTTGCTTGACCCTTAACTCCTCTGTTTCTTAGAGTTCAATCTCTGCACCAATTTGTTCCAGTAAGTCTAATGGTTTTGGAGAACCTGGCATATACAGGAATTTACATGTTCCTGCTTGTTTTCCTAGCCTGAATTTAATTGTTCCCCTCCAAAAGAAAGTGTTTTATTGTTGGCCAGTAGCTCCTATTACTGTTACAAAATCAGCATCTACACAAAATAATTCTTGATGTAGCACAGATTAAGAGGCACCCCAATCCTCCAGAAAATTAACCACTTTACCCTGCTTCCCCAGCTACAGTCTATATCAGTGACTCCGCTAAGGGTAAACTTCCCAGGTTCCCATTATTCAGCCTTCACTATCAGTGATTGTTCCATCCCCCACTCAATTTAGGACAGTGTCTTCACCAGTGTCTCATTTACCTGCTATTTGCACAGCGGTTTTGGTCTAATGAGGACAAAAGCATCCCAGGGCCCTTCCAGGCCCACTGTTAGTACAGCAACAGTAACAGCTGCTATTGTTATTCTCAGTTTCCTTCTTTCCTTGTTACCTTTATTCCACAAGGAGTTTCTCCAGCACTTCTCTTCTAGGTTCTAACAGCCTTGTTACACCTTGCTCACCTTTGCCTTTCTCAGCACGTGCCTTTCCCAAACCCTTTTCTCCCCCTGCTTTCCAAGCTTTCATCATTACAATTACTAGTAATATATTTACACTTCCACCCCTGCATTGGCAAGTAATTGCTCCCTCAGTCTGAACTCCCTTACGGTGATCTGGAGAGTCAGACCCCATAGTATATACTCTAGGACAGGGGCAATAGACACCTTGTACTGCTGGGGCACAAGATGCCCAGTCTACACCTTCAACTTTATCTAGGATACAGGGACAGTCAGTCCCCCCAAACCCACTAATCACCACTTTATCTCCATGGCATTAAGTCAGTTCACCATAAGTAACTTCCTGCACCTGTGCCTACTAACACTATCACACTTGCTGTATGTTTTTTGGGAACAAAAAAAAAATAATCAATTCAGCATAGGGCCTCTAGTCCCAGCTGGGAGCCCTAGCTACAGGAGAGCTGACACCCCCTATCACACAAGTAACTGCAGAATTGTCAATTCTTTCTCCTTATGCAGCTCAGGCATAGCAGCCCAGGTCACTTGATTTGCTTCATAGTTTGTAACAAAAAGAAAAAGCCTCCTCAAGTTTCATGTTCTCATTGCTGCTTGTTCAATAACTCTTACTCCTGCTTTTTTGGGGGTATTTTGAAGTTTTTGATTTTCTTCTAACTGCCTCCATAGCTAAAGGAGAAAGTGATTGGGCTGCTTATCAATTCTTAAAAGTCAAACCCCAGCCTAGATTAAACCACCAAGCATCTGTTTCAGAGGATACCTACATAGACCCTAGTTGAAGAATCCACAGGGCAGCATAATACTGTTACGCTATAATACAACAGAAAGTACAGCAGTGAAAGCAAAGTAGCAAAGTCCCAGGCTACAACAGGTGAGGATGTGCTCAAACAAAGCAATCATAAACACAAAAACAAATACAAAAAAAAAAAACTACTTACCTTTAGAAGGCCTCAAGTATACAAGGGACTCCAGAAGAATACTCTAACTTCCACTGCCAACCCTTAAATGAGGTCTGGGAAGGGGTGGATCCTGGCTCCACCCCTTCTATCACTCAGGTACATTGCATGCACCTGAGCTCCCCTAGGTTGGCCCTGCCTTCTCACCAGGTGCTCAATCACTGCTTCAGGCCATGACTTAGCATTTCTGCCTCACATGCTCTTATAAAATGTCCCTCCCCAGCTTTTTTTTTTTTTTTTTTTGGAAGGTCCTTTTCTGGTACTGGAAGTCTTGAGTTTTCTATTGATTTGTGGTGGTCTTCTGCTATTCTTGTACTGCCTTTCTTTTTCTTTAGGATGCCCTGCTTCTGGTCTTAAAGGAGGTAGTCCTTAAATACTGTCTAGCTTTTTTGGGTCCCTCTTCCCTCTAGGTTTTTATCTTGTGTCATCCTGCCAAGCAGTTCCCTGAAGAGTTTGAAGTCTGTTCTTCTGAATTCTAGCGTAGCAAGCTTGCTGCGTGCGGTCACTGTAGCTAAGGCTGTCCTCGAGCATTCACATTACTCGCTGGCTTCTCCTGTTTGGGGAGGACAAAGTCCAGTGTAGTCCCTTCTTACATGGCTTTCTCTGCTACTGTGGGTAAGGAAGTTAATGTCAGTATGTTCCAGTAACCTCTTAGATTTCTGATGTCCTGCTGTGTTGTCCCTTCAATAGATATTGGGGTGGTTGAAGTCCCCCCCCTGAGGGCCATGTTTTGTGACTGTGAAGTTGCTCCTATCTATTTATAGAGGGCGTTGAAAAAATATCTAAGTTAAGAACAACTGCATGGCACATGTAGTGGTCAGCAGTAAGCTGTAGAGCAATGTAGGTAGATGTTCTAGTTAAGACAGTCAAGTTGTTCTGAAATGTCTGTCGAATGTTCTAGTTAAGACAGGGATGTAACAGTTATACAAATAGCATTTCATGTATGTGTTTAAATCTGGAGCTCTGGCTGGAAATTAGCACTCGCTTCTGTAGTGCGATCCGTTCTTGAACTGTATGCCATTTAAAATACTGTTCATCACCTTATAGGCTACCCAGTTTGTTGGAATTCCAGATGTTTTCAAGATGTTGCTAATGACCCAACTGGCTTTTCCTCTCTCTGTTTTGCTGTAACATCTGATTAAATGGAGGATATTTGATTCCATTTCCAAAGTAGAAGGGGTGTTACTATGGGTTTTGTTTGAAGACCTTTTGTTCTCTGCAGTTTTCTTTCATATTTGATTTGCTGCTGTATGGATGAGTTGGCATTCCTGTCATGCCACAGTGCTCATTTCTTCCAGATGCTGACTTTTTTGGAGGAAGGCTATGGGGAGTTTTATTTACTGGTGATTAACTGTGCTTCCCTAATAGACAGTGGGAGACAGCATTAATTTCCAGTGTTTGGGTGCCCACAGCACGTAAATCAAAACTCAGAGTATTTACCATCTGAAATGGTTTTAATGTGCTGTTGGCGTTGTGATGTTGGCATGTGGCTTTGGGAACGAGTCTGTAAAATGTATGTGGGGTTGTAGCTGAAGTCTGTAAGATGATCCTATAAAATGTGCTTGCTTTTAGACACTGAGAAATCTTCTTTAGGAGCTGTAACTACATCCTCTATGTTTTTCTGTCTTTAATATATAGGATCAGCGAGCGGCTTTTTTGCTTTCTTGATTGTTTGTCTCCTATGTATTTTGTGAAGTGGGTCTTATGTATTCGTGTACAGAGCAGTGTTTGTTAAAAGATACTGGTGAAAGTAAATGCATGGAATGCGCCTTTAAGGGTTCTATGGCGTGTGAAGACAGCAGGAGGATCAATATTTACAAAACATAAAATACTGACTTTCCATGTGGCGTTTACTTTTTGTTTTTCTATTGACACAGTCCCACACTACGTTCTAAGCATGTAAGTTTAACCTGTTCTTACCTCAGTGCTTTTCCGCAGTCTTGATTTTTCAGCAGCAGATAATGTGCTGCTAAATGCAGTGTATATCTTCAGTGCGGTAGCATGGATTGTTTTATGACGTGTTGTAGCTGAAGGGATGTAGGTGTCTGTGTCGTGAGCAATATGAAGAGAAAGGAAAAGGAGGGTGCTGTATTAGAGGACTTGTCCCTAGTCAAGTTTAGCACCCACTTCTCAAACTACTTCTGTGCATGGCACTTGCTTAAGGTTTGGGCAGAAGCTTCTTTAGCTGCGGCAGCTGATGCGGTATGACACATTATTCCGAGTTCTTTGCAAAGCTCTGTTCTGAATGCTTTGAAAATACCCTGAAAGGAGGCGAAGTTCTATCACTCAGACCTGTCCTTAGGAGGGGATTGCAATCTGCATTTAGCGTCCCTTCCTTTAAACTTGTCCTTGCCAATGGAGAGGAAGAAAAGGTAGGAGTGGTGCTTTTGAAGCGAAAGGCACTGACAAGGAAGCCGTCTCTTACTGCAGTTGTTACGTGCTGCCCCTGTGTTGTAAAAATGGCATAACTGGGAAGTACGTAGCTGGGGTAATGTTCATAGTATGCTTACTGCCTTCAGGAGGAGGCGTGGGAGGGTATTCTTTCTTCCAGCTCTAAGCGCCTTGGTTCCTTCTCTTGCCAGACACGAAGCCATCAGCATGCCCTGGGTGTTCCCAGGGCACAGGGGCATTAGTGTGGAGGGCTCAGCGTGGTGCCTACAGCAGTTCTTGTCCAGCTGCTCCAAGTGTCACATCTAATGTCACCTGTGCTTTGGGGAGGATGAGGCCTGACAGACAGGAGTTTGCAGGCAGATCCCCATTAGTCTCTGATGATAGAAATAGTACCTCTAGACTTAAAATTAAACCTTTGTTCCTTCGTGTTAGCAGCCCACGTTACCCCTGCGGGCTTAGCGCTCCGTGAACCGCACTTTTCCTAAGCCCGGAGCAGGCAGTCAGCCACTGATACCGCTGCTGGTTGTCACGGGGTCATACTTTAATGATAACATTGCTGGCAGCTAAAATCTGTGACAGTGAATTCGTCAAAAAGAGTGTTTGGATGCTGGAGTTATTTTTGTAGGGCTTTGAAAACATTATTTGATTATGCAGTGCATTGACCTTTCAATAAAATCTTTATTAAATCCCCCCCGTTCCTTGCAGTTTTGTACTTAGGTTTGCCTTTGTCGTGTGTTCTCTCCTGGATTATCATTCATTAGCTTCCGTAAAGAGATTAGCAGTTCCTTGAAATGGGATCATGTGTGCTGCGTGTGAGAGCTGAGCTGGGGAGCAGGGAGGCAATAGGTTCCCCATAGAAATTTGAAGACAATTTTGATACTCCGGTCCACTTAGAAATCTGCTGATACTGTAATGTCTTTTCCCTTGCCAGGACCCTCCTTGCCTGGTGTCATTTCTTGAGCTCCCTTGGGATGAGATTAGTCTAAAACAACAAAGTAGCCAGATGTCTGGTTCTGAGAGAGTCCCAGAGGCCAGCCTATGGTAGGCACCAGTGATCACTTGGGGCTGGAGATCAAAGGTACCTGAGAATTACTTATGGGCACATACTATGTGTTGTTCCCATTATTAACAGCCTGAGAAAATTTGTATCCCTAATTAACCCTTTTGTTGGTTAAATTTTCTTGCCGGTGCAGCTTCTGCCTGTAACAACTATTTGCTCTTTTTGATACCGTTACGTAAGTAGACGTTGATTTAAAAACTGAACGACTAAAAATTGCTAAGATTCTCATAGAAGCAAATTTGAGTAACCCATTCAGATCCTTATTATCATAATCATTCCTGAATGCCAGAAGTTAGCGTGATTTCTTTTTGCTTACTGTGCCATACTTAGGGCTGATGTTATTCCCATCCAGGATAGTGTCAGTAAGGATAGTTAACTTGTCAGGTTTTAGATCATTGCCTCCTCATCTAAAACGAATTCAAATCTAATCCCAGAGGCCAGGTTGTGTGCACATCACTGCGTTTTTCCCATATTGATATTTCTAATGAAATGCTAATTAATAATTTTAGTACTGTTCGTGCTATATACTCTAAAATAATAGGCTAAAACTGTAAGTGCTCTCAATTCTTGAAATGCTTTTAGAGTGGGCGGCTACTGGGATGAGAGGGGGGAAATCTGATTGCAGCCTTCTGTGTTTTTCATCCTCCGGAGTAAATTATCGAGGTTATGAATGGAACGGCTATTTTGCTAAGCAGCGTCACTCTCTGTCGTAGGATGGAAGGCTTGGAGCGTCTTTTCTTAGCTTTTGCATAACAAACTAGAGTTACCGGATATGATCTGATGTCTATGTTGTGACTGCTGTAATTTCACTGTAGTGTGATGTTCATATGTGGTAAATACTATCTATCTATATATACACTTGAGTAGGAGGGTATGAGTTTCTAGTCACGGTGAATGTGGGTTTGCAGCTTATTGCCTGTATTGCATATGTCTAACAGTTCCAAAAGACATTTTTGACCGAGTAGCGAGTGAGAAAAAGATCCCTGGTGTGATTTAAAGCATTGAAATTGGCTTATCTGTGTCACTTTTGACAGTTTCTCTGCACAACATGTTACTCAAGCAAGAAACCCAAAAAGCTGGCTTGACTCAAGGTGCATTGAGTTATTACAGTTTCACTTTTGAGATAGGTAACCCAGTCTCGTTTTCCAACTTGGCCCCAACTGCTGCTTTGTTGACTCCAGTCCTGTTCAGGTTATCTGTATCATCTGTATTATCAGGTTATCTGTATTATCTGTTCCTGCAGACATTATCAGTTCTGCTCTACGCTCAAAAGTATTTAAAAAAACAACAAAATCTGGCACCTGAAGAAATGGGGGTGCAAAGTTTTCTGGCGGTGCAGTGTTATTTAGCTGTCCAGACCCCGTGGCTGTCAGCAGGTGTAGATGATTGTCTTATTAATATTGCAAACCTTCTTAAATTCTCATGGGACAGAGCAGGTATTGCTCTAGGAGAGGTTCACAAGTGTGAAATAGCTGTTTCCCTATGAATCTTGGCACTCTGAATGCTGAGATGGGTGATTTGCGTGTATTATCTCTAAGTAGATGTCTTCCTCTGGTGATCTGAATTACCCACAGTCATCTAGGCCAGGACCAACATGTTGTTGTTCATTGCCATTCATGTGACATAATCCAGGCACAGGGGCCTTTCTGTCGCAAGCTGGGAGCTGCATGCTGCTTAAAAGATTGGCTGGCTGTCCTAATGTGTAGAAACCACTTCTTCCATGTTCTTCCATTCTGTTTTGTTCAGTCCTTGCAATGTGTTTTTTTTTTTTTTCCCTTTTAAACTTTGTATTTTGCCTTGAATCTTAATTGTAATCTCAGTTTTCCCTGCGGGAAGTGTTATAGCAGTTCTGATCGTTTGCAATGTTCTGCAGCTCGCAGCCAGAGCTAGAATAGGGCAGAATCCAAGTGTCCATGAAGCAGTGTCTACAGAATCTGGCACATGATTTTGTTCACAATTACCTTGCACAGGCACAGAGGCTTCCCATAACAGCACTGTATACAAGCTGAGTAAATTTGGGTGTATTTAAGGTCTTATACTGTATTATGAATGCTGCTTGCTTCTGGACACTTCCATTGCAAGAGAGTCTTTATGAATTTGAAGTACTGTTTTCTAAAGGGAAAATGTAGGAGTTGAAGAGACTGACCCCTACAAATGTGTGGGAGCAGTTGAGCAGTCAGAGGCTAGAGAGTGGTATTTGTTCTGTTGGCAAGAGCTACGTATGGAAGGAAACATCTGTCTGTTGCATTAATGCCATCAGCTCTGGTATGTACGAGGCAAACCCTAGGACAGTGTGAAGAGAGAGCAGGGGCTGTACCGAGGTGCTTAGTCTTGTAGATGGAAAGAAGAAAACCGTGACTGAAGTGAAGTACAAATTGTGAAGGAAACTAAAACGCTTCATCAGTGTGGACCTATGCATGGGAACTGTTGAATCACAGCCGGAACCTCTGATTGAGCACCTGAGGCGAGCACCGAGTCAGCTGCGGGAGCACAGGTGAAGGCAATTCAACTGTGTGACTGGAAGGGGTGGAGCCAGGCTGCACCTCTCCTAGACCCCATTTAAGGGCTGACTGCCACTGAGGAAGGATCTCTTTCTGGAGATTGTTCCTCTTGAAGTCTTTTCGGCAAGCCCAAGATGTGAGTAAGTTTTCCATTCATCTTTGCTTATCCCTTTCTAATGCCATAATCTTTCTAGCTGAACTTCTGTATACTTATTGCCCTTACAACCTACCTAATCGTTTCCTACTGGAGGGAAATGTAGGTTTTGTAGTGGTGTTGGCATAGGAATTATTTTTTTAAACAAAATGTGTATACATATTTTCCTCCACAGTGCAAATTTTACATTCAGTAGTTTCCAGTTTATTCACTATTTCAAATACTTCATCGTGGCACGAGCGTATCCTGCATCGGAAACTTGGCCTTTTTTATGTCTCAGCCATTGCAGTGTTCTGACCTTGGGCTCTGTTAAATCGAGTAACTAACCTCCAACTGCCTTTATTGAGTTAGGAGTCTGATCTGTACAGCTATGATATAAATGGAAGACCTGTATTTCCATTCATAAATGTATGTCCATTGACACATTGCATTTGCAGCATTGGAATTCATGTGAACAATGAGGAATATACAGTTTAGCGTTGTTGTCTCTGGTGAAGTGTCTGTAAACATGGGATATCTACCACAAACAGCATAAGCTACTCGAGGATGAGATTGTGCTCGGTGTCATGCTACAGAATTCTTGCTGTTGCACTTCTAGTTTTCTGGCATAGCTTGTACAACTTAATGTTACTTTGGTTTATGGAATTTTTGACCGTGTAGCCTGGAGAAGGAAGAGAGGTAATTAGAGCACGCCTCTACAGGAACTGTGTGTGTAGAAGGGATATTTTTTCTCCCCTCTAATAATTAAAAAATCATCAGTTCCTCCTTGTTCTGGATTGCAGCTAACCCAAGTCACGGATATCTAGGAACGGTGAAGGAGAAAGCCTGTAGTTAGGGAATTTCTCTGTGGGACAAAGGAGGTGGTTTGGTAAAGCCTTTCTTCCCTAAATCGCAAGCCCTGAAAGTCTAAATCTGATTGTGGTAGGTGTATGAGTTGGTGACTGTGTAAGAAAAGACTCTTGACTATATTAAAATACTTTTAGAAACCCCCCAGGTCATCCTGGTGTTTTATCTGTGACCTTTGTGACCCAGAATAAATGTAAAGCAGAGAGCTCACTTCAGCTGCCCCCCTCCCCAGCTGGGAGAGATGCTGCTAACAAGTTATGCTGGCTGCGCTGGGGAGCGCGAATGGCCGTGTAATGGCAATGAATTGCTTGTAAAGCAGAGTGGTGTTGTAATGGGTCGCAGTTTGGATAACGTGTAGGTTTTGTTACTGTTATGTAGTGGAGGAATAGTAGGAGGCAGAAGTTCTGTAATGAGTGCTTTCTGAAACATTGAAGTTATGTTGTTGGCATCATTTTTATGGTCTCTCTCTGGCAGAGTGTTGAGATGTGGATTACTGTGTATTACCCTCTGTACCGGAAATATAACAGCCAAGCAATTAAAATGAACAACAAAATTCCTTCTGAATATTTCCTTTTTGAGAGGGCTAGAGAAATGGAAAGTAATGAAGGTTAGGGAAATTTTGCTTCGCAAGTGATCATGAAAATCTGGCTTTGCACAGTCTGCAAAACATGATGTTAATAAGACTGTATTACATTTGTTGCCCCTTCCTCTGTTAAGGGGAATTAGAGCCTATGCATTCTTTTAATGAAATTAAAATTTGTATTAGAGCCCAAGTCTTTTTTCCTAGTGTTCTTTGGCATTCCTCCTGTATAACGTGAAGGAAAACAGCACCTTTTACTGGACCTGTGCATTGAGTACCCGAACGTGTGCTACGTACATGCTGCTTATAGACTGTAAATAAAGTGATTTGGGACAGAATGGCATTGAAATACACTGCATATGCATTTAAACATCTCCTTTATTTAAAGGGCACAGTAGCGTGAGGCATGCAGATCTGTACAGCTGCAGGCTAAGGCAGGAGCTCTGTCCCTTTGGTGGTGAGCCTTGTACCAGAGTCTGAGAGGTGGCTTTGCTCATCACCCTTGGGTGTTGCAAAAACCACAAAGGTCAACAGGACCCGACCCCAAACCGGCTGTCAGTGGGTGGCAAGGCTCTCAAATACCAATGGCCTGCTTTTGCTGTTCGGCTTCTCCGTGCTCCAGTTCCTTGGGATAGGCTGAGGCAAGGCAGGGTGGCCCAGTTCCCATCCATAGAGCAGTGCTTTGCGGTCAGGAAGCTGTTGTGCCATCTCGCTCCACACTGGGTCCTTCTGAATACCTGACGTCTCTGTGGAAGCCCCACGGAAGGGGACACTCAAGCTGTGGGTGAGGATGCGTACTAGCTGCAGTGAGCAGCCACAGAGCCAGGCGCTCAAGCAGCAGGCCCTTGCGGTGTCTGCCACAGGTTGACGGGCAGGTGACGCAGCCTGGGCAGGAGGCCTGCCTAATATGCTGTCTGCCCCGAGGGCCTGGGGAGCACAGTTGGATTATTATGGTAATGCGTGAGCCTGCTGCCCTCTGCCTATCCCAGCTGGGTTCCCTGTTGTTAGGAACTGCTTTGCTCTGACAGTGGAGTAATATACTTCATGATTGAAAGGGCAAAGGGGCTCGCTGCAGAAAGAGCAGGCCTGCGCAGCCATGCAAATGAGGGGGGAAGGCTGGAGGAGGGCTTCCTGTAGGTGAGGAGGGGAAGTTTATTAGGGAGCGAGTGATATAAATTCACTAATTGAATTGTTATTTACAAGTCCTATTTTCTGATTTGTTTCTCTGTGCATTACCGCTCCCCCTCCCCCACTGCTGATGTACACTGAATTTGAAGTGCTTACCAAAGCAGGCACTTAGGTTGATTTATTTTAAGCCGAGGTGCTATAACGCAATGGTACCAGTGCACAATGCTGACAATGGTGTATTTTTCAGGACTTTGATTACTGTTTCATGATCTGCTACTATATTGCCACACCATAGGCTTACAGGATTGATTTGATTCTTTTATATATTATGGATAAGTATATCTATACGGGTTGTAGAAATATATTTGTTGTGGTGTTTGAGCAAATTGAACTTTAAATTGACTGGATGATGTCTGCGTTGTGATGCTTCTCTGAGATCTCTTTTACAATGGGCTCAACTGAACAGTGACTCAGATTCAGAATGAGTGTATGTAAGAAAGAAGTGGTTTGCGGACAGCTTCTTCCCCCCCCCCCTCGACTTTGATATCGCCTGTAGAGGCTTTCTCTGCCTTTTAACAAACTTCTCTTAGTGGCAAGGCATGACCCAGAATACTCTCCAGGCACCATTCTGAGGCCCTTATTTGTCTCTTTCACCCCAAACAGGCTGATCATAGACTGCTCAAAGAAATAGCTCTTAACCTAAATTAAACTTTTTAGCAGTGTTTCGTATACTGCTGATAGGCCAGATGTAAAGCTGTTGGATAAGCGACCTGCCTGTCTTTGGCTGGTGTTTGGTGCTTGTGTACAATGTAATTTCCAATTGCATATGGCATAGAAGGTGACTTTTTCCAGTGCTTACATTTGTTTGCATGTTCTGATTGCGTTGCTCAGTTTTGTGCTCACATATGTTGACAAGCTGTGTTGCTATGAAGGCAGTATGTCTGTCTTGGAAGCACGACCTCCTGCTGTACGGAGAAGGGAGCAGCTCTTGCACTTTTGACCCAGTGGTCCTGACTGTGCTTTTTGCCCAGTATAGTCTATTTATGTATCACAGAGCGTCGTATGTTACTGAAGCACTGTAAGGTGGAAAAGCAATCTAAATCTAGATGGCTTGTGCAAAAAACCTTTGATTTGACTTCACAGATGCGTTATGTTCTGGCCTTAAATGCCGTGATAGAACGCAGCTTTGCTTCCTTGCCCTTTGCCTCTGTCGATGCCTATGATGAATAGCTATCACAGAGCAGATAGGAAGCAGTGCCTGTGTGCTCCTGGAGCCCTTGCACTGAACACAAACCGTGTTCAGTGAGAACTTACCAGTTCTTATCTTGTTTTGTGTGTAATTCAGACTGTGTAGAAGTGTTTCCTTTCAGGAAAACCCGTGTGTAGTTTGTTTCAGGTCAGGTTAACAGAGGTCAGTTAGACAGGATTGCAAACAGTGTTGATGCCTTCTGCGTTTCTCACTGTGATTTAGATACTTTGGGTCTCCATTTCTTCTGAGAAGCTGATCTGTTTGGCTGCACCTTTTCAGTGCCTCATAAGGATTTAGTAACTGCATTGGGGGGGGGTTGTGGCCTACCTGAAAAGCGTTGTGCAGGGACAAATAGGGGCAAAGACCATCTACTCAGTACCTGAGCAATGCGTCGGGAAGCAGCAAAATACCACAGTGAAATAAAGAAATACTTAAATTGTGTGGGGTTTTCTGTTCGGTTGTTTTCTCCAAACGCTGCGTGAGCACTGGTGATTCTAGAGAGGGGAGCTTGGGTTTAAAGCAGATGTCTAACTGCTGGAATATCCCTAGCAGCTGATATTGCAGGTTTTAAGCCAACTCAGGATGTAAATGCAAAATGTAGAATTTCAGTGAATGCTGCCACTAAGAGCACCTTTGATGCATCTGGCAGCTTTGTGACGTCTTGCAGTAAAAGCAAGCTGTTGCATTTGTGAGAGTAGCACCCAGTGCTTGGTGAGCCTCTGCTCTCCGCAGTGTGAATGAAATTCTGTACGTGAATCCTCTGTCCCCTTAGAGAATCAAGTAAATTATAGGGGTAGGGTTCTTAAGTTAAAGGAAGTTATAAAAATGTCTTTAATTCAGCTGAGTGGCCACGTGTCTTATCTGTCAAATGTAAAGTAAAGATACATACGTTGTATGCATGAGAATTAAAATTCTGAGGAACAGTTTTGTGTTTTTGTAGTTCACGATGTACTGCCACTGTTAGCCAAGCAGTCGTGAAATCAAGCCCGTGACCCAGACCTGATGGATGCTGGAGTGTTTTTCCTTGCACTTCAGGAAGACCAACTGCCCCCCTGGCCCTTTGGATTAGAGGGCATAGCAGGTCTTGTGGAAAATGGGACCAACTCGCTGATTAGAATTTAAAGGTGTTTTGGGTGTGCTTCGAAAGGAGAGTAGTGGTAAATATCAATAGTGCAGTTAGCTGCTTTCTCTGAAAGCAGATTTGGAGCTTCAGTTAGTACTGATGTACTGCTGAGCTCTTTGGGCAATATTTTGACACAAACAATTTCTAAAGATGCACTTCCCCCCCTTCATTTTTTGTTCACTGTATATGTGTATAACTATTTCTACTTAGTTTTATATGATCTGTGGATGTAAATGACAGAGGAATGTGAGTACCATTTTAAAACACTGCTGTTGCACATGTACAGATGTTTTTTTCTTTTTACCTTCAGGTAGTAGCTATAATGCTAATCTCTTCCATAATGTATTCTGCTTTACTTTCCCATCTCTTTGCACCTCTGTCATGATATTGTAGCACACATTGCTTTGACTGGCCCCACAAAAGGGGAATTTCCTGTACCATGCAGCACTGGTTTGCAGTAAAGCCTAACCCTGCACTATGTTTGAATAAATAAGCAAACTTTGATCTAGCCAGACGTTTGTTGACGAGTTGAAAATCTGCGCATCTTTTAACTGGGCCACTTTACACGGTGTGCCTCCTTTACATTAATGTTTTATTTCCCAGCTCCTGGCATTGCGCCAGTAATGGCGAAACTGTTCCAGTGGCTGTAATGGCATGGACTTGAATAACAATGCCCTCTGAGCTGGTTTGGGTGGCACAGCAGTTAAATGGTCTGCTTCTGCTTCTGACTGCCCAGAAAGCAGGATGACAGTGGGATATTTATAGAAGGACACTGGTGCAGGCGCAGCCTCGCAGTTAATGCAAAGGGCACCTTTTAAAAAGTGGCCTTGTGCTTTCATTTCACTTCAGCAGGGAAGTAATACTCTTTGGAGTTGTGGGATGCATTGTTTAACTAGACCTCTAATCATGTTATGGATGATGTGTCTCCAGGAGAATCAGGGGACAGGACCTTTAAGTGTTTTTATCACAGCTTAAGATCTCAGAAAATGTGAACTTAAATAAAAGTATGTTTGGGTGGTTGTTATTGCTTTGTATCCTTTTGAGGATACCTTCTACAGTATTCTTTATTTTATTTTAGGGATACTTGAAGTTATGAGATGTTTCTCCAGAAGAGAGGATCAGGTTGGCAGAGTTACCCGTATACCATCATTTAGCTGAGCTTCCTGTATTAAATCATTGTTCAGCAGTCGATTTGTTCTGGTGTGAGAGCCAGTGTCTTCACTGCTAAGGTAGTAAGCCTCATGTCACTAACAAATACAGGATGTTAATAAGGTTTATGAATAGCTTGCATCCCCAAGTACCTTGTGTGGTACCTTCTGGTCCTCATTCAGATGTCAAACATATGGCTGCTAAGGCTTGTACTTTACAGTACCTAGGGAGAAGGGAGAAGCTACCTTCTGTGTCTCGGTGTCTTATGGTGAATTATGGAAATGGACTTTCCATGTGAGCAAAAATTTGTGCAACGAGTTTGGCTGTATGACTGTCATGGCAGACCTGCATGAGGTTTGTGAGGAAGTCAGATGCTGGAGCATGGAGATTGCAGATAGCTACGTACATATATACACTCAGTGTGAGAAAGCGTGTGTTGTTACAAGGTTGGCAGCTTTAAACTACTGCTTGTTTAAATGTTTACACTGGCACTGGGAGCAAACCTAAGTATTTGCATTTACAATTCTTAAGTGCCGGAGGAAAAAACCCTACAAAACCTCCTCTGTTTATTCATTCCCTGTATACATTCATCTTGCTTCCTGCTGGAGTGCTGGGGATGTAGGAACCCATGGTGGGAGGTGCGCTATCTTACGAGTGTGTTGTTGTGGGGTGTACTGCAGCTGGTGAGAAGGCTGAGCCTTCTGGGTAGCTTGAAGGGCATGACTGCTGGTCAGAGACACTCTTAGACAACAGTAAAGGGAGAGTAGTGGCGGTGGTATCCACTGGCAGCCCTTCTAGTTGCCATAAGGAAATGGGCCATGGTTGTTAGGTGAAATCTCTGTTTGCCTTAACCTCTTTAAGGAATGTGCGTGAGGTTAGGAAAGGGCTGTGTTTCTGGATAGGGCCTGGGGAGACCTTTTTTGCTGGCAAGTACTGTAAACAGCATGCCAGTACTGTGTGCTACGCAGCCACGTAAGCATCTGGTACAGATGGAGCTGTGGCATATTAGGAGGAAGAAGAGAAACTGCAGGACGAAGCTCAGTGCTGTAGGGCAGATAGCACGGGCTGGTCAGGCAGAGTGCACTTTGTGCCTCGTGGTGCGTCTCTTCTGTACCTGTGGAAACCACAGCTTGGTCCTTTCAGCGGGGAGATGGGCATTCTGACTTGCGACGGGGTTCTCTCCTGCCTTTCTTTGTGGGATCTGTGTCATACTGATTATGAAGACTTTCACATTTGTTGTATTTGGATGTACGAATGAATTGAAGTGAAATGATTCAGCCGTCTAGTGCAGTGTTGCTTGTTGTTCAGCGTGGCTTCCCTGTTACTAATCTATATGTAGCATTAAGTATCAGTGGAAATGTGCAGGCTGATGCGCAAGTGTTCCTGCGGTCTGAATGCTCAGTTTTTACTGCTTGCGTTGTTAACAATTCAATTCTGGTTTTATTGTCTGGGGAGGAAAAAAACAACCACCAAAAAACCTGTGGTGTATGTACTGCACTGGTTTTTAGTTCTCTTCTTCTATTGCCTCCGAACAGTAAATAACATACCACCCATCCAGAACTCCCTTGCGGTGTGCAAGTTGCTCACAAGAGAGTGAACTTACCATTTGTTGATGCAAGGAAAGAAAGCGGGACGGTTTTCTTTCGTTCTCTCCGTATTGCTGAAGCTATTGGTGAAACGGGGAAATCTTCAGTGGGGCAGCAAATAAGCTGTGGAGTGTGTCTAAGGGCCGGCCTTTTGACATCCTTTTGATGGATGGTTTTGTGTTTATAAATATTATTACTAGCAGGCTGTGATGGTTATGAGGGACTACAGAAGCGAGGGAATGAAAGGCTGATTTTCAACAGAAAGATCTGGACTAGGAGCAGGGCAGGCAATAAGTCCCTGCCAGCACAGCCCCCAGCTCGTTTCCGTGTGCTGCTTCAGCCGGGCTGCAACTCGCATTCAGGTGATGGCAACCTCTGCCAGTACGAAGCAACCCGGCAGTGTGCACGGCTTCGCAGTCCATAGCTCAGTGAGGTATTTTAGGGGCCATCGCTCTCAGGATGATATTTCCCTGCTGAAAAGGGAACAAACAGCGTATTGGTGATTCTGTTTTCATTTTCTGGCGCCGTCGCAGCATCATTTCCATAAAACCGATGGTTATCGAACATTGTTGAAATAAAGAAATGCTTTCATATTGTCAACGCTGCTCTAAAGGCAGCTTGGGGATTAGGTGATATCTTTTTCACAGAAAACAAATGTGTTGGACTGCAGGGAGCATAGCAGTGGATAAAAAGATAATCCCCTCCATATCTCCGTGGGCTTCTCTCTATTTTTGTTATTTGTTTGGAGTTGTTCTTGGTTTGGCTTTTGTGCCTCGAGAGGATAACACTGTGTGTGCAGTTCCACTGCTGCACTGAAAGATGCAAGCGATGCGGTACTTTCAATGGAACTTCTCAAACATCAGTTCGTATCTTTGTCATTTAATTCTCATCAATGCCTGGTTTGTGTTTTTCCCCCTCCCCAGTGAAGTAACGTTGCATACCATATATACAGCACATGGGCCAAACACGCGTTAGGTGCATGCTAAAACTTCGGTTCAGTTCAACGTGAAGTATACGTACATCTTCAGGGCTCAATATGCTTCTGGGAGCTTATGCTGCATTGTTAGGCTCATGCCTGGCCTGCGAGCGGGCAGCTGTGCGGGCAGAGATCTGGTTGAACAGTTAACACAACCCCTTTTATTTTCGCCGTGCCACGGTAGGATTTTTATATGCATTTTAACAGTTATTTAGAGTCCCCACGTGCTTGGAAAAGAATCTGAATATATGTGCCTTTTCTTAAAGCTGCATCATAACAAGGTTATTCCATCAATACGGTGGAATGGCTGGGAGCTGCAGTTGGAACAATATGTAAAAATACAGCTTGTAAAAGATTTCCTTTATTAACTGTCATCATCTACAGAATATATGTTCAAATAAACGTTGTGTAATAACTAAATTTGAGATTAATAGGCCCCTTAAGAAACAGTGAAGTCATTCAGGATAGTCAGTGAAAAATAGCCTGTAAGACTGTAACATGCACATATTGTCCTGCTTACATGCTCTCTCTGGTGTCATTCCCATTTATCACTGTCGGCAGGCTCTGTTCTCATTAAAACGCTCTTGCACAAAAGCAACTTAATTTTCTTAAGAGAAGAGGACACCTGATTCAATTTAGTGCTCAAAATCACGAACTTGAATATATATATTTTTTCCCATCTGAGCTCAGATGAATAGTTATGAACAGCAGCGCAGATTAAACCTTATTAGGTATATTTATATTCTGTTTGCAGTAACAGTGCTGTGGCAAATACCTTTCTACAGAGCTGTAACATCTTATTAATGGGAACAGCAGTTAAGACGTGAACTGCAGTAACACTCACATGAGATTTTATTTTTAAATAGGAGATTGAAGGAGTTGTTTAAAGGGACTCTGCCGTCTCATTCAAGCTACTTCAGACGTCCTGCCTTCTTCCTCCACCTTCTCGAACTACACTGATCTCTTTGGGTAGATACAATTTCCTTTTCTGTCCTGTTTGCTCAAATAATTTCCTGTGACTGTCTTCAGCCTTTTTTTTCCCCTATTGTTTTACTCTACCAAATACGAAGGCACGGGTCTATTAAATTTGGCACTAATAACATGGGCACTATGTTATACTAACACATCACATTTTCTGCCGTCTCCTTTGTAATCCTGCAGTAGTATTATTCAAGTTCTTCACTTTTTCTCCAAATTTTTTTCTACTCTTGTGGTTTTGTTGGGTTTTTTTTTTTTGCTCTCCTTCATTGTGCCATTCATGTTGAATAAGATATTTAGCCCTTTTAGTGCGTGGCTGAAAATAAGGCTTTAGCTGGAGGTAATTGCTGACCTACATGGAGCAGCACTGTACGATGGCCAGGATACTTCCTACAGAGATATTTTGATGCTTTTTAGTTTTGTTACTTTGCATCTGCAGCCTTGGCCCTGAAGTGACCTCTCCATTGAGAGAGGACGGTTTGGGGCTATGCTGGTCCTAGCGTGTGTGGTACGTGCTCTGGGGTGCCTGGGCACTGCCTTGGGGTAAGCACAGTTGGGAAGGTTAACTCCCCAAAGGCTGTCAAATGACACTCAGGACTCAAACAGTTCAAACGTATTTGTGTGTGTATTCAGTTAAAAAAAAAAAAAGTTGTGGTTGGGTTGTGTGTAACCATTTCATTGGAATCTTGACGAGAATGGTAAAATGTCATTGTTTTTTGTCCCAGGCGTTCCTAATGTTACCAATATATCTTTTCCGTTATTAGGAAAAGATGCCTACTCTAATCAAGTGCAGGTCAGCTTGATACCAAAATAAAATGAAATGGAACAGTGTTTAGAAAGTATTCTGTATTTAATTCTGTCAAAACCTTGGTGTACTTGTTTGATTTGCTGCTGTGTCACACGTGCTTGAATGCTGCATGTGCTTGCTGTGGCATTTGGGTACCCACCTGTGGGGAATTGTTCAGGCTCTTGGTTACGGCTCTGCTTTTTCCTTAAGTCTGTTTTTTCACTAACCTTTGTAGCTGTGAGGACTGTCTTGTCTCTCAGTGTTAAAAACCTTAGTGTTTCTCTGTACATGTATTTCAGGATGTGGTAGGGAGACGAAGGGGTGAAGCTTTGCGCTACAGTCAGGTATGGGAAGAAGAAAGTTTCTGCCAAGTAGTGTTAATAGGTTTCCTTCAGAGGTAGGCTAGTTCCTTGAAATGTGAGCCAGTGGGAGAATTCCCTCCAGCCTAGTGCCATACTGTTGGCTGAAATTGTGCCTGTTTAATGTTGGGTGAATGTGGTGTTTAGTGAAGCTGGGGCTTACTACTTTTAAACATTCTTCTGTACCAGTCCTGTTAAGGGTGCTGACGGTGACTTTCAATCTCTGTGGTTTCCGAGTTGGTGTGAGCTTGAATAACTGGCCTGATGATTACCAGGCTTTTGAACGTGATCTGATCTTGCGTTTCAATTCTATCGCTAGTGAGTTTACCTTTTGAAAGGATCTTACCTTGGATTTTATACGTAACTCATTAGTGGTGTGTGCAGTGTACAGTTTGTAAACAGATGCGGATCTGAACTTGGAATATTATAAGGGCATCTAAATGCTTTTGTGTCTTATTGTCTCATTTGAGCTGACTGCTGTCTGGTATCTGTTACGGCACAGAAGGAGCAAGTATTAAAAAGGGTAAGAAGTTGTATAGTAATCGTGACTAATAAATGTTTTGAATAGAAAATGAAGAGACTCTGTATCACATATCAGCACTGATGTTTGTTTGTATCGTGCCTCTAAGGATCTCAGAGTGCTTTTTAAGCAGTGAATTAATTTTGACAATGCCCTGTGAGGTATGTAGGCAATATTATCCCTATTGATAGAAAGGAGTTGGAAGCACAAGTGTTTAAATTCTACAAGGTCGTGCTGCTTGGTACGTTTAATTACAAATTGGAGCAGTGATTCAGTTTACTAGCAGTTTGTTTAATGCTAAGCCAGAAGTAGCAAATATGAACCCTAGGTTTGTGGGTGTGAGAAAAATCTACTTCTGAGTTTATTCTGCAAGAAAAAAGGTTTCTGAAGAGAACTGCAAATATAGTAGCTGGCATATGCAAGTCCTCACTCCCTGAGGCGAGTCATCTGAATATAACTTCATTTGTGCTCTTACTGATTTTTTTTTTTTCCCTTCCATTTGCCTATAATGAGTGTTTAATCATTGGTCATGGACAATTCCTGACACTTTGGAGAAAGGAATTAAAAATTGCTAACTAATTACCCCTGGGCCAGTCACGAATTATGACTTCTGCCCATGACTGGCTGTAATACTCGAAGCATTGACTGTGCCTAAGATTGTTGCCTCAGTACCTGTGATATGCTTGAGAGAAACGAGAGAAATCTTGCTGGTGAGCCAGGTAGGAATTAAAGAAGTTCAGTTATGATGGAAGTAGATACTACTGGAACCATCCAGTGCCTCTTTACCATCTTTCCAGGCACAATTTCATCTGGAATTAAAGCGTAGTTTAAGTGTGTGAGGGGGGTCAAATGAATAAAAATCATGTCTATGGATGGCCCTCAAAGCTGGACTGGCAGCCAGTGGTGTGGCTAGGGCCAGATGCGGGAGGTCTCTCTGGGCATATTGGTTCTTGCCATCGGCTGTCCCGTTCTTTATGGATTGCCAAATATGCAGCCAAAAGGTTCAGGGCTGTCCCGGTTACACCTCTTGCATCAGGGGATACGGACTGGCAGGCTCACCTGTGCTGTTGGCAGAGCCTGGCCCCAGTCCAGCTTCTTACATGGCTGGGCGTTTCTGAGATGCAGGTCAAGGCTTTAGTATGTTAGAGAGGAAGGACTGCTTTCCTGGGTGTCCGTCCACGTTACATAGACGTCTCCAGATGTCTTGCCAGAGGGTGACTGATGCAGCTCTTTGTGGTCAGCAGCAAGGTAGCTGGCGCTCCCTGTGCTCACGTGGAGGCGGGGACTGGTGCGTTTCCTCCCAGCCTTCTGCTGCGGACCTGGAGCCCAGATGCTCCTCTTTCAGATCCAGCAGTTGATTTTACATAGCTTTATACAGCTGGGTTTTATCAGACTGGAACTGTTTGTTTTTAATCATAGCCCTCTTGCAGTTCCTATTATCAGTATATTACCAAAGACGTTTGAGGTACTGAAAACGATCCCATGCAATGGGGTCATGTGCATCATGTAACACGTCTCTCTTGCCACATGAAAATATCAGCTGTGCAGCTTCAAATGCGAGGTGATACTCCGGATTTAATTCACACTTGTTGAAGAACTGTTTTAAGTAATACTCTTGCTTTCAGCTATGATCTCTGGCAAGAGAAGCTCTTTGGACCTGTGCCTCTTTTTTACGTTCAAAAAAAGGAATGCTGATGAGGAAAAGGTGTTAAAATATGTTAGCATAGTTTACAACTGTCAACTTTAATGTTTTATTTAGCTGGATCTATTCAGATGCTCCCTCTGCAACACGAAGTGCCATATGCCATTGTCCCTGTTAGTAAGCAAGTCAGCAAAGGTTTCCCAGGCTGCATTTGTTTTTGTATTTGGGCCACTGAGGAGCTGCGGTCCAGTGCCATCTTTTATTGATAGGGCCAGCAGAGGAGGAATCTAATGAAATTATCAAAGCTTTGAATTAATTATGAACTTGAATAAGAAAGCTTAGCTCTCTAGAGCCAAGGATCTCATTACCCATTCATTTTCATTGCATCCTCTTATGGAGCAGAAGGCAGGTTCAGCTACAGCTCCTACCCTGAATTTGGACTTTATTCAAACTTGCTAAACTCACTAGCATCCACTTGTTATTAATCTGTGTCTGAAAACGTCCAGGCTGATTAATTTGACTCTGCTCTAAGTCGTCATGTAAACGGTAGATTTCCCTCCTCCCTTGCCTCTTACCTTTGCTGTGTGGCTTTTCATCATCAGACTGGCTGCCATACAAGAGTTTGTTCTTTCTTGGTAATTGGGGGAAGCTTTTCAAGACTCAACTTTTAACTTCCTGGAATTTTTTGAGTTAATGTTAAGAAATAATACTGCTACCTCACATTTCCTGGATCTTTAGGTAAGCACAAAGGCTTCAAAAGTCATTCTCAAAATTGCTGATTTTCATTACGTAGGCTACGGAGTAAAAAGTAATGGTTTGATATTTTGGCCTCAGAGGTATGGGGAGGTTGTGGTTTTGTTGTTTCTTTTGGTTTTTTTTCGCTTTTGTTGCTCCTATTTGGAAATTGGTGGTCGAACTAAACTATAGAAACGTCTGTCAATACGTATTATGGTGAGCAATTACCTAATTAATTTTCTATTTTAAACCTGTTAAAAGTCTATGAAAGTCTTAAGTTAAATCAGATTATATTTATTTTAATTAGTAAGACAGTATGCAAAAATATTCCAGGCAAATAATGCCAAATCAGTGAGACTAATCTTCTGTGTGGCATCCTTAGTTCTTTTAGATATTCCACATAAGTTTACCAGCAAAGATTTCTTTTTCTCCTCCTGCTTTTGTCCATCAAAGCACATTTTTATGTATGCATGGACTTGGAACCTATCGGTCTTTATTAGTTATGGGCCGTTGGCAAATTGTAAGCGGTGGCTACCTACTTAATGGTCTTTGTGTACTTGCTTGTTTGGAGAATCAAACAGCTGATTGAGAGGGCAAAAACATTGTATTCCTGCACTACAGTTATTTTACCATTGGTGATATTTTTTTTTCTCTCTTCAGGCTGCTGCTATATTTAATTCTGCTTTTGGAAGCTTTTTGGTAAGTAATGAAGTATTTATAAATGCTTGAATGATCTTATTTCTAACTAATGTCGTTGATGTGTTTGTATTGTTAACGTGAGCAGTGATGGAACTGTGTGCTTCGTGTAGGAAAAATGGGAATAATTCAATTTAGTTCACCATGTTACTAAATACAGATACTACAATTTCTTTTGTTTTTGTTGAACTCTTGAGGAAAGTAGCGAATAAATTGTCTCTAATCATGGTAAATTAATAATGTGTAAACACATCTTAATTTTCTGCTTAATGCGTTAACTGAATCTATTGTTATGCAGATGTTTCAAACGTGGGTGTCAATATATTGATTTTTCTAATAAGGCCCATCAAATACTCATTATTTTCTATCAAGAGGCCATGGATTTTGAAAAGAAAACATGACCCAGCTGATCAGAAAGTAGATGCTAATTTACTCGGTGACATGTCATTTGTTTAGCATATTTCACTGTCAGTGAAGCCACTCTGTGTCTCTGAGGAGCACACTAAAATAGCTAGATATGGGAAAGCAATCAGTCAGTCCCACTGGAAACGCAATTGGTTCTGTACAAAGCTAAGGCAGGATTTGTGGGCGCGATGGTCTGCCAGGATTCAGGCAGCACTGTAAAGAGCACTATGTAGGCATATTTATGTAGAAAGGAAGAAGAGATTTCTTTTATTGATACATTGTTTAGGAGACATTAATGAATAGCAAATAGAAATTATTTTATGTGTAGACGAGGTATTATAGCTGCTTGATTTATTTGGGCAGCTAATGCTTGAATTTGTTCTTTTTCCTAACTCTTGCGCCATGTTTAAAGTGAGTGTTTGCATTTCCAATTTTCTGTTCCCAGAAAGAGGGTTCAGTTCAAATTAGGAAATGAAAATCAGAATTTCGGGAACAAAATAACTCGCTTTATGCGTATTTTTATGATGGAAAGCTGGAGTTAAAGAGTTCAGATGTGTAAAGATATGCTGCCAGCAGAAGAAGTTGCGCTCCAAGCTGCTGGGTTTTTGGTGGTGGGTGAGGGGTGGGTTGGCAGTTCCCAAATAATTGTTTTTCCTATCATGTCTTCCTCTAATGAGAAGAAAGTGCTGTCTGCCTCAAATTGCGGAGTCCTGGTGTTTCAAGTCTTTGTGCATGCCTGGCATCTTCCCTAGTGGCTTGGCACGAGTTCCAGTTTCTTTGCTGTCCCTGGGCTTCAGTTCAGGAGGTTTCCTAGAATACCCAAAGGCATCGATTCAGCTGTCATTAGGAGAATGGCTTTTGACTTCAAATAAGAATTTAGGCCTCAGAGCATCTGACTGTGATGCTGGATCTCAGTGCAGCAACATATAGATATTTTAATTTCTAGAAATTCTGTTTGTAACTCTTTGAAGAGAGGCGCCTTAAAGAAGCCAGGCTAGTCGATGTGTTCATGTAATATCCTGATTTTGAGCTTAGTTCTGTGGCCTGATCGCTGGGAAGTTCTTTATCTCTGTATAATACAGATCTTTCACAGTTTACTCACTTCAGATTTTGTATGTACGTGTGGTAAACTTCCTTCAAAATATTCCCTGGAAAGGCTTTTGCAAAAGCATTAAAGATTAGCCAAAATCAAGCCTCAGTACCAGCTAACTTTTTTGATTGCTCATCTTCAAATAATGTTAAATAATGTTAAGGAGAGTGACCACTACTAAGTCACAAATATGTACATCTAGGTAGTTACTGAAGCGTCCTAATTTGAAATTACAATTATGTAGGGGAGGTGTGTGTATGCATATATATACACACATATATGTGTATATATATGTGTATATATAGAACAGAAAACAAATCACTTAATGCTTTGATTTGACAAACTTTTCCAGTTCAGATATTGATAGGATGGAACTTGTGACTGAAAATACAGCAGTGCTAGTAGGACTGTTACAAGAAGCCAGAGCTGTTCACCAATTTCACAGCACTGCAGTCTACTTGGCCTTTAATTGAGTGGCTCCTGAATGTCACCAGGTGTAATTAATTACTTTTGGTAAGCATGAACCACCTGAGATGCATTGAATGTGTAACTATTTGTCTGAAGTAAAAACTCTCGTGTCAATTATGAAGGTAAGTGGTCTGTTTCTGAGAAGACGGTGGAAGTTCGTGGTAGTATTTCTTTGGAAATCCCTCTGTTGATATCAGTGCCTATCTTATGGGATTGACTACAGGGAGAGATCCTTTCTCATACATCTTTGCTTCATAATGCCTGTCAATTGCCTTTGCTTTGCACATATTATGTGCCCAGATAGCTGCATTTCAATTTCTTTCTGACCATAACCACAGGTCCTAGAGATGGTTTTGAAGTACCTGACCACTAGCAAGATTACTTTTTTTTTCTGTCCTTTGTTACTCTGGCTGCCTGTTGTAGCACCTTGGCGGATGACTTGCATGTAGCTCTAAGAAAGTCAGGAGGATGGTGTTGTTTTTCTGTCCTTAGACTCTACCCTGTAGGGCCAGAGGCATGGTATGGTGGTGTAAAGCAAGCCAATTTAAAAGGGCTGGAAGATGGACTGTGCTTTCTTTTGAACTAGTAAATGGTCCTTGAGAAGTGAAATTAAATGGTGAATCAAAATGTCTGCAGGAAAAGTCTGAGCTTAATGTGATACCAAGGAGTGCTTAGGTGGATGTAGAAGAATATGTTGTGGTATGCAAGATGTTGAACTGCCAGGCGTGTCTTGATGGGCAGAAATTGTCTCAGATTAAGTAGCTGGAGATGTTATCACTGTTAAGGAGATTTGCAATGGAAAGTACCGAACTGCAGCACAGAAATTCCGGTTGAACTCCTCTGAAACCTCCTTTCCTGTAAATATGCAGGCAAAAAATGCATGGGATGATATTGCACATATTTACATTTTGTTTAATAATGTCCCAGGTCTAATTAAAACACAGTATTTTAAAGAACTAATTGTTAAAGAGAAGTGTTTTTATGTCGCTGGGTTGGTAATAACTAACGATAGATGAATTCAATTTACATAAATTTCAGCCAAGAGAATATTTAAAATCATACCACAGAGGATTGCTTGGAGTTGGGTAGTTAATATCATTATCTCCTCCCTTCGCTTAAGCAGTTTGGTTTACAATAATTGTGGAACTTAATAAGTGATTTCAGTTTCTCCTCTTAATGAGATTTTAATAAAATCGGATAGCAGTTGACTAATACTGGGTGATTGGTTGGTTATCAGTAAGGCTGCTACTGTAGATGTAGAGCATGCAAATGCATGGCAGGATCTGCTGAGTTGAAAAGCACTGAGGAAGCTGCTTCCACTTGCAAGAGAGGGTACTTTTGTCCCTAAAGATTAAAGAAATTGACTGAAACGTTAAGTATGGGTCTGCCAAGAATCTTAACATCGTATGCAGTGCTGTGCTTCTGAACTGTAACACAATGGAAAGCATAGCAATGATAGCAGAGCTGTAAGATCCCAGTCTGTAGCGAGTGAGGATTTGCTCAAACTTGACAGCAGTGGATGCAGAAATAAGAGAAAGAAGCTGCTTTTTTTTGGAAGGCCTCAGGCATGCACAAATCTCCAGAGATGCCCTCACCTCCACTGCCGACCCTTAAATGAGGTCTGGGAGGGGGTGGATCCTGGCTCCACCCCTTCTGGTCACTCAGGTGCATTGCATGCAGCTGAGCTGCCCTGGGTTGGCCCTGCCTTCCCACCAGGTGCTCAATCACTGGTTCAAGCTGTGACTCCGCATTTCCTCTACAGTGAGCATTTCTGTTCTGCTTATCAGAGTTGTGCTGCAATAGAAAAATGATGCTTGTTAAAGTCCAGAGCACAGACAAATGCTGGAAAACATTCTGTGCTGGTGACCGTGTCACTCCGCTGATGTGGATTTTTCAGCTTTTTTGGCTTCAGCAAGGTAAAGTCTTTCTAAGAAGCTGCTCTTGCGTTGAAGTGGGGATGTGTGCTCAGTTTGTTTCCAGTTGCAGTATAATGCCGTATATGTGGAAGAAAGAGAGGGCTGAAAACCTTGAGGATGTCCTCACAAAATGCTCTGTGATGCTAGAAACAGTGCTGTCTTACCTCTTACTACCTCTCATTAATCTGCTTTGCGCTTGAGGCGGTGGTTTGGGAAGTCATAACAGTATTCATTTTGTGATGTGAGTGAATGTTCTCAATTCTTTGGGACCTTGGGGTTATAAACAGCATGTATGAAAGGAACAGCCATCAGCTTCACCTTAAATGAAGAATTGTAACCAAAATCTGAAGGTCTGTAGTGGTAAGAAATCAAGTGGAGGAGAGAGAATTCAGAGGGCTGTACTCTGGTAACTATTGTGCTCCTGAAAGGAAAAAAGCAAAGGGCACCTGAGAATGCAAGTGCTCGTTGAGATGACTTAGAATGCTGCAGTAGATTAGCTTTGCTTTCTGTATTGAAACCTGCGTAATGACGTGAGGTCAGCATCCAGCATATGTAAGTTAGCCTGAAGGAAGGAACCCATTCAAGGTGTGCATCATTTCATTAATCTTCTTTGTCCAAGTTAGGTATGTGTGCATATAAAGCTTTGTTGTTTTATCTGATGCCTTTCTAAGGTGATGTTGCTGGTTCATATTGTTCAAAAAACTTTAATGCTTCACTTTTGGAGCAACCACTTGGCTAATCAAAACAAGGCTACTGTTTTTATTTACGTTATCTTCCAAATGAAAACTAAATCAAAAAGGGAGTGTGGAAGTTGGCTTCTCACACATACACAAAGCCCAGTCAGTTAATGAAAATGTATGGCATTCTTATCTACTCTGTTTTAGCAGGCATAATGATTTACACAGCCTGACAGCACTAGTGCAGCAAGTAAATGCATTAGTCAGAGTGTCCATTTTTCTTGCAAATTTGTGACACAGATTTAATTATGGGAATGACCAGCAACTTACAAATCTAATTTTGGTAGGCTGAGCCAACTTTTTTTATTTTAATAACAATGGATTTTTTAGCAATGATTTCATTACTATTTAAAGAAATCCACTCATATGGAAATAACCAATTGGCTGAATTTATTTGCTTTATTTTACATTTATGGATGTTGAATGTTTTGGTTTGGTTTTGTTGTTGATTCGGTGTTTTCTTTGTTATTTCTGGGATGAATAACCTTCTCTATCTGAATCATTTCTATCAAATTACAAGTATTTTCTAAAATTAGGCCAACAGATGCCCATTTGTTCCCTTCTAATTGTGTCTTTGCGACATGAAAAGGGGCAGAACAGTATCCTGAGATTCCCTTTTTACTGCATTAGTCATTTACAAGAAAAACTTTCTGAGAAAGCCTGTTCACAACAGGTGCTGAATTCTGAATTTGGTCATGTTAAATTTCAAAGCAGAGCTGCCTTATGCCACTGCCCTCCTTGCAGTTGTCTCCTTTTCCTCTCTGAAGCAGTGCGGTGATGCTGCTAGGCTCTGAATTTGTTTCAGGTCGTTTTCACAAATCCTGAGCAAGTTCTACCAGTTAATCAGCCACTTGGGAAGCCACCTCTTCCTTGAAGGATGGGTTTTTACTTGAGTGGAAGGAGGTGGCAGACCCCAGCTGCAGTGAGTCTTTAGGCTAGGTATTCTGTACCAGACAGGAAGAGTTGGGAATTCAAATTGTCCTGGGAGTCACTTATATTGCCTTACTACAGCTTCCTTTATTTTGTGGCTGCTGCTCAGATTCCTTACTGTTATTTAACATCCTTGTTTTGATTTCTGCTAGCTCGATCCAAAATCCAGGTGTAAGTTTAGACATCATCAGCTATTTTCAGACCTTCCAAGCAGCATTTTAAGTGTATAGGCCTCCACTCTTATCGGTTGTTTGTGCTTTCACTGTATAGCACGCTTAGTTTTATACTTATGCTTGAGTTAGCGTGTACTATTTATGGGATAAGCAATACAGAGTAATAAAGCTTGCTGTTATAGAGACCTGTGAACCTGCTAGTGTGGGCTGGGGAAAAGAGTCCTTGATGCACATACTTAATGCCAGGGCTGGCTGGCCAAGGGCACCGATCCCTGTGTGCTCTGGCAGAATGGGAGCAGTTGGGAACAGGCACCGAATTGTTTACAAAGAAAAAGTCTGCTTTTCTATGAGCAGTGCTGGACTCCTTTAAAATAGAAAGGAATGAGTATAGAGTTATGATGTTCAGAAGGTTTAGAATAAGCAAATGCGATCCTGCTGCCAAGGGACTGAGAGAAACCATGGAGGGAGAATAACTGGAAATCAGAGTATTAATGCCTAGGTGATGTGTGGTCATGTTTGGATCTATCTGAAAAGACCACTGAAGTCAGTAGGGATTTGCACAGCTGGCTGGCACAGACTGTCTGAGAACCAGTTCCCAGATAGCAGCCTTGCTTTTAGTTGTCTTTGTTAAGTCTTGAAGAGGAGCAGATATCAGTGACCAAGAGGAATGAGAATTATGCTATTGAGCGTTCAGAAAAGAGTATCCTTTAGAAGACCAATGATCAGTCCCTGTATTTTTCATCTGCCTAGAGGAAAGCACGTTGAAATCTACGTGGTAAGAAAAAAATGAATCTATTAGCTGTCAACTGTTTATAAATGGTGTGGGCTGTAGCTGGTCTTACTGCTTTCTTAGTTTTCCCAGTTAGGTTTTGGTACTGAATATTTAATTAATTTATCTCCCTTGGTCTTACAGGTCTCAAGCAGACAGTTTTTTCCCCCCCCAGAAAATTATTTAAAGGTAGCAAGAAAAAGAGCATTAAATGCATCTCTCAGTATTCTGTTTGCAGCCCAAGGTAATTAACCACTGTCACTTGAAAGATAAACATATTTGTGCATTCTGCTTTTTCCACTTCCTCACAATTCCTAACAGTAGGCAGGATTTTTTTTCATGCACCTACACTTTTGATCAGGCATCACCATCTAGTGCTCTTGCTTGGCGTGGTAATTTGTGAGTATTTTTGAGACAGTGCAATGATTGCCCTGCCTCCTCCCCACCATCTTTGCCAGTTGTGTAGCTAAGTAGGCTTTCAGGGAAAGACACATTCTCAGAATATTTGTGTAAGAGCAGTTCCTGAGTTAGTAAAGAAGCAGTAAAAGTGGAAGTTGCTGGAGAAATTTCAGAGGCAGACCTCAGTGTGTTTGTTGTAAATCAGAAAGATAGCATGAGAGTTGGAGCTGCTTTATTCTTCCAGTCCAATTGTCATTTATGAATTACAAAGTAGAGAGCGTGAGGTTTCAGGAGCTGAAACCGGGCATTCAAAGTACCTTAAATTTCATGATCTGGTTTATTTCTTCTGATCACATAGTACATGGAAACTGGAGATGAAAGTGCCCTCCTGACTGACTATGGTGTGCTCCTCTGTCTTGTTAATGGAAGTTGAATACTGAAAACATAAAAAGCTTCATTCCATTTTAAATGAATGCTAATGAGTAACAGTCATGAGAATACGTATCTTTGGTAACTATCATTTGGGGAACATCTGGAGGAGGAAGTGTAGTGTGTTTAATATTGTTATATCATCAGCCAATTTGTTGGGTTAGTATGTAAATTGCATCTGTGCCTATACACAGTTTTAGTATAAAATCAGTTTGTTGTCTAACATTACTTCTGTCATAATTTGTGGAATCAACCATTGCCATCTTCAGGGTAAAAGAAAACAAACAGCAGCGTTTTAATAAAAGAATATTGTTGGTTTTTTTCTGGTTCTGCTCACTTTTCCTTAATGGCCAGGATTCAAAGCTGTTGCACTGGGATGGAACTTGTGTGGATCATAATGCTGGAAAGGTCCTGATACTGCTTGCAATATTTTGTCTTCCCTTTTGTAAGGGTTCCTTGTCTGTCTCCTCCAAGACAAAGAAAATAAAACTTTCAGGAAGAAATATCAGCAGTTCTGTTAGGAATTATGACGAAGGTGTTCAGCTTTCAGTCAAGTCGGTGTCATGGGACTGACTAGTGTTTGTGTCATGGGGCAATGCCATTCAGTATCGCATATTCAAAACTAGTTTAAAAAATGATTGTGTTGATAGGTTGCCTTATGAGGCTTCCAACAAGTATGTGGTGGTCTGTTTGCGTGCTTTGTTTAATAAGGTGAAAATTTACACTAAAAGATTTTGAACAGTTTAGTTGTAAAACAGGATGTGAAATTCTTGCATATGGTTGGTTGCGTTTTTGGCAACTGGATATTTGACTTTATTGGCCCTTTGCTTTAGGTTGGTGCACAGGGGAGAAAGTGAGAAGGGCAGCTGCATGGAGGGCAATTAATTGTTTCTTATTTTTGCCCTTTCTATAGCATCTTTCTGTACTAAAGATGCAAAAGCCCCGTTCCTCTAGGACTGTGCTTGTTCACAAGCATGTAATCATTTGGCCTGATTTAAGGGTAAGTGTTCCCTGCAGAAAGATCTGGAAATGCACAAAATATGTAATTTTCCCCTCCCTTTTAAAAAATTCATTAAAAGGAAATGAGAATCTCTTTAGAATCTGCTGTTAATGTTTTCCCCAAAAGTTTTAGCTTTTGGTTGAAAAGGAGGTGCGATCCTTCTTCCATACTGCAGCTTTTAGTCTCTTGCACAAGCAAAGAGTGAGTTGGGGTTGCAGGGAGGTAGAGAGAAATGACCCCTTAATGTGGGGCAGAAGCATTTAAATACTTGTCTTTTGCTAATCCATCAGCACTTTGAACCGATGGCACCTCATGTGGAGGAAGTGTTTCTTGCATTTGTTTTTTTTTCTAAAATAGTCTGATATTTTGGAGAGTCACCTACACTGGAATGCAGTCATCAGTAATGGAGCATGGAGCTCTTTCTCAGTGTTCTCCAAATATGTGTTCAGCAGCTAGCGAGAGCTGAATCCTAGATAGCAGTATGCATGTTTCATGACATCCACTTACAAAGAGCAATACTAGTGCTGGATCGTTGTACGTGCACCTTCTTTTACCTTAAGTTGAGCCTTTGGGGGGAGGAAAAAATTCCCGAACACATTTATTTATTAAACCTATTGATTTTGACCTAGAACGAGTTAAAGCTCTGCCAGGATTTTAATTTTCTTTTTTCCTATGGTGGTTCTTTGTTTGACCAAGCAGTGTCTGTTCAAAGCTCAGCAGTTCATAGGTTGGCAGTCCTCAGTCTCTTGGAGTACAAACAAGTACAAACATTGGTGGTCAGGTCAATAGCTTTCATGAAGCCTTTAAGCAAGGAAGGCATGGTTATCATAAAACCTGGAGCTTCTCTTGGAAATATGTTATTTTCTGTTGCGGACCTTTTTGAAATCAGTTTAGGGAAACCATTGTGACCCTTCAGTATGAGACAGTAATAGTTCATGATTTCTTTTTTGTAGGGCTGTGCTTGTGTTGTTGGGAAGCTCCTTTTAACTACTATTTCTCCTGAAGCTCTTTCAAACTATCGGAACAACCTATAGCTTCTGTTCTTGATAGTACATATTCGGGAATGCCAGCTATTGTGAAGAAAGGAGAAGAATAGCTTAATTAAGTCTGTCATTATCTGTCATCTTTTAACATTGTTTTGTTGATAGAACAAATTTTTCATTTTGAATTTTTTAATAAAAGTACGTGCTGTCCTGCAGATTCATTCTCCACCCCTTCTGAGACTCGGGCTTGCTCATAGGGTGTATCATCCTCCACGGGATGTGATGCGAGCAGATCTGCCTCCTTTCTATGTTCTATCATCCTCACGCCTCCTCTTTTATTCCAGTTCTCCATCCTACCCACCCTCTGGTTGCTTTCCTGTAATCATAGAATCACAGAATGGCCTGGGTTGAAAAGGACCACAATGATCATTGAGTTTCAACTGCCCATTGTGTGCAGGGTCGCCAACCACCAGACCAGGCTGCCCAGAGCCACATCCAGCCTGGCCTTGAATGCCTCCAGGAATGGGGCATCCACAAGCCTCCTTGGGCAACCTCTTCCTGTGTGTTACCACCCTCTGTGTAATGAGAAGTAAATTATTCATTTGTTCAAAAGAAACCCCCCTCCCCTCCCCAAAAAAAACTACTCTAAAGTTCCTTTTCTAAAAAGTTTTCTGAAGGTACTTTTTGTGGTTAATTCCAGCATGAGGGCCTGCTGCGAAATGGTTGTGGTGATCTTCCACCAGCAGGCTAGAAAACTATATGAATCTCTGAAAATTCTCTACAAAATAGGATTGTATTGGAAAAAAGAAATGACCAAGAAACCATGGTGTGCAAGCACTGACCAAGTTAGCATTTGAAAAATTGCTTTTTTTTTTACTTTCAGTGTTAATTTTGTTTGTGAAGATGGAATTTTGTATTTGTAAACCATGTTCATGCTATCTTCTATTCCTCAACTGGCATCTTGGAAGCCCAGCAATGAATGCTTTCATTAGATTACCTTTTTTCTGCTGGTATTGAACCTGACTGAGATCACGTGTCTCTGCTTGACTGGAAACCGCTATTTGTGCCCAACGTAAACCCGCTGGATGAATTCTGCCTGTGGTTTCACCCCCTATGCATCCTCTTCATTTCTTTGTGCTATGGTGTGCATCAAGGTGCTGGCCTTGATGCCCGCCTGAGTGGAAAATTCACTGTAACTTCTTCCTCCTGGTGCCTCTAAGGCGTGTGCTGATGCCTTGAAGATGCATGCCTTGTCGTGCCTCTGTGCTTAATTGTGGTGTGGTTAATATCCCCCGTTTTTACTACTGCATGGGGAGTGGCTGTTAACTATTCAAAGGAGACGTATATTACATAGGATTAGATAACATAAATAATGTGAAAGCCATTTTGAAAAAACCTCTACCTTTTAATAAAATGGAATGTCAAATATATGAGCACGTCTTTCAAGAAATGATCAAAAACGTGAAAAGTTTCATATCCTTTTTAAAGTCATCTAATTATCCACCACCATATAATTTTTTGTTAGATGGACAGTACAAAGATGAAAGAAGATTTTAGAGAGAACATCGCACTTCACAGCTGACTGAAGCAGGTGTTAGAAATGCAGATGAAGTGTACTGACTAAAGGCTATATAAATTTGAAGTGAAAATGCCACTGGTCTGCTTGCAGTGCCCTGCACATGTGAAGTTGCAGGTAGTTAAATTATTAATCTTATTGTGTGAAACGGTGCAGCAGTTAGGGAGAAGGTCCTTGTGCGTTTCAGATGGGCTTCTATTTTTTTTCCTGTCCTCTTTTAACAGTACTTGATGAGCAGCTAAGAGAATTTGCTTCGTTGTGTAAGCTTCCCTGCAGGAAGGGAGTATAATAATGCAGCCAGACATGTTTGTAATGGTAGCTTATTTGCCAATCAGTGCTTTACAGGAACCTGCAATACAAGTGTGCCACGGTGGATAAAGATGGTTTCTGTGAGTGAAGGAGGCAATGTTAGTAGTGTACAAATCCACAGCCAGGGGGAAACTTAATTACACGTGATCCTTAAGTGCACTTCTGTGAAAGTGGTGCGAGGTGTTAATGCACAGGCCATTCTTTATGGGACTTCACAGGCTTTGTGTGGACAGCGTGGCCCTATTGGTGCCCTAGTGCTGTGAAGCTGCTTAGTGTTTGGATAGGAGGGCACTGGGAAGGGGATGAGTGTGTTTTCTTCTAGGAACTCAGTGACCTGCTAATAAACTGTACTAGCCTGTGAATTTAATTTTATCGTGTTTTTATCAGGTGCCTGGAGCTAGTAATCTGTCTGTAGGAGGCCCAATTCTCGGGAACTGGAAGTGGACTGAGAGAGAGTATCTCCTAAGGAAAGAGGAGTGGTGCTGAGGCCCTTGCACATCACCTCATAGGGGACAGTCTATTTTCTGCTCGCTCTTGACCTGTCAGGGGAGAAGCAAGAGGCAGGATCCCAGTGTCAGTCAGCCTGAGCAGCATTTGGCTGCCAGGGGAGGCAATAGTGGGGACACAGCAGTCCTCTGTCACCTCGAATGGCTGCGAGAAAAGGGCAGCTTGTGCACGATTTGTTGTTGCTATGCTGTTACTAGACCTGCTAGTTCTACACTTAAGTCTACACTAAAGAATTGATGTATTTTTAAGTAGGCGGCACTGTGTTGTCCACCAGCTCACAGAGTGTGGCAGTTGGGCTGGCAGCAGTTCTGCTCGGGCTGGAGGAACTGCTCTGTTGTCTGTAAATATCCTGTCTGTGGCTGAGGACTTGGTTCTGATGGGTGGAACTGATACCCAAGTGTCTCTCCGATGCCTCATTTTTGGATTGACAGCATCCAATGGGCGAACCAGTCATTTGAAATTTGAAAAGGCTATAAGTGGTTATAAGTGTTTTGTTTATCATCTTTTATTTTTCCATAGGAACAAGGGATAAATCCAAGGTGTTCAGGTCACTTTCACTGTTTTTCATACACCCCTGCCCACAGGCAGCTAGGTTTTGTTTTCTCTCCTGTTTCTGTTAACTGTTGCTCTGAGACATGAATTGTTGTTCCATCAGTGATAGTTGTATCTTTGCGTGAGTTACAGAATTGAGCTCCCTGAAGTGGGTGTGAGATCATATGGAGTCCTCAGAAGGATTGCTTTGCTAATCCAGATAATGCTCTGTAATGAAGCAGCTAGCAAAGTAATGATGCGAACTTTCCTCTAGCCTTGGTTCATGTGGAGCATTTCATTGAATCTTTCTGGTTGTTCTCTTTGAGAAACAGCTTCTATCAATCATGCATTCTTATGTTGCAGTCCAGTTAAAGCAGAGCAAAAGCATACAGCCATTTGTTTTATAGACTGTTGTGTCCCCAGCAAAGAAATCTGATGTAAAGTCATGTAGAAATGTATTTGTTCCTATTCCTTTTCATATTTTGGTAGATAGCTGAAAGACAATCTAGGAGAAACACTACAGTGTAAGCTGTTTGTGGAAATAATAAAAATGTAGTTGTAGCTTCATATTTAGAGTACAGCTTTAGGTGTTTGGGTTGCTCAGTTGGTCGAAGCACAAGTATGGTTTTACTGCTGCTTTTTTTCTTTGTTGTTTTGTTCCCCTTCTAGCTAAAGTGTGGGCTTCCCAGCCTATGTACCCGTGTGTCCTAGCTGCTCTGCATTCCAGTTCCAAAATGTGATCCATGGGTTTATATATTCGAGTCAGGGAACAGAAGTAGGATTTCATCATTGCTTTCTCCATTTGCTTACCCTGAAGCAAAGAGTTAATGGCGCACTGATGCTTCCCTCATTCATAAAGGTCTGTCAAAATGGGATACGTCACTCCAAAGACATTTGGAAAAATAAATTATCAAAGTCCTACTTACATCAAGCTTGGGCATAATTACTGCATCATAAATGCTTACAAAGTATTATGTTGGCTTCTTTTTTTATCTGATCTCAGTTAACTGTTGGAATTAAAATTATTGTGCTAACTCAGACTGCAGCACAGTTCTGGCAGCAGCTGAACTTGTTTGGAGGGCATCTCAAGGCAGTGTTTTTAAGCAATTGTTGGAGAAGTTATATCATCTTTTATATGGGAAAATGGTGTTATTTGTTCAATTTCTGTTGAGATTATTTTAACCTTAAAGATCCTCTCCCAGGACTCTTCCTCTACAGACTCTTACAAATAATTACGGTGTGTTCTTTTAGAGGCAGAAGAGGCCATCACTGACTGTGGGGGGTGGGAACACTGTTACAGTCTTAGCATCACGATTCACAAAAGCTGCTCCAGCCCTCTAACTCAGTGTGATACAGATTAAGATGGGTGGGGGTCACCCTGTCTCAGCAGCCCCTATTCCAGGAAGAGGGTGCACACCCACACCAGTCCTGCTCCTTCCCTCTGCCTTGGTTGCCATACAGCCTCTGCCTGTCTGTTGTTCTTGCCCCTGCAGCTTCTCCTTTCCAGACATCCACAGGCCACGTTTAAGTCATCGTTCGGGAGCCCACACTAACATAATGCGTTTAAGCTGAGATGAGAACATGGCTCTTCAGGGTGCTGACATCAACTAGCAGCTGCTATAGTGATAAACTTTTGAATTAGATTTTCCAGACAGATTCTCGTACGAATATCCCAATAGAAAAATCATTGCTTTATGAAATTATACGATCAGGTTCTTGAACTGAACTCACAGGGATTTCTGTATATAGATTATCATGCAGTAGTCTTGAAAAGCCTTTGGACACTGTTCTCCAGGTTTGTTGGGATTATTTGAAGTCGTGGTTGGAAGCTGATCAGCAGGACTGAAATGCTTGCCTTGTGCTCTAAAGATTCTTTCTTATGGCTTATGAATTCATTGACTGAAATGTTTGTTTAAATGGAGATTTGCTGGATTAAATACGTTGAGGTACTTCCAGGATTTATATGTACTGCATTAGCTTCTCTAGCGCTCAAGCTTTGTGATAGAATCGGTCCTCTGCCACGTGGGTGCTGTGGTATGCACTGAGTCATGCATGCCTGGCATGGCAAAGGTGCAGTGCGGGTGTTTGAAGTGTGTGGACAGAATTGGTTCTGAAGTTTTATGGATTTTTTTTCCTGAGAAAAATATTGTAAGCATTAGGGGTCGTTTGTAAAAGGAAGATTTTCCTTACCTAATTGTTTTAAGCTCTGGGTGTACGTCCATCACAGAACAGAAACCTGAAAAATATGCTGAATTAGAACACAAATGCATTTGTTCCAGCATGAATGTGTCCGTACCTGGAGTTGCCCTACATGAGCTGTGGCACAAAAGCCTGAGTTCAGTGTGTTTTACAAAAGCAGTGCAAGCATCTACAAAGGGTCTGTACTTTCTATTAGCATGTGCAGAAGGGGTTTTTGCACTGAGGTCTCATGGCTGTGCACATAAATGACATTACATACCTAGCCATTAGATTTGCCTTTCAAAGGATAATGTATTTGAATCTAACATGCAGCCTTATATTTACATTGTAGCTTAGGATTAACGTTCCAAGGTTATAGCCTGTGCTTACAGTAGCATCTTACATAGACAATGCTACTATCAGGCAGCTGGATTGCTGACTTCCCATCCCATTTTATAATGTGTTGAACAACGCCGTATGCGCTTGAGTGATAGAGATGGAGTGAGAAGAAACCTTCTCAGTATAATAATTTTTCAGACAATCTTTTTAGAAGCTGGGATTTTTTTCTTAGAAATACTCAGAGGTTTTATTGTGTAAATTACAGAAAAAAACACTTCTGAAGTGCTTAAGAAGGAACCATTCTTTTCCTCTGCATCATGATAAATGTAGCAATTGTGTGTGTATACAAGAATAGATCATATTGAACATCCCCTGAGCTCCGTTTGCAGACAAGTCCTATCTCCACCATGACAAAATTCCCATAAGAGTTTAAATTATTGATGCCCTGGAATCTGCGGGGTTCAGCAGATATGTTCAGCATTATTGATGGCAAACTTTATCCCTTTATTTCTCAGACACGTAATGAAATAGGGAGTCCCTCAAATAACTGCATTTCATGTTTAGGCGAATTTTGTAGAGGGCCGTGGGCTTTGCCTTAATGTGTGTAAATACAATTTTTCTCTTACAGCAGATTATGTAGTAGATGGGAACGAGACTGATTTGGCACTAATTTATGAATCCTTGTAGCATTCTCTGTGTGCTGCACCCTGTGCGGGCAAGATGCTCTAATTACACTTACTCCATATAATGAGAGCTTTTAATGACAATTACTGATTGTTGTTACGGATGTTATGGGACCATTTTTTCTGTCTGAAGAAGATGTATTGGCTATCACAAGAGAAGACTTTTATTTCTGCTTTATGCAGTCTCTCTCCTTTCTCCTCCTTGCATTCACAACCAGGAGGCTGACTGGTGAAACTGCTAACGAGTAGCCACAGAGAATGATCACTCAGTTAATATAACTTCTGGGGACATTGGTTTTTTCACTGCTTAAAATTTCCAAATTCAAACCTGCATATGTGTGCGTTCTTTTTCTTAGCAATGGAATGAGTAATGCTATGCAAGTGATATTTGTTTCATATGACAGGATTAAACTGGAATTTACACTGAGATGTCTCTGCCACGTTATGCAAAAGCATTTACAAAAGCTTCATTTTCTGTCTTAATATGTTGGTCTAAAGGACAGTTTAATAGAAGGTTGCCAGTTTTAAATAGAAGTAGGTATAATCTTCGCTGTAGTTCTCTATTAGAATAATTATAATGGAAAGCAGTGAGTAGACTCAGTTCTAGATTGCAAGGTTGTTTTACGTAGATCCTTTTCATGTCTTTTTTTAAATGTGGCTGTAAGTGTACTTCTCATTGACTGTTATCTGTAAGTATAAATCTAGATTTGGACAGCTTCCAGCTTAGAGGTCACTTGAGTAAGTGAGCTATCAATAATTGAAAGATCAGCTTAACACTTGTGGAAAAAGAGGCAGTTTAAAAGATTATTTTTCTTCCCTTTCATGCACAGTTTGGGGGAGTGGGCTGCAGCAGAGGGCTGGGCTAAGGCTATCTTTCATTGCTTTGGTTTGTGCTACTGGTAGCCTTATCGATATCGGAGGTGTAGCCTTATAATTAATTATAGGGAAGCAAAAGAACAGAACATGAAGATCTCCTGTTCTCCTTAGCATGCCACGTAGCTGTTCTCATTCATGCCTTCCAGCTTGCCATGCTGTCTGCTGTTCCAATGCAGTTAGCTGTGGGACATGAGACAACAGTCTGCACCGAGGACCAGTAACAGAAAGCAAGAATCTTACTTGTTCTGGCATACTTGCATGTTCTGGCATTGGTTCCCAAATATTTGTGTGTCTGGCACACAGAGTGCATTGTGTCTTGCTGTACTGGCTGATTGAGTTGTTTCTATTACTCAAACAGAGTGCTTGACAGAGAGCTTCCAGTCACAGATACCAGCCTGACTTGCTTGGGTGCATTCTCCTAATCTCACAGGCTTGCACATCGCTAGGTGTAGATGGTTTTCTAGCAGGGGATTTCAAAGTTTTACGTCAAGTTATGCTTAATCTCCTTATTCAGTAGAGGAAACCAGGCCTGCAGGCCTTGGAACCAGGATCTGAGTTCAGAGATCAGCAGCACACACCATGGTGCTAAAGAAGGTCACCAAGAAGAGCATTAGTGGTGCATGGAAGGTCAAGTACTGGGGGGCACAGAATCTTAACAGCTGTCTGTGAAAAGTGGTGGCTCTCAGTTTCTGTCTTTCAGTACACCTCTACCCTTAGTAGAAACTTCTCACAGAAACAGTATCTTCATTTTGAAAAGCATCAGGTCTGAGCTGCTGAGTTTCTGAACAGACTTGTGTCTCCCCAGGCAGGCTTTTGAGAAGCAGAAATACAGCCTGAGAGAACACCCGTAGAGGGGTTTTATCCTAGTCTTAGCCAGCCTGTTCTTTCTGTTGATTAGTTTTAGTCTACCTTACACAAGCTGTCTCTCATCTAGCGATGAGTTGAGGCTTTAATTTTCTAATTAACACTAGCAGGAACCGCTTGCCAGGAAAGGAAAGAATGATGGACTTCAGAAAACAAATTTCTTATTCACAAGTGGGCATATTTTTTGCTCTTTTAAAAAAAATATTTTGCTTAAAGAAGCATTTCAAAGCTGGCTGTTACCCAGGTCTCTCCTTGTGCTGCAGATTGGCTGGTGCCTTCAGGTCCCAGTCCATGTCTTAATTTCTGGCCTTCTCTCCACAGCCAGGTCCATGCCAAAATTAGTAGGAAATAGACTGTGGTCCTGGAGAGGAGCTCTTCTTCACTGGTGTGAGCTGTTCTCGGGTTTCAGTGAGGGTATAGTTGTGGTAGCACTGTGGTTTAAGAGGTGAAACTCTCTGAATATTCATCCTTGATGCACAGGCCAAAAAAAAAAAAATTCCTCACTAGGACTACAGAAACCAATGCAAGTTATTGCATGCACTTCACTGTGTTCGGTTTTGGGCACCTCAATACAGAAAGGACATTGAGGTTCTGGAGCAGGTCTGAAGAGCCACAAGGCTTGTGAAGGGCTTGGAGAATATGCCCTATGAGGAGAGACTGCAGGAACTGGGGCTGTTTAGTCTGGGGAAGAGGAGGCTGAGGGGAGACCTTATTGCTCTCTTCCAATACCTGAAAGGTGATTGCAGCAAGAGCGGGGTTGGTCTCTTCTCGCTGGTGACAGGACAAGGGGAAATGGCCTCAAGTTGTGCCAGGGGAGGTTTAGGTTGAATATGTGGAAAAACATATCTGGAGAAACTTTACAGAAGGGGTTGTTAAGCACTGGAATGGACACCCCAGGGAAGGTGGTTGGGTCACCATCCATGGATGTGTTTAAGAAGCTTTTGGATGTGGTGCTCAGGGCCATGATTTAGCAGGGGATTGTTAGAGTTAAGGTAGTATGGTTAGGTTGCGGTTGGACTTGATGATCCTTAAGGTCTTTTCCAACCTGAGCGATTCTATGATTCTATGCAGGAATGTATTTGGAAGAAATTGTTTTCTGGAGACTTATATTCTTGAATTATTCTGAGTTAAAAGGTATGTTTTCTTTTTAATGAGAACTGAAAATGTGTTTGAAAGGGCGGAGTTGGGTGTGAAAAGCAGGCAGGAGCTTAGAGAGAAGCATCTCCAAGTAAGTCACAAATGAAGTTAGTAAACTGAAGTGTTAGAAATGGCATCTTGGCTGTCTCATGTCCTCTCTAGTGAACTGTCGAGTCTTACGCTGTATAACCGTGGAGTTATTTAAGAATTGCTTCAGTCTAACAAAGGTACGATGGCCTTTTTAGGAAACAAGTTGGTGATCAGGTTGAAAGTGATATAATTGTCCCAAACTTATCAGTGTAATTATAGACCATCAGGTCAGGGACTGGTTTTTTTTTTTTTTGGAGTAGCTGCCACAGTGAGATCTTTCTGTAGGGTCCTGTGGAGTACTTCAGTCTCGTGGGGCTTATTTTGAAAAGCCCAACGATGCAATTGAGTTGGCTGAGGGGTGTTTTACAGGATGCTATGGGCAGAGTTTCTGCAGTAACTCAAAACAGTCACTTTGCCATGAATTAGGGATCATTATTCCCTAGTTTCAGTGGGTTACCTAGGTGCATGGAACTACAAAAGCTATCAGAACAACTGAAAGTGGCCTTTTAAAAGAAATACTGTGATTTGGGAGCTAGTCTCGTTTGGGGGGAAAAAAAATAGGGGCTGGAAAATGGGTTCTGAAGAGATTTAAAATGGGCACGAGGGAGATTTATGTACTTCAGTGATGACATCGCAGCTGTTCACAGTTCATTGCCAATACCTGGCAACTTTGAAGTGTGCTAAACTTCTTGCTTGCTTGCTATATCAAAGCAGCGCAGCAAGCAAGGATGCTTCAGATGCTGCAGACATGTGAGGTCATACAACTTGCTTCAAATAAGAGGTAGCTTTTCCTAAATGTATTTGTATGTTCATTTCAAGTTACCCTGTTTTGCTCTGCAGGTGCTCACAATGCCAAATGCTCCTATCTAGCAAATGTCTGAGGTTTTGGGTTTTTTTTACAGTCAACTGAGTGCTTTCAGAAGGGAGGTATGATAAGTAAAATGGGCTATATATATATTTAATGTATAATAAGACATAAATACAAATATTATGTATATTTGTCTATAAATTCAAATTTTAATCTGAGGTACGATTCCTCATTGACTTCTCTGGTGACAAAGCTCATTCAGGAAGTGACAATACATTGGTTTCTTGGGCTCTGTTTTAAGCCAGCACAAGGAAATGAACAAACCTCTGTTGTCGTTTATTCCCCCCTCACTCAGAATGTGTCTGTAATCCATTTTGAAAATGGCCTAGAGAAGAGGAGATGGTTAACTGTGGCCAAAGGGAAGGAGACTCGGGATGGCAATTCATTAGTCAGCTTTGCTAGAGGAGACTGGAGCAAAGCTGTACCTTGTGTAAACTTAAAAGGTAGAATTTCTGCCCTGCTAAAAATAATGGGAACGTCTGTTTTGGTGCAAATGTGCAGGCTTTCTTTAATTAAATGTTTTGCTAAGAGACAGAAAGGTTAGAAGTTTGTTTGCTTTTGTTGTGAATTGGAAGTTTATCTTATCTTGTTAAGTGTTGTGGAGCTCCTAACTACATCATTTTTACTGTATGTTCCTATAAATACTTTTACACAGCTTTTCTGGTAGTGTCCTTATCATGGCTCTACTGGATCCCCTCCTTGGATTGCATGACAAGTCATGCACGGAGCATTCTTTCTTTCCTTAACGAAGCTGAATGTCTTCCCAGCTGGAGAAATGGTACTCAGGCAAATAAAGGATAATGCTGTGTGAAATGACTTGAATTTCATACACTAGTATTAAGAGCTGAGATACAAAATAGTACAAGATGGGTATGTAAATGCAAATAACTCTTCTAATATGTTAAAAGTAGGGGTTTTTTTTTAGTTATTTAAGATCTTCCAATTGCTTTTTTGAGCATCTGTGAGATGGGGGTTGTGCTCACAACCTGACACAGTTTGGTAGCGATGTTCAGAGTTGGTAATGATTCTGAGAGGCATGGATCTTACAGGAGAGAGTCCAGAAATACCTCTGAGAGTACAGAAATCTGATAGCCTGGACTCTTCTGGCTTTTGTGCAAGAAATCAGGAGAAATGCCCTTTGTGAGCACCAGTATTGTATCAGTGGAGTGTGAACCACGCTGCTCCAGAGGGGAAGCTCTTTGCAGTCTTACCTACTGCTTGGTAAAGCAAAGCAGGGGCATCTTCAGTCTTCATTTATATATGGTCAGATCTCCTTCTCCCCGTCTCCTATAAGAATCTCTGTACTGTTCATTGTTAATATTGTGAGATCGGTGTCAACACAGTGTTCTCGGTCTGCTAGTATCCAGACCTCTATTAAATACTAAGTCTTAGCTTTCTAGTGCAAGCAAGAGCAGTAAGGACAAAAGTAATGTGTATTTAACACTTCCCCCTAATCTTCTTTGCCAGCTTTTTAGGAACAATTTAAACTTCTAAATGCTTTGGATGCTGGGGGTGTGCACATCAAAAAGTCTCATCTTGTGCTAGATCTCAGTGCCTTGTTCTTGAGCTCGCTATATGTATCTACGGAATCCTTTCCATTCTGGAGCATGTAAACCGATAGGCACACTTGTTCACTTCTTGCCATTGCTGCTAACTTCCTTGACTCTTTAGGGATTTCTGTTAAAAATCCAGTAAAAAAAAAGGCAAAAGACGACCAGAACAAACAAGCAAAACCCCTCAAATACCTAGCTCTGTTGGCTTTCTTGTCTGTCCTCTGGGATTTTTCTAATGTGTGTTTCATAAGCCAGGTTATGTACTTCTGAGGAATCAGACTGCCTAATAAATATAACACAGTTTTTACACCTTGTGTTATCCAACTGGTTAATGCTGCTGTAAAACAAACAATGCAAATAACTCAGTGCTCAAATTCCCCTGTTAATTTGTGGGTAAGCACTGGTGTTTTCCTTTTTGTGCTTTTATTTCTCTACTGATAGTATATGAAAGTTGTCTACCGATGAAATAAGAAAATGAGTAACTGGCAGTGCAGAGGGATCAGTGAAAGCAGCTCTTTGGCTGTTTGGCAGCCATCTGCATGGTAAGCTGTACAAAAAGGAGAGTTGCTCTTTAGTATATTTCAGTCCCAACATTCTAATGACTTGTCTATAGCTATGTAAATTATTAAAAATTAATTTTTTTTAGGGTTTTTGTATTCCCTTTGAAGGTGATAATTTGGTATTCTGGTACAAAAAGGAACGTTTGTTTTTAAAGTACTGTTAAATAATTTGAGGTTTTGTAGTTTCTTTTTAACCCATGTAGATAGTATTATATATATGTTTAGATTATACAAATAATAATATTCATGATGTGTGAGACAGGGTGTTAACATTGTGCACAGAAACATTTAAGAAGCCCTGTTTAGTCTTCTAATTAACATCTACCTGCCTCTGTTCTCTCTGTATGCAATCAAGGCAACATTTAAAAAAAAAAAACCCTACTGTGTTCAAATATGCCATTTCGTAACAGGAAGACAAAGACAGTTTGCCAGGGCAAAGGGCAGGGTCATCAATTTGTATTCATGGACTGTGACGCATTGCATAAAGAGGACTTAATCAAACCTTTTTAATGTACTTTGTTCAAGAGGTTGAAAGCAGTACTGCTACACCGGCTGTCTTGGCATAAGAGGACTAGTCTGTTAGACTGTGGGTCTTCCCTTCAAATTGCAAGTATGTCGGTAATGCAATCCTGGTTTTGGATGGAACTGCATTGATGCTTGTAACTCACATGCACAGCCACACATCTGGAAATTTCTCCCTAATCCACATACATTGGAGTTGAACTGTCTGGCACTGTAGTTCATGTATTGGGTGCTGGTTTTTTTTTGCAACTGTTGTTTTATGCAAGTTATTACTGTTCTCCATTTTAAGATGGAGCACATCCCAAGATGGAGATAAACAAGTATATAGATGACTGTGCTGTATGGATTTTGGTGGCTGTACGATTTCAGTAAGATAAATCACTTTTTATCATGTCTGATTCACAGTGCATATTCTTTAAAATGGTGGCAGTTTATTTTTTTTGCCTTGTATAGACCCATTAACTGAGTGGTTAGCTTTCCAGGCAGACTTGCTAATAATTTAACATCTTGTTTGTATGAATGAAGCTCATTTCTCTAAGATTTCTACAGTTCCTTATGTTTGTGAGTACATTTGCATTGAGCTTGTCCTGGTCGTCTGAGATTCTCAAGTATAGGGTTGTGCATGGAAACCTTTCTCTTGCATCAGGCATCAGATTTTGTTGAACAACTTATTTTTGTCTCCTTTGTCCAAAGGGATAAATATCATGCAGAGGGAAAATGTGATACATTTTGTTAGCAGGTCTGTAATACTGAAGCGCATAATGTGGCAAGAGCTTGAGGCTATTCTCCTAGCTGTTGGACATTGTACATCCCTCAGCCACCAGCGGTATATCTTGATTCATTAGAGAGCCATGAGTGGGTAGGCTTCGTTTCTTCTGTAGCCTGGAAGCATTCAGTCAAAAAGAACAGTCTCCTTCGTTACGAATTTGAAGCTATGAGTATACAAAGCACGTGCCTGTACTCAGGCAGCTGATTGGCAGTGTCTGATTGCTGACAGAAGTGGCATTTCTCAAGGAAGACTGACCGAGCAGTGTAGAGGGTTGCAGCTGCAGATGTGTTCACTGATACTTGTGCTGTTGAGTACTTGTTTCTAGCATCTTTGCCTGAGCTGCACAAAAGGTACCTTCCGTGGAAAAAGCGGTTTTTGTATCTTTTTGACCATTTAGCCTGTTGTTTAAACTCACTGTTCTTTTGTGGCTCTATCTGCGGATTATTAAGGAGCTTTCTGTTGGATTCATTATTCGTTAATGACGTACTTAGATTGATTACACTGTATAATTTAATTATCATCTTGATTTCTGAAGTTCATCTAGTGTGTAGGTAATAACAGTGAGATCTGTGGTTGCTAGGTTGTATTGTGATTCTGGGTGGAAGCAAAGAATACAATTTTTTGATGGTTTGTACATCCGTGGACATGCATGGAAAATCAGTTTATACATGGATTGTTGAAGCTGTATTGCAGCAAACAGGAAACTATCTGTTCTAGGTCTGACCAGAGGTATATATTCTTTCTCTGTTGGTGCCCCAAAACAGCATGGGGGTGCTGGTGGATGGCAAACTGCATGTATGCTAGCAATGTGCCCTCGCAGCTCAGATAGCCAACTGTATCCTGTACCGCATCAAAAGAAGCGTGGCCAGCAAGCCAAGGGAAGTGATCCTGCCCCTCTGCTGACACTTCACCTGGAGTACTGTGTCCAGATACGGAGTCCTCAGAAGAGGAGACGTAGACCTACTAGAGCTCATCTAGTGGAAGGCCACAGGTGATCCAAGGGATGGAGCACCTCCTCTGTGAGGACAGACTGAGAGAGATGGGGCTGTTCAGCCTGAAAAGAGAAGGCTCTGGGGAGACCTGAGAGCAGCCTTTTAGTACCTAAAGGGGAGAGGGTTATAAGAAAGAAGGGGACAGAGTCTTTAGCTGTGTCTGTTGTGACAGGATAAGGAGAAAGGATTTAAGATCAATATAAGAAAGAGGTTGTTTGTTTGTTTTTACAAAAGGGTGGTGGACAGTGGAACAGATTGGTCAGAGAGGTGGTGGGTACTTTGTCCTTGGAGATACTAAAGGTCAGGCTGGACTGGGCTCTGAGCAGCCTGGTCTAGCTGCATATGTCCCTGGTCATTGCAGGGGAATTGTAATAGGTGACCTTTAAGGGTCCTTTCCAACTCAAAAGATTCTATGATTCTATGGTGTTATTTCAATAGATCCTCTTTCAGTTCCATTGCTTCTGATGTGCCTCTTGCTGATGTTGGTGTGAGAGATGCCTGTTTGATGATCATTTTCTTTTGTGAGCAATGTAAGAAAGCTGAGACAATAGTTTTCTTTCATCTTGTGATCACTGAAGAAAAGAAATAATGAAGAAACACCCTCAGCAAGTTTGCAGATGACACCTGGCTGAGCGGTGCAGTCGATAACTGGAAAGAAGGGAAGCCATCCAGGGAGACCTGGACAGGCTGGAGAAGTGGGCCCATGAAAACCTAATGAGGTTCAATAAGGCCAGATGCAGGGTGCTGTACTTGGGTTGGGGCAATCCCAGGTATTTATACAAACTGGGGGAAGATCTCCTTGAGAGCAGCCTGGTGGAGAAGGACTTGGGGGTCCTGGTGGATAAAAAACAGGACATGAGCCAGCAGTGTGCGCTTGCAGCCCGGAAGGCCAACTGTGTTCTGGGCTGCATTAAAAAAGGGGTGGCCAGCAGAGAGAGGGAGGTGATTGTCCCCCTTTACTCGGCTTTTGTGCGGCCCCATCTGGAGTACTGTGTCCAGGCTTGGGACCCACAGCACAAGAGGGATGTGGAGCTCTTGGAGCGGGTCTGGAGGAGGACCACTAAGATGATCAGAGGGCTGGAGCCAGCTCTCTTATGAGGAAAGGTTAAGGGAGCTGGGCTTGTTTAGCTTGGAGAAGAGAAGGCTCTGGGGAGACCTCATTGTGGCCTTCCAGTACTTGCATGGAACTTATAAACAGGAGGGCCAGTGGCTGTTCACAAGGGTGGATAATGATAGGACAAGGGGGAATAGTTTTAAACTAAGATAGGGGAGGTTTAGGTTAGCTAACAGGAGGAAGTTTTCACTCGGAGGGTGGTGACACACTGGAACAGGTTGCCCAGGGAGGTTGTGGATGCCCCATCCCTGGAAGCATTCAAGGCCAGGCTGGATGTGGCTCTGGGCAGCCTGGTCTAGTGTACCCTCATATAGCAGGGGGATTGAAACTCAATGATCATTAGGGTCCTTCTCAACCCAGGCCATTCTATGATTCTGAGTACAGTGATCATTACAAAATATTGCTGATACTTTCAAGTGTATGCTCACTGTTCTGAGCACATGTGCATTACACATGACTCGCATCAATAGTTTGTGTGATCTGTACAGGGCAAGAGGAGGCAGGCTTCTAGGAAATACCTCATGCTATCAAAGTCTTCCTTTGGTTTGCACATTCCTTAGTTCAGATGCCACTCTCCTCATCAATATATTTCCCTTGTATCATTGTATTGTCAGCTCAGTATTCATGAAGTTCTATTAATGCTTGAAAGCCTGGATGTGTATAAGTGAACTGTTCTACTGTTACTTCTGCTGCATGGAGGAAGGAGGCTTCTCCACTGCTTGCAGTTTAGATTGACTCTGAGTTATGCACTAATGAATTTGTAATGCTGTGGTTTGTTGCAGATTAGGGGACAACTGCCACTGATAGGCAGTGGCAAGCTCAGGATATGTAGGCAGACTCTACATTATGATATTGTATTATTTTTATCAGGGAGTGTAGATAACTGGCACGTATCCAGTCAGAGCTGGGTTGGAGGGATGTCTGTACAGAGCAGAGCTGCAGCTCTGTGGGCCCAGGATTCACCACGGTGGAAGTCTTGTTTTCTGAAGCCTGGGTGGGACTGGAAGTCTTTTCTCTTGGCTGAGTGATTCAGGTGTCCATACACAAAGGCTATAGAGTATCCCACTCTGTGGTGGCTGCAGGGGGAGCACTGTGGCAGCTCACAGTGAGTTGTTCAGCTTATGCAGGTTGGATGTAAATGAAAGTCAACTGTGTATGTGCAGCCTTACATTTTGCTCCCTGTGCGTTCCTCTGGAGAAAGAAAGGTTGGATCAATTCACCTACCCTTACTTTCACCATCCATATGTCTTTGTTAACTGTACCATGATAAAGATGGGCTGCTTCCTTCCTTCCTGCATGTGAAGTCCTTGTGGGTCAGTCTCTAATGAAAGCATGAGCTGCTTCAGCTGAGGAGCAGCAGCTTCTCCTAAGTGGGATCTGCAGGTAAGCTGGTAAACTGACTGAACATCACCTTATTTCTGGGGCCACATTAGGCAGCATAGAGAAAAAGAAAAGTTTGAAATGTACAAAGAAAATACAGCTTCTGCTTGCAAATTTATATAACTTCATCCATGAAAAGGGTAAAGAAAGTTTAAATAAAAGTTATTTTATTCAAAATACAAGTACTGGATGATGAAAAGAAAAAACTGAATTCCTGGTGTTTGTATTTTGGCAAAACATACCGGTGTTTTCAACCTTTATGCTGTATAATTTTAAGGTAGCAGCACAGCAGGTTGGATCCTGATCTGTCCTTACTGCCTGGCTGTTCAGCTCAGTGGTTTCCCTGTAGAAATAGAAACTGACACTGCCTTACTTGAATTTTCTTCAATCAATATGAGTGTGGCACAGTACAAATTATACAGTAGAATCGTATTTAAGAAAAGCTCATCCATTGATACAGATGGATAGAGAAGTAAGTTTTTTTATCGAAGAGCTTTCACATTATTCTTTGAGTGGAAGGGGACCCCATGGAATTGTGTGTACTGTTTCTTTTTAGATGCAGATGTTCTTTTCCGCTTTGTTTAGCGGTGTAGATTTCCTCAGTATATAAGTTAATGAGTGCTACTGTACGTCTGAAATGTAGCTATCTAAGAATATTTATGCCTAGATTTCTTTAACTTCAGGAACAAACCCTTTGAGGTTCTGCATCGTGTGAGTACAAGTCTACAGCAGCCAAACTGTTAATTTGCCTGACTAGAAATATTAACCATACTATATCAAATAACTGCCAGAAACGATTCCCCACCATTTCCTGTGACTTCATTTTAATTGATTTTTTTCAACTTCCAGCTTCTGAGGTTTCGTTTACTCTGACAGAATGTTTATTAAATGCGTAAAAAGAAAATTGTTTTGTAAATTGTTTCCGAGAGTGTTTTTTATCTTTCATAAATTGGTGGCTCATTTAACGTTTTCCACCTACCTTTGTTTTGCACTCCTGTGTTCTGCCTCATTTGTTTCCTTATTGGATTTGGTGATTAAATACTGATCAGCTGCTGGTCTGATCAGCTGTGCGTATTGTTTTCTTTTACCCATTGCTTATATACACCCTGAGGACAGGGCTACACACAGCTATAAACTGAGGGCTGTGTGTTTAGTTGGTATCACTTCATCTGTTTCACAGATGATGTTGAACTTGACAATGAAAATTTGTACAACTGGTAATTGGAGCAGACCTGTGTGTTCCAGCAGAAATAAGTGGCACGCCGCAGTTCAAAAGGGCTGTCAGTTTGCTGCTCACCATTGCAGAGCCTGGGTTTCTGTTCAGGCCTTGGACACTACACAGAGTATTGGTAGTGCTTTGATAAGGATTTTTATTGTCTCGTTCTCTCTTTTTCCTCTAAGAGATCATACACTCAATTGCAATAATGTAAATTGCAGTGCTGTAATTTACATTACAGTCCTGTAATTTCATGTATTGCTGTGAAGATTCATGAAGGAATGTAGAATTTGCGTAGAAATCTAAATGTTCATTTTCTCTTTGGATAAAAGCTGAGAATTCACACAAAGGTAATGCTATTGCTCAGTGCTACTTCTGAGTGATTTGAACAAATGTGGATAGCGAAGGAAGGCCCCTCTGGTTGCAGACTACTTCGGCTACAGTGGCAGCCTATTTGCTGGGAGATAGCCAGATGTTCTGTTTTTGCTTGAAACAGTCATTTCTCAGTAACCAAACCCTATGAAATATTGCACGTTTAGCACCAACGAGGGACATCTTAAAAACTGCTCCAGTCATGATGCAGTTGGTGACTGAAAATAATCTGACAGGGCTCGTTTCATCGCTCTGCCATTCACATTTTGGCCCATCCTGAATCCATTGGAATCTGTAGGTTTGGAATCATAGAATCATTAATGTTGGAGAAGACCTCTGAGATCATCTAGTAAACCATCACCTACCACCGATGTTACCCACTAAACCGTGGTGCTTTGAATGACAGTTTAAGGCTGAAACATCACAACGGTAAAATGTATTCATTTGCTTTGCCTGTAGCTGTGTATGAATGGAAGTCCTGAGTGGTAATTCAAGGGTTGGGTTTGTCTTTTAATTGTTTACCCCTGTTTCTGAACTATCAAACGGGTTAATGATTCTGTTGTGTGTTGACTTTTGTAGGGATTATTAAAATCCCTTCATGGTTGGTATGAGGACAGTAATACTGCTCTGACTGTATGTTCTTTAGCTGGTAAGATTTCAAGCATACTTGTTGATAAGCCAGAATTGAACCTTTATTTTATGCTTACTGCGTGTGAAGTAATGAATAGTAGTTTTGAAATACAGTTGTCATTTCAAGCATGCATTAGTAACTTTCTGTGTGCTCTGCAAAGTTGCTGCAAGCAAAACATGTAAAGATCCCTAATGTGGTTTCAATGGGAGTTTCACTCCTAAGCCACTTTTTTTTTCCCTTTCTAAATGCTTCTAGGCACCTTCCCGTCCTGTAGTGAACCAAGGAACAGCTTTTACACATGAAATCTGAGTGGTTTGATAATCAAAGGAGCAGCAGCTGGGTGTGATGAGTATCTTTTCACTTAATTTTGGAGTGCTTGAATCTGTGGCTGCTGTTCCTGGGCATTCCTGACTCTTGCTTCAGCTGCTGCTGAAGTGTATTTATTGGTTCTATCACGTAAAAACAGGTACCAGAACACAGTATCCATCCTTTAGTAAATGTCCTGATCAGAAATTGCTCACCACTGTGTGGAAAATAAGCATGAAAGGTCCTCTTCTGAACTCAGATGGCAGCAGCTGAGGGCGTGCAGAACAGGGATATCAGGTACCACTTTCATTCTGCTAACACGTTATTAGGTAGCCACAGACTTGCTTGCATGTAGAGGCAATGAGATTTTTATAGAATACAGGTCCATTTAGATTCAGGCACCTGAGTTCTACTCTGCTTGTGTCATTGCCACTTGAACAGTTGCGGCTCTACCTTTTGATTCCTTTTGGTAATCTTATTCTTTCTCTTTTGTTTTTCTGTTAGACTTTTCCCATGCTGTGATGGTAAGAAAAAGCAGAAATTAAAAGCAATTAGACCAGATTTATATTTCTCCCAGGATCCTGCATAAAGCGACCAGTGATGCTGTTGAACACACACAATCTGTAGCCAACAGTATCTACGTCTTGCAGAATTGGTGCTCCTGTGTGCTGCTCTCTAGTCACTTCCAACTACTATTTAGGGTTCTAGTTGGCTGCTTGTAATGACCTAGGTAAAACAGATTTATAGAAACTAGGATTGCAACCTTCATAACAGATCATCAGCATAGTGTCAGAAGAAGCATTTAATCTCTCTCGCTTGTGCCTGAGTTAGATTTCTGATGGAGCTTTAATGGAAAGCCCAGGCTCCTAACCTCTATGTTTAAGTTACATGCCTTAATGTTAACGTTCCCCTGCCAATGCATGGTGTTTAATAGAGAAGGTTGTGTCATGGCATAAACTTATCCTGCGAGTATACTATTAGATTTGTGAAAATATGCTCAAGTTCATTCATATTTTTTCTGTAGTCTGAGCAGATTTTCAGATCTTTCTGCCTTAATTTCTCAGCACTGTTGTGCCTTACAGTTATTCTTTGAAAATTTTCTTCTGTTTTGTTGGGCTGGGAAAAATATTAGCCTTGGTAACCACAGCAAAACATGTTAGTATAGCTAATAGTAGAACTTCTGTGGAGTGGGTTTTGCGTCATTAGCTGTCAAGGCAGCAGAAGATGAGTAGCTAAGTGAGTAAGTAACGTGTAACATTATCGTTGACGGAACATTTCTTACCATTAAGCCTTCAAACTCTTATTCAGCTGTCAACACATGGGCACTTTCTGGAGCCAAATTCTCTCATGCTGTGCACTGCCTGCAGCTCGCCTGAAGCTCAACTTTGACTAAAAGTGTTGATTTCGCTTCTTTTAGCCTTGTACTCATTTAGCGTTAAAACCTGCTTAGAGTCTGCCTTTTATTCTGTAAAGTACACATGCATGTGTCATCCCTCGCACACTTCTGATGTGAAGTTAAGGCGCTCAAAAGATATGCTAGTAATCGCAATGAATAATTGATTAGAAAGGAGTCTGGCAGTGTTAATTGTGAGGTGCAGCTGAGTGAATGCCAAAACAAAAGCTCTTCTAAATGTTTTCGAAAACCTTGTAAAGTCTTTAGCATTGAGCAACAGGGTCAGTGCACTGAAGTGGAATTTAAAGGAGATTCTTGAATGTAATGGGTTTTGACTTCCCTTTGTCATGTGCCTCAGTGCACCATTGATTGAGCGCTCATTTGTTAAATCAGCTGTGCTTTTTGCCATTTGTCAGAGCATAGACACTTGCTGCAGCTTTTTTCTCTTCAAACGAGAGTTTCTTGTCTTAATAAACCATGGGCGCAAATTAGTTTTTATCTGAGGTGATCAATTTATCAAGCAGAGAGGCATGTGAAGATGGTCACAGGGAATCGCTTTAGGAATGCTTTATTTTCTTAACTGTTGGAAGACGGAGGAAATATCAGGGATGCGTTTTAGCTGAAGCATCGATAATTCACGTCTTTAAACTCAGCTCACAGCAAAACACTCAGAAATGATTTTATTTAGAAAGCTCTAAACGGTGTGCATTGAAAGAGTAGCGTAAGGTGAGCAGAGCTCAGTCAGTTCCTTAAGAGATGTGCAAAGGAAACCTGAGGGTTAAGGAACAAGCAGCACCCTGTCTGTCTGTAGCTTGGCGAGATGCTCTTAGTAGTGGAAGGGCCAATTACCTGGGGTATGCCGGAGTGCTGTAGGTGCCCTGCATACCTGACCAGAGTTCTGGCAGTGGGGCAAAAGAAGGAAAACCTCGAGAATGTGCCAAAAATATCCCTTTATAATAAGCAGGTGCTGTTACCCTTGGAAGAGGATAGTCACTTAGCCAGAATGGTTATTGCTGCTAGTAATAAGTATCCTGCAGATGGGTCATCAACTTCAGAGGGATGTACATGTGCAGTATTTAAGACAGCAGTTGTCAAATCTGGAAGCGCTCCTCTTGTTGCTCTCTGGATAAATGACCAAATCAGATTTATTTACCGATTGTCATCCCAGCTCAGGGTCTGAGCCAGTAGTCAGGAGTGACCAGGAACTGAAGGCAAGATAACACTGGGAGTTCTTTCAGCTAGTAATGAAGCTAGAAGGCATTGCTTGATCTCGTCAGTAAGGAAGAGGTCTTTGAAGAAGTGCCTATGGCAAAGAAATGGGGAAGCCCTCAGTTTCCTGCTGGATATGGGTTTCATTGTGAGGTATGCTTGGAAGTAGGCACTCTCGAGGGTTATATGTAGTCTTTTTGGAAATGATTTTGAGAAAGAAAAGACAACTGAAAGGGACAGAAAGGAGAGAGCTTGAGGAAGAGGAAGGCCGGTCACATTGATAGATGAATTTGAAACTTCTTAATAGCATAGACTTTAGCTCTGGAACTGGTTAGATATAAATAAAATGAAAAGTATGGAGAATTATCAGCCCCCACTCTGCCTCTTTTTTAAAAAGGAAAAAATAAAAAGTAAAACCCCACTTTTTTTTTCCCCTTAAGTGCAGAATGTCTCTTTTTTTTCCAGGAGCAGCTGTAAATGCTCAGCACCTTTAGGCTTGGGTCTATAGTAAGCAGGCAAGTAAAATTGCTGTGAAGTTGCAGGTGATGAGAATGAAACTGCATTTTCCTGTTTAGTGGTTAATCATGGTAAGCTTAATTGCAACCACGTGTTGCAATTAATAAGCACGTCTTGCTTTGTGTTGGCAGGTATGCTGCAGTGACACCTGCTTGTGTTACCAAGGCCATCCCCCACAGCACAACCCTTTGCTCTGAAACCCACTCTACAAGTAGCTGGTAACTTGAGCAGCTGTTTTCACTTCTGATACTGTCAGGTGCTCAGGGACAGTTTCCTTTTTTCTGTCTCTGCCTCCCTAGGCACTATCAAAAGTTTGAATTTGAAACCAAACAAAATCAAGCTTCAGTCCACATCTTTGCTCAGCCTTTACATGTACATTTTCCTGTTTTGAGTTCTTTTAAACTGCAGCTATCAGAAAGAATAAAATAGTGCATCACCTAGTAGAGTACTGAAGTGATCATCCAAGCAATTTTCTTCTCCCCGAAGCCAGACAGCCACAGCTTTTTATTACTGACTGACTGAACTCCCTCTGTCTGTCTGTCTAGGTTGCTAGGCCACCTGGTTGCTGTGATTTGTGATGTCGGAGGCTTTTGATTGTAGGCAAAGCAGAAATGCTAATTTAAATACAATATTTACATTTAAAAAAACTCTCTTGTAGGAGGTGTATCAAAAGTAACTCAGCAGTTTTATAGCATACTGTGTGTGTGTGGAAGGCACTGGCAGGCATCTGGCAAGCTGCTCCTTGGGAATGCTTGCACATCTGGGGATCCTGAAGTTCTTCCCTTACTGTACCTTTGCAGAACGGGGAGATTAAAAACTTCTGGAGATGTTAGATGGCTGGCAGCTCATTTACAGCACTGGTACTGGAACACACAGCGCAAGTTATTGCTGCTTCTTACCTACAGGATGGATGTTTCTGCTCTGAGGATGGGAGGGTTGATCTCCTTGGCGCTGGATCTGGAAATGAGAATGTTGCCAACGTTGTTGCTTTTTAGTATCAGGACCTTAATTTACCACTGTGGCATTATGCAAACTTGCCTCACGTACATCTGTGGTGCCTTAGAGCTGTAATTGCTTTAGAGATGTAAGAAACAGTTACGTACAATTGTAAATAACTGAAGCAGCTATGTCTTGTTGTACCACCTGTGTGAGTATGCTGTGACACTTCAGGAAAGAATAGGAAATAGGATCTTTTTCACACTGAAATTGAACTTGTAACTAAAAGGGTTGATGATGAACTGATGATAACTAGAACAGTGGGTCAGAATCCCCTCTCTGAGACGTATCTTGCAGGCTCAGCCAGCCAGGAGCTGCTGTAGTTCTCATCTGTAAGGCATCCTCTGCAGATTGTTAGCAGGATCTGTATCGAGCACCAGCATGAGGCTGTTTAACCTTTCCACTAGATAGGGACTAAAGCTGCTTTTATAATGGGTTACTACTAGTTAGTAACAACTCATACTGAGCCAGATGCTGTGTTTTTTCCTTTAATTGTGAAATTATTTCAGCTGCTAATTCACAATGATGTGTAGCACTAACATGAGTTTGCATATCTTGATTTCTGTTTGACCAATTGAGACACCCAAAAACTACTTTGAAAATCAGGTCAGTTATTAATCTTAGGATGCGTTAAGAGTCGCAACTCTCTCACCAGTTCACATATTCAAACTCACTTATTTGGGGTGGAGATGGTGGGGAATTACTCATTCCATGAGCTCTTTAAAGAGTACTGTCTGCCACTCGCGAGATGAGACGCTTCATGAAAGGTATTAATCACAAGAATAGGCGAAAGCAAATCTGTGGTTGCTTAGAAAAGCCTGGAAATCCTTAGTAAAAAAATTAAAAGCCTTAAGGACGTGTTGTCCTTTCAGCTAATGAGGCTCTCTGAATGTGTGTGGCATGTTATGAGGGATTTCGCTCTTATAAGGAATGCATTCTACTTGCAGAAGGAGAGTTATCCTGGCTACAGAGGACTTGGGTCTTGAGGAGTTGAAGCCCACAGATGATCTAACCCCATACTGTGAACTTCCAGCCTTGTGGTCATGCTTTGGGAGGAGTCTGAGCAAAGCCTGGGGCGGAGAGTGTAGAGCTACAGTGTAGGCTGAGGACTCCTGCCCTTAGAAGGGGAAGGTAGCGGTCTTGGACAACCTCTGTCCATTGTTCCCTCATTTTACCTCTTCTAACACAGTAAACACCTTCCAAGTTAATACTCTTTTGCCATTTGAGTCCTTGGGAGCACAAATCAAAAAGCCTTTTTTGTAGGGGCTGGGAAGGAAATACTTTGTCTTTCTTTGGTTCTGCTCTCCTATGCCATCTCCACTCCCTGTCTGTGCAGTCTCTACTAGACGAGGACTATTGTGTTTTCAGAAACAATTTTCTCCCTCTGGAAATACTGTTATGGTACAGAATCAAAGATCTTCTTCATTTCAGGGCAGATGATTTAAATGCAAAACCGGTGTTTGAATCAGACAGGAAAAGCAGGCTCCTTCTAACGGCAAATTTCAGCAGTGGAGCCACAGAGGAAATGGAAGTACAGAGCCAAGTTTTTGTTGGCCCCTCAGCCCCCCTTCTCCACCCTCTTCCCCTTTTATTTTTTTCTGTTTTCCAGTTAGTTCTTTGGGCTGCCTCTGCCAGAGTTCTTAGTTTTCTACATCTTAGCTGCTCCTGTAAGCCCAGCATGTGCAGAGGTCACTATTCCCAGGTGAACAGTTACGTGCCTCCTTTGGTGGAGGACACCCACGAAACCCTTACTGCACATGTGTGGGCCTCTTGTTGCCTTGCTCAGCCTCACACTGGTATCTCACTCTGGACTAGTGTGATGTGGGCACTGGGCAGCCTGGAGCCTGCCTGTGCAGTGCTCCTCTCTGCTTGCAAGGGAGATGGCACTGCAGCCCACCAATGTGGACCCGGGGAGATGAATTTTCTCGGGCCCTGTCAGGGCAAGGTCACTGTAGACAGAGCTCTTTGAAAGTGATGGAGCCACGCGTTCCACTGTTTCCTGCGTGCTTCAAAGCAGTGTCACTTCTTAAGGAAGTGAGATGAGAAATTTAGAGTGTTGGCTTGAGGGGCAGGCTGCTGGAAACAACGCCTCATCCAAACAGGTCATCTGTGACTTCTGAGGTAGTGTGTAACTGAACAAATCCTTTGTTTTTTGTCTTGACTGTGAGATCCGTATCTGGTGAATGGCTTTTTAAAAAAATGGACATCTTTGAAGCAATCGGTTAAAAAAAAAAATTGTGAGCTATCAGTGTGGCACTGATAACAAGAGTGTAAGTTTTGACCCACCCTACTGCAGATGAGCCAAAAGCTCCATTTTCTTGTTGCCAGCGTGCATATCGAGCGCTTAAAAATGCAGGTTGTACAGATGGTCACCTCTGTGAGGATGTCCAAAACAATGCACGAAAGATGCAAGGAAATAGAGGAGCTTCATGCTCTCAGCTCTGTGTTTGAGCCATGGGTGAGAGGGGCTGGGCATGTATGGAATCATAGAAAGCTGTCACCGGGAGAAAAGAAACATCTTTTACAGCTTGTATGGAATTGGTGAAATGGGCACTAACCTGTCCAGTCATGCTGAGGCATGTTTGGAGTTAAAACAGAGAAACAGCTGCTATGAAATAACTTGGTGACTCTTGAAACAGAATAAAATCTCTTTTGAAACGAAATAGTCTTTGCTTGCACCCAGTTAACCTGAGCGAGCACTTCTCTGCGGTTTGGGGCTTTTTATCCTTAGTGTGCTGCAGTGATTTGTGATGTTCGAGGCAGTTATTTTATTATCTGCCAAAAAAGGTACTTTATGTTCCTTTTTTCGTACTCAGTCGTCAATAACATATCCAACCCTTGAATGTTCAGCAATTTATGCACAGTTCTGCTGAATACTGTAATAGCCCATTCTATGTGTTAAAGACAGTTGTCACAACGTAACGTGGGGTCAGTTCATGGAGCGGTGCGTTACTGAGCGCTGCTTTGTGAATCTTTGCTTGTTTTTAAGTCGTGTTTTTGTTTGCTGTTTGCTTCTGCAAAAGGTGGCGTGACAGCATTATTTGAACTGAGATGCCTTGCTTTTGGTTTGCATGTGAAAGCACATGCTTATCTGCTTTCATTTCTTAGGCAAATGATTTAGTTCCAGGCTTTCTGAGAAGAAGCATCCTCGGTCACATCTTCCAAAGTGGAGACTGAATAACGACTCACCTGCTACAGAAATTACTGTGGAAGTCAATGTTTGGAAAATACAGTGCCAGACTTATTTTGGAATTCTTTCAGATGTGGAAAGCAAAGAAGATTTGGGGTTGCAGCTGGGTTTACTTTGTGCATGTCCTGAAGACATTCATAGTGTGCCACGCACCCAGCCCAGAGCAGTGGTCATACAGTGTCTGTATCGCTTCTGCAAGACTACGCTCACACTGACTGTTGAAATTTATGTGGGAACATAGAAGAAATAATAGATAAAGCAACCATATCCTTTTTGAATATCATCTTACTAATTCATTAAGATTTGCACGTCTTTTGTAAGGCTGTTGTTTTCATTGACTCTGTGGATATGTGTTTGTGTATTAACTTTCTTCAATAAGGATTTTATCTGAGGCTGAACTTGCTGGGTTCTCGGAAAACAAAGTCATTTTTTCCTCCCTCTATGTAAACCATGCTTTTTGACTCCTCTTCTGTCTGTATTCATTACCTTAAAATAGAAAGAACCTCTCCTCCTTGTGCTCAAAATCAACATTATTGTTGAATTCACAGGCCTAGGAGAATACCGGTTGCATTGCAAGGAAATCGTTTTCAATTCTGTATGGTGGAAGAAACCATCAATTATTATGAAAAGGGTTAATCATATCTCCCCTTTTGAAAATACCCCTTTTTCTCTGTCCTGTGTTTGCAAAAGAAGATGCAATCAAATGGCAAACCTGTGTTTTTGTTCCTTTTCAAAAATCCTTGACAAGCCCATGACACAGGCTACTGCTGTAGCTGTACATTTCTATTCATTATTGATGACTTGGGGCCAGGCAGGCAGCACAAGAACACGAGCGATATAGATTACCATATTGGGGGCTGGGTCTTCTGTGTTTGTGTATACGTGTGCGTATTTTTCTTGGCTTTGGCTTAGTGCTTCTGAAATGCTCTGTTCTGAAAGGAAGTCGTATCCAGGAATAGTAAGGGAAGAGAGATTGTGCTTTGTATGTTTTAATAAAACAATTCGGGTTACTAAAGAAAAGAAAAAATACGTGAGTGAGCTCGGTCATGCACTAATTATTATTAGCTTAACTTTCCAGCAGACTTGGGAATGATCCTGAAGGGTCCCATGCACATCTATCCCAAAGGAATTTGGATGGCATTTCTCATCTTAGTATGTAGTTAGTGCCTTTGCTGATGAGAAATTTTCCTGACAATGCACACATGAGCTGTCTCATTTATCTGTATTTCCAGACAAACTGTACTGTTGGCTTGTAGGGGGGGGGTGGTATCTTGCTGCTTTGCTGCCACAGAACAAACCCACTGTGTGGGTGAGTGAGTATTAATCCAGCTCTTTATCTGTAGATTCTTATGTGGTATTTCTGAATTTGAAGTCCCTAAGAGACCTTTGTAATGCCGGTTACAGGTGTTTTACTACTGATCAGCGAGTGAATGCTTATGGGTTTTTATTGGCGTGATATTCCTGTTCGTTATATCCAGTTTTCCTTCCGTATGCCATGGAGGAGTTGTACAGTGTTTTATACTTGCACTGTTTGAGGTTCTTGGCTTTAAGAAAAATGAGGGAGATAGGAGTTTATTTAAACAAAGTATGTATGTCAACTATCATAAAGTGTGCTCCAGTGCAAATATCCATGGTGTGTTTGTGCAGGCACCGTGCTATTTAAATAGTTTTCAGTTACAAGAGAGGCTATAGGAGGAAAGAAATAGAATCAGTTTTGAGTGCTTCTTCCTGTGGTATTTGTCAACTCTTGTCACAGCTTATCTTACAGGTTTCTGTAACTGCTCCTGGTGTAGAACATACAAAAACCTGCTTTCTCTTGTTTTGAGGACAGGTGCAAAACCATTTTAGTGGAAAAGGGGCACTTACCTATTCCAAAAAGTAGTATCAATCAGGGCAATGCTTATCTAGCACGTTCTGTTACTTTCTGTAGATCTGCTTTCTTGTGGTCGTAACTTAATACTCCTCGATGTGTTTCAAAACATGGAATCGATTAGATGGCTAATTTGATAGTATAACTTGTGTTTTAGAGGGAAGTTCTTTTCTCTGGAAGGTCCCACAGCACCATCTAGCGTGCCGTCCTTTCCTGTTGAAGTGCTTTGGTGGCAGCTGGTTGGATGCTGAGTCCGGCATGTTTTGCTATTAATATTGTCTTATTAACTAAAATTAAGATCTGATGCTTAATCTAAATGGATCCAAATGAAGGAGAAATCTGGGTTGTCTGTAATCTACTTCCAGAAAGCATACCTTAATATTGAATGGAAAAATAACTTTTAACCAAACATGTATGTTAGTGCATTTCTATTTTCTATGCACAAAGCAAAGGAGAAAATGTAACATGTTCTTAACACGGCACTAGCATACATTGCATTAATGCAAAAGAAATGTTAAGTTTCTTCTGTCTTTATTTTGCATGCTTTAAACATCCAGACACTCTAATCCTCCAAGCTGTGTTGCTTTCCTCCTCAGTCCCACGGAGACTGCACTAGGTGAGCTGGGAACCTTCTTGCGTAGGAGAGAGAACAGAATGGTGTCAAAATGATTTTTGCAAAGGAAAGGAGGTAGATTGGGAAATGCACAGGTGTGGCTGGCTGAGAGGAGTCCCTCTTATGACTCCTCTAGGGAAGGCCCGCTTTGTGGAAACATGAATTCAGTTCCTATGCTAACATACAGGAATAGTGGTCTTCATTGCGGACACTGCATAAGAAATAAATGTGAATAGGAACAGAAAGCAGCTACTGAGATGAAATTAGGGAAAAGTATTGTGTGTGTGAGGAAATGTAAAAGATTCTTGGTGGGGTGGGATGTGAAGGAAAGGAAGAAAGCGTTGAAGCCAAGATTGATGATCAGCTAGAGTGGATGAAGAGGAAATGGGAAGCAGCTGGAGCTCCAGGCTTGGCAGTGTTGCTGAATGTAGTGAAGATGCGACTGGGACACCTGTCTTGATGCCTTGTGCAGGAGAAAGCCGACAGGGAGCTTGAGGGAAGGTGCTAGATGTTTGAGCAGACAACTGGCTCTCTTCTCTTCCAGAGAGGTGTGCAAAGGCCCTCCATGACCTCCCTTGGTCCCATGCAGTAGCAGGGGGAATACTGCAGCTGAAGGCGAGTGCAGCCAGGAGCAGTTTTCCTAGCTAGCAGCAACCTCTGCTTATCACAGATGCTGCTTGCCAGGCAACTCCTGTCTAACTGGTTTCTATTCTGTTACTGTTACAGTATTGCTGTTCCTAGTGTAGGCTGTGAGATTTCATGGTATTTTATGGAAGCACTCATTTCCAACTCGGATTCAGATTCTTTTGTATTTTGTGCATCATTCTGGATGCTGTTCCAGTAGCACATTCAAAGCCCAAGGAAGTTTTTATATTTACTTCAAACTTCAGGGTCTTTACTGAATTACTGCTGGCTAAGAAGAAAATTTCTCATGTGTTGAAGATGCCCTCTGCTGGGAAGCGAGGCAAACTATAACTATATGAAGTTTTACCTTTGTGAAATACTCCTCATACTCTTTTCTTAACTCTCAACCCTGTATTGGAACCCAACCTTTCAAACTTATTGGAGGAAAAAAAACTTCTTCTTTTGGTTTTCTTTATTAAACTTAATTTGTAACAGCTGTAGTGATGTAGTGCTAATATTTGAAAGCACTGTTTGTTTCCAGGTTTTATTGCTCTGTAAGTACTGAGTTCTGGCTGCTTTTAATGCCCTTTGATTCCATTTTGATTCCATAGTTGCATAAAATGTGTGTAAAGGGAACATTTGCAATTAGTAATTACTCATTAATTGCGAGAACGCTTTTGTGTTCTACACTTGTCTGTTGCTGGTGTGCTTTTCAATACTGTCACTTTCTCCAAGCTTCCCTTCCTGCAGTGGAGGACGCTGAGTTGTCGCAACAGAACAACGATGGTGCAACATTTGAAACAATTCACAAAGCACTCTGCGTAATCTCATAGGTGTTACAAAATGTGGTTTATTTTGTCCCCTCGATAAAGGAAAAGCCATTTGACACAGCATTTGTAACATTACGGTTTTGTTATTAAAATCCTTTATTTGCCTAATTGAATGAGTTGCAGCTATTGTTGTGGTACATATTTATAATTATACTTGGATTAGGGTTGTGCAAAACTGTATTTTTAATTCTGACTTACAATTCACTGCCTTAGTGCTGTAGCGTGTGAAATTAACCAAATGTGTGAATTCGACTTTATGGTTCTTTTATGCTTCATGCTTTTTTCAATATACTTCTTTATTTTCATATTGTTTATTGTGAGGGGGATGGGTGTATCTGCGTCCTAAAAACCATCAATTCATAAAGCCTTTGTTCTTCCCACCCCGCATTCAGATCAATCATTTGATATAAAACAGCACAATAAGGAGCTAAATTAAAAATTTCACTGTGAAGTCCTGCAATTTTATAAGCCTTCTCAGATCCAATAACACCCTTGGAGTAGCTGACAAAGAAGGGATGTGCAGTAGGGAACTTTTAAAAGGCTGCCTTCTGCAACTTAACTTTGAGAATAATAAAATTGGAAAATGGAAGACAACTGATTATTTGGCATCAGAAGGCTCTGTGATGCCTGTGGGGGGATAAGCACAAGAGCATTGGAGTTGCATTGGAGGGCAATGACTGAAATGATAAGCACAACGGATAGTGTAGTTCTAACTCCATCTCTGAAGTGGCAAGAGATAAAAACTAATATATGTCATTTATGTGGACATTTAGTTTGAAAGAGGGGGAACATATGTGTTAGCGTGGAAATTAAGAGACCTAGTTCAGTGTCTAATTCAACAAAAATTTGTCATCTTCAATATTGTCTTTAAGTAGAAACAAACGAGCAGCATAGTTTTTATGGCCACACTTAGACAAATATTAAAAGCTCTTCAACAAATCCAGAAAAAGACTATCTCACACAGGCTCTTGCAGTCACTTGGTTCATATCATATGCTGAAATGTTTTCCAAATTATTCCAGTTACAGGCTTGAAATCCTATTAAAATGGTTTTATACTCAAAAATCGGTGTGCAAAATACACAGTTGCCTGTGCAACATGTTTCTGTTACAACTCCATTCAGCACAAAATGGTGGTTTCACAAGGGCTTGTCCAGGCCATCCCAACCTGACTTCTAGTTGTTGTTGGTTTTTGCTCTTCTGATTTGCAACTGAAGAAGTTTATTTAGCAGGAAGGTTTTTAACCTTTTCTGTGGTGTATGTCTAGAGGCTCTGTGTCATTCCATATCAGTGGGAGTGTGTGGAAGAAGGGGTAAAGGTAACTTTTTCCTGAAACTTCTGGCTGTTTATCCAGGTATATGAAAGCCCTGTTTCAGCAGTAGGAGTCAATGTTTATACGATGTCTGAAACTGCAATGAGTGCAGAATAGATCAGCTATGTTTTAAATCAGTTGAGCGAAGAGGGCGTGTAATATAATATCCTGTCCAATGAGCGGTGTCTTATATGGGCTTGGGGTCGCAATGTGGGATTGTGGAGCTGTGCCTTCATTGAGTGGTGAGGGTAGGGGAAGGCCTGCACTCCTTTGTTCAGATAGGTGGAATTGGCTTGGAGTGCCACTTCCAAGCTCAGAACCGAGAGAGCAAACGGCACAACAAGAAATGGAAGCAGTGTAAATAATGTTTCAAGGTAAAGCCCATTCCTCATTCTGTGAACAGAAAAGCTACAAAGATTGTCTTTCGTTGGGCAGTAGGGTATGTGGGGACCTGATCTTTTCCAAAAAGTGCCGCTGACTCGGGACAGGAGTGTGGAACAAGCAGGAAACTGTTGTACACAGGCATAGGTTGTTTCAGTTGTCACTTATTCCTGTTCAATGAAGACATTTTCAGAGTTCATAGCCAGCTTTTGCACGTTACTTCATCTGTAGTAATCAAAGTGCTGTGCAGCCAGTTATTACTAACCTTTATTCGGCTTATGACTTAATGCTGCTTACGCTTCTGCTCCTTTTGCGCCCTGCTCTGAGGTACCTTTTAGCATATGGTAATGGACTTCTGAAAATATACAGTTCTGTGCTTTCTAGTTGTATTTCTTAAGACAAGCCAGAGGCCACTTTGGTTAAAGGTTGCTTTTTTGTTTTCTGACTTCCTAATTGCCACGTGTGTGTCACACTGCTGACCTGGGAGAATGAAGAAAAATTGCATGGAAGTGTGTGAGTAAAGGAGAGGAAGGAAAGTTCACGTGTATTTCATGCCTCATTACAATAATCCTTACTCGTCTTCTGCCATGTGTCCCTTTGGACCTGTGCCCACCTTGCTCTTACTATTTGCATAATTTCTTTCCTAATGATTTGCCATCATAGGTGCCAATCCATCACGCTATTTCCTTTTGCTTTCCAATTTGGCAGCCAATTGCATATATCGATTCTACACGTTCCCTGGGAGAAGAGAAGACTTTTTAGTATCTGTTCTGCATCAGTGCTGTACTGAATGAAACCTCTAAGCAACTTCTTAGCTTATTTTATCTATTCAGGGTAAATAGTGATTAAATGCATCTCCAGGTCCCTTTCCTGTTAAAGGGCATGTGCACATGCATGCACACCAGCACATGTGTATTTAAAGTCTCTTAAGAGAGTTCGACATCAAGACGTGTTTCATGATACTTGCTATGAAGTGTATTTACAGGTATCTACTATGGCTACTCCAAGTCCTATTTTGTATCAGTGTCTGGGGTCAGGTTGAGATTTTTTTTCCTTCTCCACTGAAATCGTTGAAATATATTCAGTTAGTCTTTCACATCAGAGGTGTAAATGGATTTCTTGAAAGTTTTCTGCTGATAGCAAACGGCAGTCACTTTACAACTTCAACTCCATTGTGGGCAGCAGTCAGAAAGCTTAACACTCCACCCGAACTTTGAAGATGCTAAAACTGTGTAATGACCTTTCATTCTGAAGGGCAGATACTCAGCTTCTGCTAGAAGTGCTAATCTCCAATCTGTTTATCTCTATACACTATCTGACAGCACTTGCCTGGAAAGCAAATCAGGGGAAGGAGATACTTTTTCTCTCTGATGGTGTTAACAGTCAATATTTTAAAGCTGTAGGTTTATATAGATTTATTTCTTCCGTTTTAGTTTCCTTTTTCTCTTTTCCTTTTTTTTTTTTTTGCCTTCAGAGGTAAGTGCAGCATGTGCCACAACACATTGTCCTTGTTTGCTCACACGAGCAGAA